>NW_027530084.1:46585-104365 GCF_008692635.1 Crocuta crocuta
GGGAGAGGGAGGGAGAGAGGGAGAGAGGGAGAGAGGAAGAGAGGGAGGGAGGGAGAGAGAGAGAGAGAGAGAGAGAATGCAGATAAAACCAGAAAAATCCAAAGGGAATAAAGAATCTCACCCATGCCACCTCAGCCTTCTGTATTGTGATCTTTTTAAATGACAGGATTGTTTTCCTCCTTGCTGCCTTTGAGTCTTAGGAAAAATAAATTGTTCTTGCCGTCCTTTAGGAAGTTATCCAACATGAGTTGAGTCTATGTGTGAACAGAATACAGAGGTGTATCTCTGATCTTCTTTGGCCTCAAAGTTCACATTCAGCAATACCAAAGTACTTGTAGTTCATACCTCCATGCCTTCATCCATTATCTTCCCTCTGCCTGGGAAACCTACCCATAATACCAAGGCCCCCTTCGTTTGTTACTTTACTCTTGTCCTTCAAGTCACAAGTCACATCCCCCAGGAAGCCTTCCCTGACTGCCCTATGCTGGATATGGCAACCCTCCTTATTCCTCTCATAGAACACTGTGCTATCTTTATCATCATACCATGTTACATTGAAATGATCCATTTATTTGCCTGGGGTCTCCTAGATTATTAACTCTGAAAGCATAGGGACACACTGTCTTATTCTTCTAATTTCTTCATTCCTAACACAGTGCCAGATAAAGGGTAAGCACTGATACATGTGTAATGAACCAATCAGACCAACAGCCCTTGCTTAGGAAAGGCAAAGACAGTAAGGCAGGGCACATCCATGGACAATACAGTTCCCTGGAGAAGCAGCCGGGCATGCGTAACAGTGAAGTCAGGGTAAATCAGGGTAAGGCCAAAGAGGTTCTGAAGGCCCCATATGGACAGTGAGATTCTGAAGAGAACAAGGAAGAGGGACAGAGGACAATGGCCCTGACTCTTTTCTTAATTAATTAATTAATTAATTTTAAGTAGGCTCCACACCCAACATGGGGTTTGAACTCACAATCCTGAGATCAAGAGTAGCATGCTCCACCGACTGAGCCAGCCAAGCACACCTGCTCTGATGCTTTTATCCACTGAAGATATGAGTTCAAACCAGCACATTAAGAAATTAAACAGACTGAAATACAACCAATTCAGAAAAATTCATAAATACCAAGAGGTTAGTATGGAAAAACATGATAACTCAGATTACATAACTAACTAGTCAAAAAGAACACATGTTCTTACCAAGGAAGACCCCTGGGGTGGATAGACCATAATAAAATCCTGTGAGATCTAAATTTTGAGGCACATTTTTCCTGGTTTTAGCACTTTCTGTTTCTAACTGGGTGACTTTCCATTTGAAAGGTCTGGTCTATCAGGAGAGGTAAATGGTATCTCATTTTCAGTTTGCCCACCTCTACATTTACTCACTGCCATAGTCACATTCTTCCCTCTGCATTAAAAGGGCATAATAGGGCTGCCTCGGTGGCTCAGTCAGTTTAGCCTCGACTCCTGATTTCAGCTCAGGTCATAATCTCACGGTTTGTGAGCTCGAGCTGCAGGAGCCGCTCTGTGCTGACAGCACAGAGCCTGCTTGGGATTCCCTCTCACTCCCCCACCCCCGCCCATCTCCTGCTTTCACGCTCTCTGAGTCTCTCTCTCTCTCTCAAAAGAAATAAATAAGCTTTAAAAAGTAGGGGGCAAAATAAATTTTCAAAAGGGCTCAGTGCACTGAATATCAAGATCTCCATTAAGACAACCTACATCTGACTATTGATTTCTGCTCAGGTCATGATCTCATGGTTTATGGATTCTCTCTCTCCTCTCTCACTCTCTGCTCCTCTCCCAGCTATCTCTCTCTCAAATAAATAAACATTTTTAAAAAAGACAACCTAAATCAGAAATAACATATAATTTACATTTCCCGAAACCATCATGATCATAAAGTCTTTTTACTAATTAGTACTCAGTACATAAGGTTTGTCGTAAAAGAGAAAATCTGCTTTGCAAAATGTATTTAAAGTAAAATCATTTTTAATGTCATGAGGGGCACCTGGGTAGCTCAGTTGGTTGAGCATCCAACTCTTGATTTTGACTCAGGATTGTGATATTGAGCCCTGCATGGGGCTCCGTGCTGAGCATGGAGCCTGCTTGAGACTCTATACCTCTCTCCCCCATTGTCTCTCTCCCCTGCTCGCTCTCTTGAAAAAATAAATAAATAAAAAATAGGGGCATCTGGGTGGCTCAGTCGGTTGAACATCTGACTTCAGATCAGGTAATGATCTCACGGTTCGTGGGTTCGGGCTCTGTGTCGGGCTCTGTGCTGACACCTCAGAGCCTGGAGCCTGCTTCAGATTCTTTGTCTCCCTCTTTCTCTGTTCCCCACTCACTCACACTCTGTCTCTCTCTCTCAAAAATAAACATAATTTTTTTAATTTAAAAAATAAAAAATAAATGTATTGGAAAAAATAGCTTAAGCCAGAATTCCCCAAAAAGGCATTCCTTTAATTAGAAATTCCAGAAGATGTTAATAAGGTAACTTGTAAATAAATTTTAGAAACACTGAATTAAATATAGACAAAGAGGCTTCCTTAATGCAGGACTGCTTGGAGTCTTAATGTGCATTATAAATCTCTAAGAATGCCTTATGCAGCATTTAGCCAGCATATTTGAAAACCCCTTTTCATGCCCCATAGTTTGGGAGGCTATGATAAGTCTCTTGAATGCTGACTGGATATTCCTGAACCAGTTGGTCAGTAGCTACCAGTCCACGATAGAAGAAGTAGATGTTAGTTCCTAAAACTACAAGCTAGCTTCACAGCTCTCTGTCCCTGTACAGTACATGATAACCCTGGGCAGTCTCTGCTCCCAGCTTCCCAGAAACCCCACAAAGAAGTGTCAGATGCCAAGATGAATCAGCTGTAGTCAAGTGACCTGCATCCTTGGGCAGGAGGAATGGGAAATTAAGTAATGCAAGTTGAACACACTAGCGTGTCAAAAAAAACCCTAAGGAAGTCTTAACAAATATCTATTATCTCATCACCCATTTTTTCACCAGATTGAAATATCAAAGAAAAGTAAGACTGTACCAGAATTTTAAATAGTCATCTAGTTTTATTCCAAATGAAATTAAATTGAAATTATGGGTCAAAAGTGTCCTATGGAAAATTGAAAGTTATGGGCATATAAATCCATTTGGAAGAAAAGAAGAAGGAAGGAAAAGCAGATGCGCCAAAAAGAATCACAGCCAAATGGCATTACAAGCTCGGAAAGCTGGCCACCAGGACCTGGAGGTAAAACTGGGAGAGACTAATTGCAGTGGACTGTGTGACTTTCCAAGTCCTGCCTCACAAAGAGACCCCTGGTAAGAAAAGCAGCCACTGGTAACTGTACATAAATTACCCCACACTGTAGGGCACATGACCCTACACACAGGCGACAGCTATTGGACTGAGATGGAATTAAACCCAAAACTGGTCTTCTATAGGCCAGACACAGTGAAGAGGGGCTGGGGGAGGGCCTCCTCTCCTTTGTTTTCAAAATCCTTCCTGATGGGAAATCCCATCTTCTTATGGAAACTGCCTTTGACTTTGAGAGAAGCTACATGAGCTGAAAGGATATCAGTGTGAATGCATGGATTTACCTAAGTGTTCTATTCTACCCCATCCTGTTTCTCTTCAAAGTCTGGAAGTTCTCAATCACATTTATTTATTTCCTCCATTCAAAATGTTGGTAAAATTCACCTAATGCTGTTTTCATAGTAACTAAATTACCGGTTTTTTCATTTTCCCTAATATGGGGTTAGTACCTTTAAAGCTATTATCCACCGGGGTAAGGGACATTCTTGCATTCTATGGTTTCCTACTTATTCTAAAACAAGATAAAATTTTTAAACTCAGTTTCCCAAAAGTTTCGGATTCAATCATTGATCCGATTTTCTATTTTTTATCAAGCTTGAAAATAGAAAGCTGTTCTGCCCATCTATGTTCAAGTAGAAGTTGGATCGCCAAAAGAAATAGAAGTCACAGTTAATCCAGAGGCATATGCGTGTTCCATTTGTCCTAACACATCCATGGTCCACGAAGTTATTCTCCAGGCCCAGTCTGGTCATTGATACAGCAGGTGAGATTTTTACACCACATCAGTGGAAGCCAAAACCCGATTCAGTGTAACTTAAAATAAAACGTTGTTTGTAAGACAACCTATATTTTTTCACATCTATAAGGACCATGATAACATGCCGCCTAATATTCACTTTCTAAATACTTTCTCTAAGTGTATTGGAACCATTCCTCAATTTTCAAATCACATTACAGTGTTATACAGGCCTGCATGAAAAAATCAGTCCCGTTCTCCAGTGAGGCTCTTTCTTTCATGCTAATTCATTTCATTTGATCACAGAGGTAAAAATACTTCTGTGATCAAAAAATTACAAAATGTTGCCATTCATCAGCCTAGTAAAAGCACACACGTGCAGTTCTAATATGCTTTCTCCTCTTCTGGCCAGGAACCAGTTTCTACTGTTGGAAGCCCACTCCAAACAGCCTTTTGTTTGTTTGTTTGTATCTGCCAGGGGAAGGCCAGAGGGCCAGGACATATAAAAGTATCTCCCATTCAGAAGGAAGCCCTCAGGCCTTTGTGCCAGTAGATGTGCAAAAAGCTTAAGTAAGTGTGGGAAAACAGCAACTGTGGATCAGAATTTGCCATAAGGCAAGACCTAACACAGTTTTTTTCTGGTTTGCCACAGACAGATGGAATAACAGCATAATAGACCTGGGCACAGGGTCTCCTGAGCTATTCTTTCTATTGTACACGCACCACAGAGACAGTAAAGACACAAAGGGACTGTACTTAGGAAGGAAGTGTCTTCTTCAGAGTAAAGTCCTCTATCACTCATTATTTTCATCAAACAGTCTGAAAAGAGGTTTGATGCAAAATGCTCCAATGCTTCCTCCTGGAAGGTCAGTACCTTTGTTTCTGAGGGTCAAATGTGCCGCCTGGGTACCAGTCTTAACTCTCCATGCAGCAGGCAGCTGGGGAAAGGACAGCCAAGGTTTTCATAAGGCTGTGTCTTAGCTCAGCGCCACCGTAAGACCTGAATCTGCCCCTTGGGAAACCAGCTGGTATCAGCCACGGGTTCTCACCAAAGCAAAGGACAACCAGAAAAGCCTAGGGAATGGATTCAGCCACACCCATCCAGCTGAACCATATTTTTACAAGGCATTAAATTGAACTGTCACTCGAAATAAACGGGCACAAGGAGGGCAGGAAAATTCCTAAATATTTTCTAACATTGTTTCACCAATTACTTGTTTTAATCAGTTAAATCGTGACTGTGGACCAACTGAAGAAAGGATAGCAAAAAAGAGACTTTTCTCCAAATGACTTAGACAGATGGCATAAGATTGTCCATGAATTTAACACTGTTGAAGCTAAGAGATGGATACATGGGGCTTCGTTACACAATTTTGTCTATTCTTCGTATATGTTTGAGATTTTTCTATGATAAAAAGTTTTTAATTACTTTATATCTGTATAATTTTTCAGTTTTTCAAATAAAATATAGCCTTGCTATAGCGTGATGCTCGTTTTAAAGATTTTTTTTTAATCTGGGGGTGCCTGGGCGGCTCAGTCGGTTAAGCCTCTGACTTTGGCTCAGATCATGATCTCACGGTTCGTGAGTTGGAGCCCCACGTCAGGCTCTGTGCTGACAGCTCAGAACCTGGAGCCTGCTTTGGATTCTGTGTCGCCGTCTCTCTCTTCCCCTCCCTACCCCCCCCAAAAAAATAAAACATTTTTTTTAAAAACTTAAGATTTGTTTTAAATCTGATGAAAATAGCCTGATGAAAACAAGAATCTGCTCCCAAATACAATTATTCCCATAAAATAAGCTGCCTGCCGATACCTAAGAGGGAATAATATATTATCCTTTTAAAGAGGTTTAAAAATGATTGGGGGTGTTTTCCTAAAAATTTTCTAAGTTTTTCTAAGCAGTATGATCTTGAGTCATAATTTGTAATATGGAAAGAAACTAAAAATCACCCTTTTCTACCCACTAAGAAGCTCTACTTAAAATCACATGCCTCTGAGAAAGTAAACCTGCTCCCTAGTGTCCACTAATATAGACTGATGCATACCAAACACAATTCAGCATAATTTCAGCCTGTTCTCAGCATACATTTAAATTCAAAAAGCAGGAGCCCCTGAATGGCTCAGTCAGTTGGGTGTCCAACTTTGGCTCAGGTCCAAAGTTGGCTCATGATGTCGCAGTCCATGAGTTCCGGCCCCACGTTGGGCTCTGTGCTGACAGCTAGCTCAGAGCCTGGAGCCTGTTTTGGATTCTGTATCTCCCTCTCTCTCTGACCCTCCTCTGTACATGCGCACGCGCGCTCTCTCTCTCTCAGAAATAAATAAAAAACATTTTTAAAAATTTTAATGAATAAGTGTTTAAAAATTTTTTTAATAGCACTATTAAAAATATACATATAAATAAATAAATTCAAAAAGCAAAGTTTTCTCTTTTTCTTTTTTGCCAGCCTACCTCTATATGTATATACATACTGTGAGTGTGGCATATGTGATCCTTTTTTTTTAATTAAGCTTTATTCCATCCTTATTGAGGTATGATTGACAAATAAAAATTGCAGGTATTTAAGGGATACAACCTGATGTTTTGATATATGTGTACATTTAAAAACAATCACCATAATCAAAAGCAATTTTGAAGGTTATCCAGCAGTAATATTCAAGCACAAGAGATTTATTGTAAAGACTTTGAATATTTTTTCAAGCAGGTTCCCCAAGAAAACACTTATGATTTAATGTTACCAAAATATAGTACATCTTCGGGCCAAGAACCAAAATAACATGGCATTAAATAAAACTAATAAGACAATATTTCTGGCCAAGCTTAAAAGTGATATATGAAGAGAAGTATATCACAGTTCAGAAAAAATGGCTGGATTGGTTTTGCCTATGTAACTGAAAGCAATGGAATAAGTAAAATTGTTTCATGAGCAGGCTGTGGCAATGTTTAGTACATCAACTTAAAACATAACCAAGAGAGACATCTTCTACTCTGTTAAGAACAGGAGGTAAAAATAAAAATTACCATCTGAAATCTTATCAAAAACATTAGAAAAAAATGTTTACAACCATCGACACAATAAACACATTGTGTCCAACAGGGCAATAGACAGAAATCTACTTTATCTGTTAAGTAGACAGAAATCAAAGACAGAAATCTACTTTATCTAAGTAGAGATAAAAGTTGTGTTCTCTAAGCAAATGCATTTGACAATGAGACATCTGTAAACTGACCACTGGTGTTCTCTTCATTAAAAATAAAAAGTTGGGGGCGCCTGGGTGGTTTAGTCGGTTAAGCGTCCGACTTTCGCTTAGGTCATGATCTCGCTGTTTGTGGGTTCGAGCCCCGCGTCGGGCTCTGTGCTGACTGCCAGCTCAGAGCCTGGAGCCTATTTCAGAGTCTGTATCTCCCTCTCTCTCTCTGACCCTCCCCTGCTCATGCTGTCTCTCTCTCTCTCTCCCCTAGAAATAAAAATATTTTTTAAAAAAATAAATAAAAATAAAAATAAAAAGTTGGGAGAAAATTGGAATGTAGTTTTCCTGACAAGCTCCTCATTCATTAATATGAAACTTAATAATTTAAATTTCATATGCCAGAGTCCTGTGATTAATATTTACATTCTAAGAATTAACAGAATTTTAATAAGGAATAACATTTCTTATCTATTAAAAACAATTCAAAATACATAATCTTGATGTATTACCTATATTTTCTCATAAATCAAAACTGAAAAGTATGCACATCTGTTTTCATTATAATTGATATCCCTTATTCATATTATACTGAAAACAGCTACACCTGAGTATCATTCTTAGCCTCTCACATTTCGCAAAGAAGAAAGGACTAAGAAGTGGTCAGCCTAGTAGCTCCCTGCAACAATAACTACCCTTGGATCCAGGGGGAGTTTAGGGGAAACAGTAATAGATGTACCACTTAGCCACACAGCATCACAAAAGTAGTAATTACCTATAAAACCTGCTGCTTCCCTCTCTTTTCTCTGTTTTCCTCTATGACATTCCAAGTGGTGTGGATGGTAAAATAAATAAGCCTCAGTGAGAACAAAGAGAATTGAAACAGACTTATATACTGACATTTAAAAAAGGAAAAGAAAAGAAAAAAGAAAGTAATCTGAGGGGAAGTATTTCCATTATTCTTACAGGAAATGTAAAAATAGATATAAGTAAGTACACATTATTATTTAAGTTGAACATTAATTTCCATTGGTATATTTATTGTGTGTGCTTCACTATACTGACCATAAGACATCTGATGAAACCCAAATTCCAGAATCCTGCTCCAATTGCAACAAATCTAAGAAAGAGGTTTCTGAACAGGATTCTGGCACATCCATATCATTCTTCTCCCACAAAATGATAGCTCTGATTCTGAATGATAATGGCTAATATTTACTGACAGGTTTATAAATATTCATGTATAAGCAACCATATGAGGAAGACACTGTTGTTATTCCTGTGAATTCAATGTTATTACATGATGTGACAGGTAAACTGTAGCATTACCCAGCTCTTCCTGAAGGGCAGCGAGGACAGAGGAATGCCCAGAAGATTTATCATAAGCTGAGACGTGGAGGATAAGTCAGAACTCAACAGTTAGACAAGGTGTGTGAAGCGCATTCTGTCAGAGGAACAGCATGTGCAAAGGCAGGGAGAGGTTTGGGTAATTACTCACAGCTACAAGAAGTCATGTATGACTGCAGCAGAGAGGAGCCATGGGGCAGTGAAAGGAAATAAAACTGAAAAAAAAAAAATTCACAAAGACCTCTGTCTACCAGGTGAAGACATTTCAGCTTTATCCTTCAAGCACTGGTGAGCCACTGAGGAACTACAACAGATGATGAGATTTGTATAAAGATCATTCTGGGGTGCCTGGGTGGCTCAGTCGGTTAAGCGACCGACTTCACCTCGGGTCATGATCTCACAGTTTGTGAGTTCGAGTCCCGCATCGGACTCTGTGCTGACAGCTCAGAGCCTGGAGCCTGCTTCAGATTCTGTGTCTCCCTCATGCTTTGCCCCTCTCCTGCTCATGCTCATGCTCTGTCTCTCAAAAAATGAATAAAACATTAAAAAAAATAAAGATCATTCTGATGGTAGTTTAAAGGATAGATATGAATGAAACCAGGTTGTAAATAAGATAAGCAGAGAGGTTAGTTTAATAGTCAATCCAGGGTAGAAATAAGGAGGGTTTGACTAAAGTAGTGGCTGGACAGAGAAAAGAGATATTTAGGGCAGAAATTAGAGAAACTCTATATAATTTTTCCAGTTCTAATGTAATAATAATACTTCAAATATGTTCATAAAACATTTTTATATGTATTATATCACTGATCCTTATAACAATCCTGTGAAATAAGTAGGGAAGTATTATTTTCTCAGTTCTACAGATAAGGAAACTGAGGCTCAGAGAAGCTTCAGTGGCTTGCTTGCCCAAGTTCCCATGGCCACCAAAGCAGTGATCTGGGAATGCAATTTATGTTGTCTGATTCTAAAGTCACACAAAACTCAAAGGCTTAATGAGAAGATCTCTAAACAAAGAGAAACAAACAAACAAAATGCATGGTATTAGAATTGCTCACCAAGGGGCACCTGGGTGGCTCACTCGGTTAGGCATCCGACTTCGGCTCAGATCATGGTTCGTGGGTTCAAGTCCCATGTCGGGATCTGCGCTGACAGCTCAGAGCCTGGAGCCTCCTTCAGATTCTGTGTCTCCCTCTCTCTCTCTGCCCGCCACCCCACTCATGTTCTCTCTCTCTCTCTCAAAAATAAGTAAACATTAAAAAAAATACTTAAAAAAAGAATTGCTCATGAAAGAATTTATGAAAAATTGTTATAAAAAGTATGTATTTTCTCACAGAGAAGAATATAAAGATCTCACTGAAATTTCAGTCCAAACTTTCACTAACTGAGCACCTTCCTGAGCTTCAGGAAACTTCTTCAAGAGTGTAGTTCAAGCTCGTCATTCTCTCATGTCTTGTTAGAGGTGGGAGACACATGATTTGAAAAGCTTAATGCTGGGCTCTCTTGTATTTCCCCAGACCTCAAACTTTACAATAAATGTGAAAAATAGTTTCATATGCTATTACTTTTTTAATTCTATTTGCGTTACCCAAGCAAAATCTTATGCACACTTGTGAACAAGTCTGGCCTCAAATAAACACACAGAATATATTATACACAGGCACTGATTTCCATCTTTGAAATATAACATTTAATGTACTCAGATTGTCATCAAGTTCTTCTCTCCATGTGCAGTAATTTTGCTGTAAAGGTCAAATAAAGACACAAAAGACAACTATTTTAAATAATAGTCAAGTGATATATTTTGAACTGTTTTTCAGCCTTTGGGATTTATTTCCCCTCTTTTACTTCTGTGGGAAGGGGGGTTCTCACTTGGTTACAGATTTCCCCAATAGATGGGGAGAAGGAATTACTTTTCTTGTCTCTATTAATCTCTGTGTCCCACCCATCAAGCCCAGGATTCAGAACAGATGATAAGTATTTTACTTAACTGAATTTAATTTTCCTAATATTCTTTTCTGACATATAGTAATCATTACCTATGGAAAAGTACTGTCTTAAACTAACAGTATATTTTAGTTATATTTTATATTTTTCACCTATGTAGTAAAGATTTACAAAGAAAAAATACATATGGTCCCTTTCTCAAAAAGAAAAAAACATCTAGACTAATAACAAACCTATAACATAATCCTCAGGCGCCCCAGCATAGTGGACGCCCAGTACTCCAAGATGGCATATCCGTACCAGTGAAGGAGAGGAAGCTCATGGATGTGACATTGCCAAGCTGGATACTGTGAGAGATTTCACCCCTAAAGCCATCACTGGAGAACTTCAGAGAAGTTACTAACGGTACTACAAGTATGTCAGAGCGCCTGGGTGGCTCAGTTGGTTAAGCATCTGACTCAATTTCAGCTCAAGTCATGATCTCACCATTGAGATTCAGCCAGCCTAGCCTCTGCACCAACAGCATGGAGCCTGCTTGGGATTCTCTCTCATGCTCTCTGCCTCTCCCCGTCATGTGCACATGAGTGCTCTCTCTCTCTTTCTTTCTCTCTCTCTCTCTCTCTCTATTGCTTTCTCTCTCAAAGTGAATAAATAATTTTTTTAAGTATGTCAATGTGAAGAAAGGGGGTATTGCTGGCATTTCTATGGTGCTGGAGCTTATGTGCTATTCAACTACTGTTCTTATTATAAGGAACTCAAACATGAGCAGCTATGCAAGTACTACTAACGGGGGCCCAGTGTGGAGGCATTTTTGGTGTTCTTGACCATGAACTTTGCCTGGCACCCTTGAATCCTTTCATATCTTAATTCAGAATTAACATCCAATAAAAGAAGACTGGTACTTGGGAAAGAAAAACCTATAAGAGCTCTAATAGAAACTAGAAAAGCTGGTATACAGCAGATATCTAAAATAGAAGTACTGAATAAATGTAAATGGAAAGATTAAAGGGATATTTAGGGCACTAAAACCACTTCTATAAGAAGCATTCCTGATTAGCTTTCGGATCTTCTTTTTTTTAATGTTTATTTATTTTTGAGAGAGACAGAGACAGACAGAGATAGAGTATGAGTGGGGGAGGGACAGAGTGAGAGGGAGACACAGAATCCAAAGCAGGCTCCAGTCTCCAAGCTGTCAGAACAGAGCCCAACGCAGGGCCCATACTGCAAGATCATGACCTGAGCTAAAGTCAGACATTTAAACAACTGAGCTACCCAGGCACTCCAGGTGTGTCAATTTATTGTTCACAAAGTAATTCACATGCTTCTTAATTCATTTATGACCTGTATCCAGGGAGCCCTGATGCTTGGAAGAGGTGACAAGCAGCCCAACATGTCTGCATGAGGGGATCGCAGGGCTGAGTTTGAGAGATTCAGTCTTTGGAGAACTTCAGGTATCAAATGACTACACAGTAGAGCCATTTAGGCTTACAATGCTGTAACTGGGAAAAGTGAACACATTACTGAATGACTGAACTTCTCTAGACCTTAAAAAGTACAAACTTCTAAATAGTTTTATTTGTTTTATCTCTATCCTTGATTTTGGGAATGAGTTAAAGATTTGAGTAAAGCCAGATGTGAGGGTTTTGTTTTATTCCCTTCTCTGTCATGCAACTCACTGGATAAATGGCCTCTTTAGTAGATGTATACTGGTGTTTCCAGATGGAATATTGCATGGAACATACTTATACTCAAGACTGTTTGTTGCTTATCTCAAACTTAACTAGGTGTCTGTATTTTTATTTGCCAAATTTGGCAGTTCTAATTCTTATGTACCTTGTAAAGATATTTACATTTGCCACATGTATGTATTTTAAGAGGAATAACATTTTTGGATTTGTAGACCAGAACCTTCATTCTTTTTAATTTTTTTTTAATTTAAGTAAATTCTGCTCCCAGCGTTGGGCTGGAACTCACCACCCCAAGATCAAAAGTCACATGCTCTACCAACCAAACCAGCCAGCTACCCCATTTTAAGACCTTCTAAGAGAGAAACATTTAGTATCTGAGACTTTCACTTCTATGCCAGAGGACCAAAAAGATCAAAAACAGAACCTCTGGTCTTTTTCAAGGCATTAAGCTAGCTTAGAGATTTTTTTGGTTGCATTTTGGAAATAATATCAATTCTTATTTTCTCTAGTCTATGTATAGATTATTAAAGTATAAATAAATATTTGGCTTAACATGGAAATTATTTTCATAGAACAAGCTTAATTGTGATTTATTCCTAATTGCCATTGTATTTACACAGGACTAGCTTTACTCTCTGCCTATAAAACCTAATGACCCCATAGTGTTATTATGCAAAATTTTTTATTATTCTTTAAAGAAACAGACCAAACTAAAATGCATCTTAGAAGGATCATTAGTATTCCCTGAGTTATTAAGAGATGTCCCTGAAAGAAATGGCTCCATGGTCAAAAACCTGGAAAATGCTGCCATTCAAGCCTTCCACGTAGAAAGTCATATTTCAGTTAAACATTCCATTTAACTATGCTTAGTTCAATGTTTCCCAAAAGTATTTGACCATCGAAATATCTTTTCAAATAACATCTATTAACATCCCATGTAATCTTGGACAATATAGGCTCAACAATTCCCACTTCTTTAGTAAATGACAAAAGTCATTCAGGGGCGCCTGGGTGGCTCAGTCGGTTAAGCATCCAACTTCGGCTCAGGTCATGATCTCACAGTCCGTGGGTTCGAGCCCCGCATCGGGCTCTGTGCTGACAGCTTGGAGCCTGGAGCCTGCTTCAGATTCTGTGTCTCTCTCTCACTCTGTCCCTCCCCCGCTCACTCTCTGTCTCTCAAAATAAAATAAAAAGACATTAAAAAAAAAAGTCATTCAGACCACCCCACCCCCACCAAGTTACGTTTGTAAAGCATAATTCAAGTCAGGTGCCATGTACCAATGATTGAGTCACCAAGAGTCAAGAAAAAAACTATAGACCTAACTCAAAACTTATACTCATGGAAATCAATGTAGCCACTGAACAGGCCAGTGAATCACCACGTCTGATTCTTAGAGGCAGGAGACCTAGACTTCAGGTAACACTTGTGAAAAGAAAAATGGGCATCTAATACCTCAGTTGATTCTCCTTGCACACAGGAAAAATAGTAACTACGTCAGTATACAAAGGAGGACTCCAGGCCTGAAGGACAATGGGTATCAACAAGACAAAACAAAGAACAACAGTGTCCCTGTCACTAGGCTAATGTTTAGAGCTAAGTTACAGTTCTAGAAGGGAAATCATGATACTCATGAGAAAATGTGACCAAAACTAAGTAGGAGAGAAATTCATCCAAAAGGCAAAATTGGCACTCAAAAATTGAGCATTAGACACCAAGTTCTTGGCAAGATCAGCTAACTTTGGCAGTGGTAAAGATGATTCACAAAGTAGACACTGAATTCAAAGTCTAGGATGTTATAGCTCTATTCTAAACTGAACAAGATGGCAGAGCCAACACTGTTGATACACATTCCTTGTCTCCAGAAAAATAGGTTTAAATGGTTAAGATGCAGCATGAAAGCTTGTGGCATCAGTGGTTCTAGCTCTGAGAAAATATCAAGAGGCAGAGAAAAGAAAAATTAGGTAGAGGCTGACATTTTGAGATTACCATCCATTTCTAAGAAAGAAATGGGGGGGGGGGGTTGCTGTGATCCAGAAAAAATTGGCAGCACTGGTTTTTTTCCTTCATTTTCTTTCAAAGCTATTTCTATTATTCTATCTCTAATGCTCCCATTCTGCTCATTCTGCTCTTAAAAGACAATGAAAAAGAGAACTAAAGCATAGCTTTCTCCCAAATCATTCATACAAGGGAATGGAACATCTCAAAAGCAGTCTGACATACGCGATTCTAGCAGAAAACCTTCTGTGGAATCACTGGCACACCATGCTTGCCAGGTTGCCTAGTCCCACAGTCTCTCATTTAATTTAGCAGTCATTCATTGCTCACCTACTATGACCTCAGCACTGTAAGAGGCACAAAAAGGGAACCAAAGCAAATGCATAGCTTCAGAAAACATAGAGTTTAATTAAAGAGGCAAAAATTTATGAGAGATGATTTATAATCATGCTGAATAATCTCCTCATTATAACTGACAGACGTGAAGAGCTCGTACTTAAGAAGTAAACCCAGAAACCATAGAAGTTGCCGTACAAGTTCATCTATCTTCTGCTGGTATATCTAGTTTTATGAAAACATTAATGTGTTTCCCCATATTCTCTACCCTAGATTAGAGTTATAGGAGAAATAAAAAAAGAAAACTATAGTTTCCTTTAATTTAGACTACAACAATAGGAAAGAGCTTCATGAAAGGTAACATGTGAGCAAAGCCTTAAAGGAAGAACAGAAGACATTCCAGGAGTGGGAGACTAACAGAGCATTGCATGTGCAAGGGACAGAGAAAATATTCACGGAGGTTCCATTTGGAGGATTACAAAGACAACAATAAATGAGACCAAATTAGGGAGAAGTGTACAGAGAGGAGTGGGGAGTTGGGAATTGAAGGCTGCACAATTATAAGTTCTTAAAGATAAATTCACAGAATCATTGAATTAGAGAACCACATGCTTATAAAGGATCTCAGAAATCATCTAACACAATTTTCAATTCAGTGCAATAATAATATCTGCATGTGATCACATAGCTACTGCCAGAAAATATGCAGCAAGGGAAAGAAAACTCACCATCTCTCAAGAGAAAGAGAGCTCAGATTGTTAGAAATGTCTCCTTTATGAAGTTGCCATTGTTTGCTGAAAGTGACCTATGGAGATATACAAATATTTTTAAATATGTCATCCAATTTTCACATGCCAGGCTATAAGTGCCAAGATTAGTTTGTTTGTAGCACTACTCAGCATAATATATGAGAAAGGATGGCGACTATCAGTTTCAAGGAGACCCCAATCCACAACTCCTGACATCCACCTCAGTCCAAGACACCCCTAGAAATTGTGTCTTGACGGGGATGAGCACTGAGCATTATGTGGAAACTAATTTGACAATAAACTATTTGAAAAAAAAAAAAAAAGAAATTGTGTCTTGTCAAAAAACTCTCTACTTTCATGAGATAAATTCTTATCTGAACCTCTCTCCACGTTGCTCTGACTTAGACTGGGCATAGGGTCATACAAGACTACAACATTAGGGTTTTCCCCGAATGGAATCTAATCTCAAGAAGTGAAAAATACAAGCAGCCTTAGACCAAAATATATCTGATTGCATTTGTGAACCACATTTCTCCCTGCTGGTGAAAGAATGGTTCTTTTAGGGAATTTGTTGGTGACTCTAAAGCATGTCAGTTTGGCATACTGCCTCCATTATATTTCTGCAAAAATAGAAAATAAACACTTTTCTACTTTAATTATATGACAGTGGTTTTTTCCATTTTTATTCCTTATTTCTTGTCCATAAGTCCCCATAATAGGGCATGGGAAATTCACTCTTTTTGCAATTTCAATTTTTTTTGATAGTTGGTCTCTTTTTATTAAAGTTTGGTTATGTTACCCTGTAAAGTCTTTTTTCCTTCATATTTCTTGCTGATCTTTTGAAAGCAATTCATAATTTTGATTGTAATTACAAAATATTTTTTTTGAAGGGCACCTGGGTGGCTCAGTCAATTAAGCATCCGACTTTGGCTCAGGTCATGATCTCACGTTCATGGGTTCGAGCCCCGTGTCGGGCTCTGTGCTGACAGCTAGCTCAGAGTCTGGAGCCTGCTTCAGATTCTGTCTCCCTCTCTCTCTGATCCTCCCCTGCTCATGCTGTCTTTCTCTCTCTCTCTCTCTCTCTCTCAGGAATAAATAAAAAACTTTTTTTAATTTTTAATATTTTTTTGGTTAGAATAAATTTTTTAATTTTTTATTTTTACTTTTTATAGTTTATTGTCACATTGGTTTCCATATAACACCAAGTGCTCATCCCAACAAGTGCCCTCCTCTATGCCCATCACCCCCCCTTCCCCACTCCCCCACCTCTATCAGCCCTCAGTTTGTTCTTGGTATTCAAGAGTCTCTCATGGTTTGCCTCCTTCCCTCTCACCACTTATATTTTTCCCTTCTCCTCCCCCATGGTCCTCTGTTAAGTTTCTCCTGTTCCACTTACAAGTGAAAACATATGGTATCTGTCCTTCTCTGCCTGACTTATTTCGCTCAGCATAACACCCTTGAGTTCCAACCACATTGCTACCAATGGCCAGATTTCATTCTTTCTCATTGATATGTAGTATTCCATTGTATAGATAAACCACATCTTCTTGATCCATTCATCAGTTGATGGACATTTAGGCTCTTTCCATGATTTGGCTATTGCCGAAAGTGCTGCTATGACATTGGGGTACATGTGCCCCTATGCATCAGCACTCCTGTATCCCTTGGGTAAATTCCTAGCAGTGCTGTTGCTGGGTCATAGGGGCATTCTACTGTTAATGTTTTGAGGAACCTCCACACTGTTTTCCAGAGGGGCTATGCCAGTTTACATTCCCACCAACAGTGTAGGAGGGTGCCCATTTCTCCACATCCTCACCAGCATCTATAGTCTCCTGATTTGCTCATTTTAGCCACTCTGACCGGCGTGAGGGAGTATCTCAGTGTGGTTTTGATTTGTATTTCTCTGATGAGGAGGGAAGCTGAGCATCGTTTCATGTGTCTGTTGGCCATCTGGATGTCCTCTTTGGAGAAGTGCACATCTCAATTCCAATGCTAAATTTTTATTAAATACTTGTTCTTTACTTAAATTTCATGAAGTTTATAGTTGAAAATGTAGATTCACATATCCAAGTTGTTCCAAATATATTTAAAAGTTTCCCAGTAAGCAAAGTGAATATGCATTTTAAATGGAAATAAATTAAAATTAAATAAAATTAAAAATTCAATTCCTCCATTGCACTAGCCACATTTCAAGTGCTCAGTAGCCACATGTTGTGACCATCACATTGGTCAGCATTGCCAAAGATGCTTACTGAGTACCTATGATGTAGCATTAGGCTAGTGACAGATTATAAGACAATGTAATCCCTCAAATGTAGGGGAATTGAGAGGAGTACAAAACATAGTGATGGTCTGAGAGTAGTTCTTTGCTTCTTCCTAAAGAGTAATGTGACTTTGCTGCTGAAAGGACTTTTTGTTTTTATTTATTTTTATTTTTTAAAGTGTATTGACTTATTCTAAGAGAGAGAGAGAGAGAGAGAGAGAGAGAGGCTGAGCAGGGGTGGGGCAGGGAGAGAGGGAGAGAGGGAATCCCTACACTGACACTATGGAGCCTGACGCAGGGCTCAAACCCATGAACCATGAGACCATGACTTAAGTTGTGAAATCAAGAGTCAGAGGTTTAACGGATTGAGCCACCCAGATGCCCCTGAAAGGACTTTTTAAAAATTCCTTTTGAGTTAGTATCCATGACCAAGATGACTGAAGTTCCTGACAGTCCGACTTCTCAATAGTGAGGCATTATTTTATATTTGTATGTGTCACATATAAAAAGACTATGCATAATTGTTGTATATGTTTTTATGATCCAATAGAGCCCTTTCCATTTAAACTGTGGCTTTAAACAAATAGTCCAATATTTGCCAATGCACCATCAGATTTTCTAATGCCAAAATGTATACATTTGTCAATTATTTAAGCTCCCTATTCAGATTGTTGTTAACTTCAGATTTCTATCTTATTTCATCCCTAGTTATTTCATAGAATAACTAGCTTATTTTCATTATATTCTGCTACTGAACCTAATGTTGCACAGAAAAGTTGATTTGTTAATTAGTTTAATCGCCTCTTCTCATAATAGCGGGATAAGATTGGCGGAGGAAGCTTGTTATCAATCTGTGCTACTGGTAAGCAGTAATTATAGATAATGATGCTTTTGTCTTGCCGCATTCTGAAGATTGTCTTGAAATCCTTCTTGCTGAATTAGCAAATGGTCTGTCATGTTGAATTCTCCTCTGGTTTCTTCCCATAACTCAGCCCCTACTCTCCCCCCAATGAAACAAAATTGCAGCTTGTTAGGTGGAAGCTCATTTGAAGTCTCAATTTTCTTGAGTATTCAGCCTCATTGGGAAGTGCCAGGTGCTCCGTCATGGCCACAGTATTTGCCTTTGGCTTAAGGTTCCAACTCAACTGGCATCCTACAAGTCTTTGATTTTTTCCTTTTGCTTAAAGAGGCAGCGGTTGTCTTGACAGCAGAGCTAAAGCTCTGTCCTTGTACTTTGATGCACATTGTGGTACAATCTAATAATCAAAGTCATTTGTCAAGAAACAGGGTGCTCACACTTTTCTCTGAAGAGATTGGAATAAACAGCAGAATTCAAATGGATGTAAGCCAGAAATGGCAGCCACTACCACTTTAAAAATGTGCCGGGAATGCAGAGCTCAGAGTAGATTTTAACTAGAACCAAATCTTTATATTAGTGGGTCTCAACAAGTGACAGTTTTGACTCCCAGGGGTATTTGGCAATGTCTGGTGATATTTGTCATTTTCATGATTAGAGAAGGAAGGTGCTAACTGGCATCAAGGAGGCAGAGGTCAGGGGTGCTGCCAACTACCCCTACAATGCATAGGACAGTCTTTCACAATGAGGAATTATCTGGCTCACAATATCAATAGTGCCAAGGTTGAGAAAGCCTGCATTGTATAATTATGAAGGGATCACTGTGACTCTCCCTCCTCAACCGTGTATATGGTTTGGGGAATAGTTCATTCAGTAGAAAAATTGAAATTGCTGAGTTCCTTATATATTTTGGATACTAGCCCTTTATCTGATATGTTATTTGCAACTATCTTTTCCCATTCCATCGGTTGCCTATTAGTTTTATGGATTGTTTCCTTTGCTGTGTAGAAGCTTTTTATCTTGATGAGGTACCAATAGTTCATTTTTGCTCTTGATTCTCTCGCCTTTGGGGATGTGTCAAGTAATAAACTGCGGCAGTTGAGGTCAAGGAGGTTGTTTCCTGCTTTCTCCTCTAGTGTTTTGATGGTTTCCTGGCTCACATTCAGTTCCTTCATCCATTTTGAGTTTATTTTTGTGTATGGTGTGAGAAAATGATCTAGTTTCATTCTTTTGCACGTTGCTGTCCAGTTCTCCCAGCACCATCTGTTAAAGAGGCTGTCTTTTTTCCATTGGATACTCTTTCCTGCTTTGTCAATGATTAGTTTGCCATACATTTGTGGGTCCAGTTTTGAGTTCTCTATTCTATTCCATTGGTCTATGTGTCTGTTTTTGTGCCAATACCATACTGTCTTGATGATGACAGCATTGTAGAAGAGGCTGAAGTCTGGGATTGTGATGCCTCCCACTTTGGTTTTCTCCTTCAGTATTACTTTGGCTATTTGGGGTCTTTCGTGGTTCCATACAAATTTCAGGATAGTTTGTTCTAGCCAGCTCCACCCCCCCCCCAAAAATAATCCAGTAAAGAAATGGGCAGAAGACCTGAACAGACCAACAGACACATGAAACGATGCTCAGCGTCCCTCCTCATCAGGGAAATACAAATCAAAACCACACTGAGATACCCCCTCACGCCGGTCAGAGTGGCGAAAATGAACAAATCAGGAGACTATAGACGCTGGTGAGGATGTGGAGAAACGGGCACCCTCCTACACTGTTGGTGGGAATGTAAACTGGCACAGCGCCTCTGGAAAACAGTGTGGAGGTTCCTCAAAACATTAACAGTAGAATGCCCCTATGACCCAGCAACAGCACTGCTAGGAATTTACCCAAGGGATACAGGAGTGCTGATGCATAGGGACACATGTACCCCAATGTTCATAGCAGCACTTTCGGCAATAGCCAAACCATGGAAAGAGCCTAAATGTCCATCAACTGATGAATGGATCAAGGAGATGTGGTTTATCTATACAATGGAATACTACATATCAATGAGAAAGAATGAAATCTGGCCATTGGTAGCAATGTGGTTGGAACTCAAGGGTGTTATGCTGAGCAAAATAAGTCCAGGGGAATTCTACTAAACATTTAAAGAAGAGTTAACACCTATTCTTTTGAAGCTGTTCCAAAAAATAAAAATGGAAGAAAAACTTCCAAACTCATTCTATGAAGCCAACATTACCTTGATTCCAAAGCCAGACAAACACCTCACTAAAAAAGAGAACTACAGGCCAATTTCCCTGTGAACATGAATGCAAAAATCCTCAACAAGATACTAGTCAACCGGATCTAACAATACATTTAAAGAAATATTCAACATGATCAAGTGGGGTTTATTCCTGGGATGCAGAGCTGCAACAATATTGGCAAATCAACCCATGTGATATATCACATTAATAAAAGAAAGGATAAGAACCACATGATCCTCTCAATGGATGCTGGAAAAGCATTTGACAAACATACAGCATCCTTTCTTGATAAAAATCCTCAAGACAGTAGGTATAGAAGGATCATACCTCAAGGTTATAAAGGCCATGTACAAAAGACCCGCCACTAATATCATCCTCAGTGGGGGAAAACTGATAACATTCCCCCTAAGGTCAGGAACATGACAAGGATGTCCACTCTCACCACTGTTATTCAACATAGTGTTGGAAGTCCTAGCCTCAGCAATCAGACAACACAAAAAACTAAAAAACATCCAAATTGGCAAGTAAAAAGTCAAACTTTCACTCTTCGTAGACAACATGATACTCTATGTGGAAAACCCAAAAGGCCCCACCAAAACAAAATGCTAGAATTGATACATGAATTCAGCAAAGTCACAGGATATAAAATCAATGTACAAAAATCAGCTGCATTTCTATATGACAATAATGAAGCAGCAGAAAGAGAAATCAAGGAATTGATCCCATTTACAATTGCAACAAAAACTGTAAAATACTTGGGAATAAACCTAACCAAAGAGATGAAAAATCTATACCCTGAAAACTATGCAAAGCTTATGAAAGAAATTGAAGAAGACACACACACACACACAAAAATGGAAAAGCATTCCATGCTCATGGATTGGAAGAATAAATATTGCTAAAATGTCAATAGTACCCAAACCAATCTATATATTCAATGTAATCCCTATCAAAATAACGCCAGCATTCTTCACAGAACTAGAACAAACAACCCTAAAATTTGTGTGGAACAACAAAAGACCCTGAATAGCCAAAGCAATCCTGGAAAAAAAAAGAAAAGAAAAAGAAAAGCTGGAGACATCACAATTCCAGAATTTAAGCTGTATTACAAAGCTGTAATCATCAAGACAGTACTGTACTGGCACAAGAACAGACACATAGATCAATGGAACAGAACAGAGAACCCAGAAAGGGACCCACAAATATATGGCCAACTAATCTTTGACAAAGCAGGAAAGAATATTCAATAAAATAAAATACAGTCTCTTCAGCAGATAGTGTTGGGAAAACTGGACAGCAACATGCAGAAGAATGAACCTGGACCACTTTCTTTCACCATACACAAAAATAAACTCAAAATAGATGAAAGACCTAAACTAAGGCAGGAAGCCATCAAAATCCTAGAAGAAAAAATAGGCAACAACCTCTGTGACCTCAGCCACAGTAACTTCTTACCTGCCACGTTTCCAGAGGCAAGGGAAACAAAAGCAAAAATGACTATTGGGACCTCATCAAGATAAAAACCTTCTGCACAGTGAAGGAAACAATCAGTAAAACTAAAAGGAAACTGACAGAATGAGAGAAGATATTTGCAAATGATATATCAGATAAAGGGTTAGTATCCAAAATCTGTAAAGAACCTGTCAAACTCAACACCCAAAAAACAAATAATCTAGTGAAGAAATGGGCAAAAGACATGAATAGACAGTTTTCCAAAAAAGACATCAAGATGGCTAATAGATGAAAAAATGCTCAACATCACTCATCATCAGGGAAATACAAATCAAAAACACAATGAGATACCACCTTACACCTGTCAGAATGGCTAATATTAACAACTCAAGAAACAACAGATGTTGGGAGGATGTGGAGAAAGAGGAACACTTTTCCACTGCAGGTGGAAATGCAAACTGGTGCAGCCACTCTGGAAAACAGTATGGAGGTTCCTCAAAAAATTAAAAGAACTACCCTATGACCCAGCAATTGCACTACTAGGTATTTATCCAAAGGATACAGGAGTCTGATTCAAAGGGGGACATGCACCCCAATGCTTATAGCAACAGTATCAACAATAGTAAAAGTATGGAAAGAGCCCAAATATCCATTGACTGATGGATGGATAGAAAAGATGTGGTATATATAAACAATAGAGTATTACTCACGAATCAAAAGGAATGAAATCTTGCCATTTGCAACACAACAATGGAACTAGAGTGTATTATGCTAAGCGAAATAAGTCAGTCAGAGAAAGACAAATATATGATTTCACTCATATGTGGAATTTAAGATACAAAACAGATGAACATAACAGAAGGGAAGCAAAACTAGTAAAAAAAAAAATAGAGAGGGAGACAAACCATAAGAGACAAGAGACTCTTAAATACAGAGAACAAACTGAGGGTTGCTGGTGGGGTGCTGGGTGGGGGGAGAGGGCTAAAGGGGTAAGGAGCATTAAGGAGGACACTTGTTGAGCACTGGATGGGCACTGGATGTTATATGTAAGTGATGAATCACTAAATTCTATACCTGAAATTAGTATTACACTATATGTTAACTGACTTAAATTTAAATTTTTAAAAAGTCTGAGTATATATTCTTACCTATTTAAGAAGTGACTAAGAGTATGAGTTATTTATACATTATAACATTAACCATAAAAAAGGAAAAAAAACTCTTCTGCCTTCTGTGTTTGAAAAGACGTGATAATAATCTTATAAATATTTTTATATTTAACAATAGCTTCCATTTATCTACATATTTCACCAATATTTAACAACTCTTAATTTCCACAACACCTTAATTAAATAGATATTATCATCACCTTTCCCGTTTTGTAGGTAAGGAAACTGGGGCTGAGAGAGTTTAAGTAATTTCTCAAGGTTATGTGTATTTATAGGGTATTCTATTGTCTCTCTCAAAATCATTTTTTTTTAATTTTTTAAAATGTTTTATTTATTTCTTAGAGAGAGAGAAAGACAGCATGAGCAGGGGAGGGTCAGAGAGAGAAGGAGACACAGAATCTGAAACAGGCTCCAGGCTCTGAGCTGTCTGTCAGCACAGAGCCAGACGCAGGGCTCGAACCCACGAACCACAAGATCATGACCTGAGCTGAAGTCAGACGTTTAACCGATTGAGCCACCCAGGAGCCCCTCTCAAAACCATTTTCCAATATTCACATATATGTGTGCTTGACCATAGTGCTGTTCTTCTCTATCTTTGAATAGTATCCTCTTTAATGGGGCCCATGGCCTGGAAAAGGTCAGTCAAATCAACCCTGCAGATGAAAGTTCTGCCAGATGTCACATGTATACCTCTATCATTTTTCAAACATTATCAAATAAAATCCTGCTGATGGAAGATTTATGATGAAACTGGCTGATAAAGTCTTCCTCTTCATTTCTAGTTAAGAGTTACTGTAATTTCTAAAATTCTCTATGGTTCTTCTATATGGTAAATAATATCCTAGCAGGACTGCATGAAACCATGAACATGACAACATTTTTATTTCATTCCCATGATGATATACAAAAAGGAAATATAAATATTGTTACTTTTTGTTTAGGTAAGTAGAAATTATCCTCAATCTCTGTGGCTTCTCTTCAATGTATAAAAGGTTTCACAAGAGGCACCTGGGTGACTCAGTCAGTTGAGCATCTGACTCTTGATGTCAGCTCAAGTCATGATGCTAGGGTTGTGGGATGGAGCCCCATGCTGGGCTCCTCGCTGAGCTTAAGATTCTCTCTCTCTTTCTCTCTCTCCCTCCCTCTGCTCTTCCCCCACCCCCTGCTTGTGCCCTCACTCACTCTCTCTTTCTCTCAAAAAAGAAAAAAAAGTTTCACGAGATAAAAGGTTAGTGAGAAGAGTAAAATGAGCTGGGACGCCCAAAAAGATGAAAGGCTGATTGAGAGTAGAGGAAGAGGGGAGAATTAAGAAGGTTAAATAATTAAGCAAACAGGTTGAATGAAGAGAATCGAAGGATCAAAATGCAAAAGGCTACAGAAAGATCAAAAGACTTAAACCTTGTGTGAAATACAAGGGAAATGAAACTGAGCAGCTTAATAAGGCATCCATTTAGAGGAGGAATAGGAGCATACATTTGAGAAAATGGAGCACTTTTTAAGCATAAGCATTAACTAACATAGTAGCACACAATGCTTAACACGCTAGTGTGCAACAGCTTAGTTTCTCCACTCTTCATCCATTGCTTTGTTTTTTTCCTATTTGATGGTTGTTTAGATTTTCTAAATAAAAATAAATTAAAACACTCTAAGTCCAGATATTATCATTTCAAGTCATGGAAAATTAAGCATATAGAATCAGATTCTTAGTTTTCTTAAAAGGAAAATCAGAGAATCATCTCTTAGTAACCCATTATCTGCTTTTAACCTATTTGGTTAATATGAGGAGTGATCACAACTATTCAAAAGGTCTGTGGACTACAGAATATCCATGATTCTATAAATGGTGACCACTGTTCCTCCTTTCTTTGTGAGTGCCTTGGAAAATATTAACCTATATACCTTTAATTTTCTTCTGGTAGCTTCAGAATCACTTGTTCCTTGTCAGGATCCAGGAATCAAGTTTTTATTTAATCTCATTGGGTCTCCACTGTGCAGGCAGACTTTCCCAGAAGCTGTTCAGTGATTTTTATTTGCTATATTTCTCCAAACAGGAAACACAAAGGGAAGGAGCACTGGTGGCCTGTCAATTCTGGACACTTCACCAGAAGGTCTGGCCATCATCACAAGGATTTACCCAGCTTGCTTTCCAGGGCACCTAACCTAATCCAGAGTCACTAAAGAACTAATTCCTGAGTCTACCAAACACCATGGAGCAAGACTGAATCTGACCAACAAACAGTCTGTGCTGTTACCAGAGACTTTGACACAAAAGGCTGGAATCAGAAAGGATTACTTTATGGAACATTTAATGTAGAGTCTTCTTCTCTTGAAATAGTACCTTTCTCCAGATTCTTTTTATTACATAACTTTCACAGATCTCCTTATGCTTTTGTCCCTTAGAAAACAACATGTATCTTTAACATTACATTATTTTTTTCATATCCATTGTGTTTAAATCCTAGCAAGGTATTAAAGAGTCACGATAGCAAATGCAGTTCCAAACAACTTCAACAAACAAAATCCACATATAGAGATGTGTTTGCATATGATTTATTTTTTAATGCGTATAAATATTCTAACTCCTTTTCATCTTGTTTCTTTTAAATAAGCTTTTGGACCTTCGAAAAGAATATACTTGTTTTGCATTCATTTAAACATCTTTTCTGGTTTAGAACTTGTCTCAAGGGGAACCTTGAAAGAAAATTAAAACTTCTTTTTTAAAGCCCACAGCAATTTATTAATATTTTAAAGCTTTTCAATATAGTTGTATTCACAAATTGGATTTGCACTGTTTGATATAAAACAATTGTTTTATTCCCACTTCAAGTGCTCCACTGTTTTCAAGCTTGTTAATTAAATGTTTTATTTTTTAAAAATACTGCATAAGTTTCTCAAAACTTCATCTGCACCTGCTCCGTAAATGAAAAGATGTCCTTGGAACAACTCCAGTTTATTAAGTAGAAAGCCATTATTTCACACAAGAATTCAGTCTTTTACCTGTAAGCTTTCACATGAGTTACTATGCATTGTATTCTTTCACCTTTTATCTGCTGTCAATTAATACAAGCAGTTTTAGTGTGCAGAGGGGGAAAAAAAGACATGTCATTTGGAATGTCATTTCCATTGCCTGACGTTCCCATGTGTGTGCTCAACTGACATCTCTGTAAAGCTATTTGGTGGTTTTATCTTTCAGCTTGGCCCTTTTGGTCTTTCCCCACCATCCTTTTTCCTAACAAGATTGTGTAGGGTGATCTGATGAGATATAGGGATTGTAAGGACCAGTAAAATTGCTACAACTTCTCAGAAATGTCCATAGCAGAGCCCAAATTTGTAAAATGCTTTCCAGCATAGAAAAGAAAGGAGTACACTGAATCTTACAGGACCAAAAAGACTTTATTCATTCCTGCCAGAAACATTTGAAATTGGTAAGATTAAACAGCATGAAAAACAAGATTTTGGTAATAAATGAACTATGGTCATAGATTAATATATGATGTCCAAACATTACAATTACAGGATCCATCTACCCTTCCTTAGAAAAGAAAGCTTATAGAACTGCTAGGACTCAAAAATATCAGTGATATTTTGTCAAGTTAAAAAAAGAGGTAACTACAAAGTCATGTAAAGTTTCATTTTTATAAAAACCACATATGTCCATATACATGACAGGGGAGAGTCTGAGAGACAATAGACCAAAGAATTCATATTGTTTTTCATCAGGTAAATAAATTTTTTAATGTGTCGTCTTTTCACTAATTTGAACTTTCTGATTTTTCTGCAATAAGTAAGTACTTCTTTTCTGATTTAAAAGACTAAGCTTTTTAAAAATATTTTTTAGGGGCGCCTGGGTGGCTTAGTCGGTTAAGCGTCCGACTTTCGCTTAGGTCATGATCTCGCGGTTCGTGGGTTTGAGCCCCGCGTCGGGCTCTGTGCTGACTGCCAGCTCAGAGCCTGGAGCCTGTTTCAGTCTGTGACTTCCTCTCTCTCTGACCCTCCCCTGCTCACGCTGTCTCTCTCACTCTCCTAGAAATAAATAAAAACATTTTTTAAAAAAAATATTTTTTAAAGATGTGTTGGATTGGGTATAAGGAGTAAATAGCACAAAAACAGCTCTTTAATCATCAACTGAATCAAGAAAGTAAATCAAGAAAATTCATTTTGGGGAGATGTGCATATTATTTAGTAGCTTTAAAGGACAATCATAAGAAATTGTGTTACAAAGTTTTTGAGAGCATGAAAATATCTATCTCCACATATATTTTCTTTTCTTTTTCTTGATGTCATGGGCAACTGACATTTTACAACTGGCTTTCTTTTTTAACCTAATATGAACCCAGACTGGACTCCAGACTAGACTCCCTAATATTTCTTCATTTCCTCCACCTCCATACAACCTAATGAAAATTGGGCCTTCTTTTTAAATATTCTATCTCAAATATAGACGAATCTTTTTCATCAAAAGGGAGAGAAGATTTTCTTAAAATTACAAAAAGAAAAACTATATGTGGTCCCCCTGAACTACAGTTAATAATATAATACTCAAGGAGGTACTCCTAATATAAAGTGGGTCCATGTCCCAAGAACATACTGTCCAGAAAGAGATAGGGGTTTGTTCAGTTTTGTTTGAACATGTTGTAAATTATTTGTTGAACAAAACCCATTATACGAAATTTACTATATAACCAGTTCTTACTGAACTCTTCAGGAGAGTTACATATATTCTCATTGTTATGCAATAGATCCTCCAGGACCTTTCCATCTTGCGAAGCAGAACTCCATACCCTTTAAACAATGCCTCCCTATTTTCCCTACCCTAGCCACTGGAAATCACCACTTTACTTTGTCTATGAATTTGACTACTTTACATAGCACATATATGTGGAATTATAAAGGGTTTTTCCATTTGTGCCTCGCTTATTATCTTACTTAACATATTATCCTGAACGTTCAGCCATGTTACCACATGCTACAATACTTCTTTTAAATGCTGAATAATATTCCACTGTGTAAATATAACATACTTTGTTTATGCACTCATCTGAAGATTAACACTTGTCTTCCTTCCACCTCTTTACTGTTGCAAATGCTGCTATAAACATGGGTTTGTAAATCTCTCTTAGAAATTCTTCTTTCTATCACTTTGGCTATGTACCTAGAAATTAAATTACTAAGTCATATTTTCAATTTTTTGAAGAACTGGTTCCATAAGAGCTTGTTCCATTTTATAATCCCAGCAACAGCACAGCAAGGGTTTGGAATTTCTTCACATCCTCACCAATGGTTATTTTCAGAGCTTTTTGATGGTAGCTATCTTAATGTGTAGAAGACAATCATGTTGGGTTTTATTTGCATTTCCCTAAAGATTAGTAATGTTGAACATCCTTTCATATGTTTATTGGCCATTTGTATGTCATCTTTAGAGAAATATCTATCCAAGTCCTTTGCTTATTTCTTAATAAGTTTATTTGATTTTTGATATTGTAAGAGTTCACCATATATTCTAGATATCAAGAGACAAATGTGATATCATCAGATATGTGATTTGCAGGTATTTTCTCCCATTCTGTAGGTTATCTTTTCACACTGTTGATTGTGTCCTTTGATGCACACCAGTTTTTATGTTTGATGTAGTCTGATTTATCTGTTTTTGTTTTTATTGTCTATACTTTTTGTGTCATCTCTATCATTACCAAAACCAAAGTCAAGAAATCTTCACCCATGATCTCCTCTAGCTTTATACTTTTGTGTTCTTAAATTTAGGTCTTTAATACACTTTGAGTTAATTTTTGTATATGATGTAACGTAAGCATCCAACTTCTTTCTTTTGTATGTGGATATCCAATTGCCCAAACACTATCTGTTGAAAGACAATACCATTCAACACTGTTTGTTAAAGAGACAGTTCTTTCACCACTGAGAGACTTGGCACTCTTTTTGAAAATCATTTGATCACTTATACAATGGTTTATTTCTGGGTTCTCTATTCTTCTCCATTGGTATATATGTCTGTCTTTGTGGCAGTATCACACTGTATTGAATAATATAGTACTTTTTTATAGTATGTTTTGAAACCAGGAAGTCTGAGACCTCAAACTTTGTTCTTTTTCAAGATTTTTTTGAGTATCCAGGGTTCCCTTGAAGTTCCTTATGAATTTTAGGATGTATTTTTCTATTTCTGCAAAAACTGCCCTTAGGATTTTAACAGCAATTGCATTGTGTCTATACATGGCTTTGGGTAGTATTGACATCTTAACAATATTAAGTCCTCTAATCCAGGAATGCAGCTGTCTTTCCAAATATTTGTGTCTTCTTTAATGTCTTCCATCAATGTTACCTAGTCTTCAGTGCACTAGTCGTTCACTTCTTTGGCTAGGTTTAATTCTCAGTATTGAGGGGAGGAGGTTTGATGGTATTGTAAATGGAATTATTTTCCTAATTTCCTCTACAGATTATTCACTTAACCTACATTTTTGTTTCTTTAAAAAGCTTCATTTTCGTCTTGAGGGCAGGGTGTGCCCCAAGTTCTCAGCCTCCCCCACACCTACCAGCCCAAGGAGGCCCCCCAATTAGCTCCATGGCAGGTGGAACTACTATATCCACAACCACAGGGCAGATCTGACCTGTCAGGATGTTGGGCTATAAAGACTCCCTCTCCATCAAGGCCACTATCCCTGGGGAAAATTTTGTCAACATCTTGCCAGCTGACATTGGTGTCCTGGTTGGCAAAGACCAGGCAAGTTTTTTGTTTTGTTTTGTTTTGTTTTGTATGAATGGGCTGATACTTGGAGGCCAGAAATGTTCTGCTATCCTGGACTCACTGCTGCAGGATGAGGAATTTACTGTGGATCTCTTGCCAAGAGCACTGCGGAGTTCCCACTTTAAACATCATGGTCACCATGACTGCCAAGATGCTACTCCTGCTGATGGACAAAGGTGTCCACAGTGGCACAGTGGTGTGATCAATAAGAAAGATTATGAAATGGCCATCCACTTGCAGTGTTCCCCCTTTCCCCCACCATTCCCCACTGCTTTTGCAACCCTCTTCTTCCCATACACACACATACACCATTTTTATTTGAGGGGCCGTTACCCCACACCCCTTATTGCTGCCAAAACTACATGGGCTGGGGGCTGGGGCTGGATGGACAGACATGTCCCCCTACCCATACCCATCTTGTGTGAGCTTGGAAAACTTTTTTGTTTGGGAATTGTTATTGGTTCTCTTTTTGAATAAAAAAGATTCTACTAACCAAAAAATAAAATAAAAAAATTAAAACCTTCATTGTTTCATTAATTTATAAAAGGCATCCACATTTCAGATCCTCCTATTTCATAGATAGTTCTGGAGGCTGGCAAATCCTAGATCATGGCACCAGCAGATCTTGTATTTGAAAGGACCCACTTCCTCGTTCATAGATGGCACCATCTCACACCTTCAAGACATGGCAAAAGGAGAGCAATAGGTTTTGAGACCTCTGTTTATACCACCCCGACCTCCACTTTCCCTTAGCCACAATTTAAACCAGCTGCCTCTAGATCCCTCTCTCCTCTTGTTAAGAGCAGAAACCAAGCATACATTTTGTGAATTAGTGGCTGTCCCACTTTGCAAGGCTAGCAGAACGTCAGGTGCCAAGAGGATGCATTCTATGGCCTTAATCCCACCACATTGCCTGTGGACTCCTATCCCAGAAATACTCTGAATGGTAAAAATGTATGAAAGAAATGAAAAAGGTCCATGTAAAGAAGTTCTCTTTTTCCTCTTCAGTGAGGGTAGTATTCTCTGATGTACAGTTGGCATTGATTTGAATAAATAATAAAATACATGCTTCTCTATTTGCCCAACAGAGCCTATCTGGATGACTTCCAGGATGTGAAATAAGGCGTGTTGTGTTATTAAGTCAGTCATGATGATTGGTTATTGATCTGGCAATAGACTGCCAATATCACAAATTGATATTTCTGTATGACTGATTTTAATATATTTCATAAAATAGTTTTTATTTAAATGTTATTTAATAATTCTTTTTTGTTTAATGTAATATTGAAATATTGTTTACTTTGATCACATCTTAAAATCTAGTATGCACATTTAAAGCATTTATTTTATCTGTCAACTTAGAGACTTTCTCTCACTAAATATAAAGAGATAGAGAATATTAATATAGAGAGAGAAAAAGATAGAGGTTTTATAGATATATAGATACTGCTGAATCATTTGAGAGTCAAGTGCATAAATTACCACACTTCACCCCTAAACACTTTAATATGCAACTCTTAAAGAAGAGGGCATTCTCCTTTATTACCTTAATACAATTAACACACTTAGATAAACAACAACCCAACACTATTTTTTTTTTTAACAAATAACCCATATTCAGATTCCCCTAGTCCTTTCAAAGTGGGTTTTGGGATTTTTGCGATACGTGTGTTTGTTTCCAATCCAGGATCCAGTCAAGAATCACGCATTGCATTTAATTGTTATCTCTTTAATGTCCTTTAATCTAAAACAGTTCTTTGGCTTTTTAGTCCCTTTTAGTCTTTCATGATATTGACATTGGGAAGAATCTAAGCCAATTATTTTGAAGAATCCCCCTCAGTTTAAATTGACCTGTTCCTCATAATTAGATTTAGGCTGAACATCTTAGGCAGGAATATTATGTGGTTGCTGTTAAGTCATTCTAAGTGCATTTCATCAGGGGACACAAGTCAGTTTGTCCCATAACTGGTAATGTATATTGGTTACAATGTCCCTGATAGACTGAAAAGATACCTAATATGTAATCTGTGCTGTTGAATTAGGATTTCAATACTACCAAGTTGTAATAAACAAATTTACCCCAAAGTTTCATAGTTTTATGCAGATATTGTATGGCTGTTATTACTGCCCCAAGTTCCAGTCTCTCTGGTAGTGTATCCTCTCCCGGTCTTGTTCTGAGCCCGTCCTTGCAGTCCTCTTTCCCTTTTCCAACCCTTGACCGACAGCTCATTCTGCTGCCTTCCTACCTCTCAGTCTTTTCTAGTTTTCCTTTTGAGCCCACATTCCTTCACCAGCAAGTCTTCCTGCACCCTGAGCCTTTCACAGAGTCCTGTACCTCCAGAGTTAAGGGAAACCTAGACTTCCCACCACCCCAGGACCCAGCTCCCCTGTGTGCTCTCTCTAGGGAATAATTATCCCTTCTCTTTTCTGAGGGATCCAGGAACAGCATTCTCCCACCTTCTCTTGCATCCAGACAACTCCATGGCCACACAAGTCTTTGAAAGTCATGCTATGCTTCTGTGCCACCTTCTAAGTCTCCTCACGAGTGTCATCTGCCAATCCCCAGATCTCTCCTCCCATGGTCATGGCACCTGGTTACTTTTTTCTCCCCCTGTCTCCGATCCTTTCATCCTTCTTTGGGACCTCAATATCTTTTATTTTTAAAGGCTTCAAACCACATTTCTTTATTATTTTAAACCCTAAAGATTTTACCTCCGTTATTCATCTGTCCACACCCATGACCACATCTTGGATCTTATCATCACCCAGAAAAGTTTCACATCTAAAATCTCAAACTCCAATATCTCCTCATCCTTCAAGGTCCATCCCACCCTGCAATCTTTGACTGCATCATGCTGAGGTACCTCAAATCTTTTCCTCTCCAAATATACAACCTATTCAAACTCCTTCCTGAACTAGAATGACCCACGCACACACATTCTCTTACTTGTACAGTTGCTGAGCCCTTCAGGAAAAATCATAATAATGAAGAGCTCCCGCTTCCCTATTTCCCCAACTGCTCCTCCCTACACCTTTCACATCTCAGCCACAGTATTACCAGCCACCCCAGGCTTCACACCTAAAATTTAAAAGTTAACATTGGTTCATCTCTTTCCTTCACCTCCAGCATGAAATCCATCTGCAAGTGCTTTAGGCCCTGTCTCTAAAACATACAGCAGCACCCAACCCCTTGTCGTCATCATCACATTCACTGGTAACACTAGAGTCCAAGCCACCACCATTTCTCCCTTGAAATGCTCCCATCACTTCCCAGATAGCCTTTCTGATTCTACTTTTGCTCCACTCCACAACACCTTTCCCACCCAACACCCAACATAATCTTTTTTTTATATTTTTTTTAAATTTATTTATTTCTGAGAGAGAGAGACAGCATGAGCAGGGGGGTCAGAGAGAGGAGATACAGAATCTGAAGCAGGCTCCAGGCTCTGAGCTAGCTGTCAGCACAGAGCCCAATACGGGGCTCGAAACCACCAACCATGAAATCATGACCTGAGCTGAAGTCAGACGCCCAACCGACTGAGACACCCAGGCGTCCCCCAATATAATCTTTTTAAACATCACTGGCCAGCCTAAAACCTACTGGCTTCCTACTTCAGTTAGAACTAAAGTCATTGTCCCTACCTTCACTTGCAGGGCCATGACTAACCTCACCTCTACCTGCTTTGGGTATGTTAGCCTATCCCACTCTTTCCCTCATCACAGTGGTACCAGACCTATTGCTGGCATAAGGCATTCGCATTAGCTCTGTCCTGTGCCCCAGAGGAGTTACCTTTGATAGCCAGTGCCTGGCTCCTCTGGTCATTCAGACCTCATCTTAAGTGTCACTTCCTCAGAAAGGCCCCTCTGACAATCTGATCCACAAGAGCTCCCCAGTCCTCCCTGCCATACCACTTGATTTTACCTCATGACACTTGGCCCTGGTATCATGCTCATTCATGAATTTGTTCCTGTTTGTCTTCTGCCACTACAATGTAAGCTCCATGAGAGGAGGGACTTTGTTCACCACTATACTTCCTAGCACAAATCTTACCTGGCAAAAAGATAGGCACTCAAAAAATGTTTGTTGAAGAAAATATTGATTGGAAACAAATATAAATTTATGGCTTGCTATGTTTTCTTACTTTACTTTCTTGGTAAGGAATAATCTTACCTAGGGGCGCCTGGGTGGCTTAGTCGGTTAAGCGTCCGACTTTCGTTTGGGTCATGATCTCACGGTTCGTGGGTTTGAGCCCCGTGTCGGGCTCTGTGCTGACTGCCAGTTCAGAGCCTGGAGCCTGTTTCAGTCTGTGACTCCCTCTCTCTCTGACCCTCCCCTGCTCATGCTGTCTCTCTCTCTCTCTCTCTCTCTCCTAAAAATAAATAAAACATTTAAAAAAACAAAAAGAATAATCTTACCTAATGTATAGGATAATTACGATGATCAAAGTGGTTAATATGTATAAAGGGCTTACTTAGAATGGTGTCTGGCACACTATTTCCTATAATTATTTGTTAAATGAATGAAATAACAAAAACAAAAAGGGTTCCTACTCAATAGAAAAAAACATTACCAGAATGACCACACACTAATACATTAATTTCATTTTAAAAATATGTATTAATTAATTGCCTACTGTCTTCCTACTGCTATGTGTGGCAATGCAGATCAAATATATATACATAAACATATATATATATGTAGTTACAGTCCTTGCAGAGCTCATATTTTAGTAAAGGTCATGGATTCATAAACATTTAAAATGTGTTATAGGGCACCTGCTTGGCTCAGTCTGTTAGGTGTCCGACTCTTGATTTCAGCTTGGGTCATGATCTCATAGTCATGAGATCAAGCCCTGCATCTGGCTCCATGCTAAGCACAGAGCCTGCTTGGGATTCTCTCTATCCCTCTGCCACTCCCCCACTTGTGCACGCTCTCTCTCTCTCTCTCTCTCTCTCTGTCTCAAAAGAAATTAAAAATTTTTGAATAAAATTTTAAAAAATAAAGTGGACATAAATATTATAATATAGAAGTGTACTAAATGCTTTGGGAACAATTAGTACTGCAAGGAGAATCCAGGATGTCTTCACCAAAAAGAGGACATTTGAGTTGGACCTTTCCTCCACGCTGAGTAACAAAAACATTCTAAGCAGAAGTAACTGCATTAGCAAGCATCCATCGAGGCCTCCCCTGTACCCCCACCAACCCCATTCATCTTCCCACCTGTAAACCCTGTCCTCCCCTGCTCTAGTGATGAGGTGGCTCAGTGACAGCCTGATGTATCCAAGGTTACAAGAGACCAAGTGGAACTAAGGCTACTCTCTCTGGGTCACCTACTCATTTAGTGCTTAGTCAGGTGTGTAAGTGCACGTCCTGGCTCCCAAGCACTGTCTACACAAGCATGCTGAATCTCTTGGATCCATCTGTCTGGCCATCTCACACCCACGGAACAAATGAAAGCCTCCTCTATTGTACTTTGATAATAAATCAACATCACCACTAAGTTGTAAATGGGTCACTCCTTCTTCTGCACTCCCATGGGATATTTCTGAAATCCTTATTTACCTGCCTGGGTCCTCTTCCAAATGGTATACTCTTTAACAGCATCTAGAGAGCTTTTCTGATTCCACTCTTGCTTCATTCCACAATACCTTCTCCACTCAGCAGCTCATGTGATCTTTTGAACATCTGTCTTTGTACCTTTTATGGTGACACAGTGTCTGGCATTAACCAGGCATTCAACAAATGTTTCAGGAATGTGTGAGTGACTGAATGAGCAAAATAGCCCATAAATGAATGAATGTAAGAGTTTATAATATATGTTCACATCCTTTTTATTATTATAAATAACACTATATATACATTTGCAAAAATATTACCATCTATATATTATGCTATGATATCTGAACATACTAAATACAAAAACAAAATATGTTAGCTACTTAGCTACAGACAGATAATAAATCTATGGAAGGAGTAAAAGCTAAATGTTTATTTTTCATTAAAATGAAAATTACTGTTCTATTATTGCTCTTGCAATGTATAGACAGTACACATATAACCAGTCGATGCTATCACCAAATGGGAAAGGAAGCTCTGTTTTATTTTGTTCTCTTCAATTTCCTGTCTTGTTCTCAAAGGATGTTTCATAAAGGAGTAAATAACCACTAAAGCCAAAGTTAATGGGGAAAAAACATACGTGTTTATGTATCGTGTGTTATTATCTTCCAATCAGAAGAGTTGCAAGTAATTAGAAATTGTTGGCTTAAAGCGACCATGTTTTTTGATCAAGAGCCACTTCTCCCTATACTGGCGGATTTCCACTTGCTTGCCTAAATTCTGTTTGCTTGCACTGGGTCTGACAGGCAAAGAACATGGCCAGCTGGTTTCCAGAGCAATTCACTCCCTGGTCTAAGGAAGGCCTGTGAGACAGGTCATAAAACAGCTGCCTCTATCTCCCCAACCAGCCAGCAATAAGCTGAACAGAACAAAACCTTGAATTAAAAAAAAAAACCTCGACTTTTCATGCAAGGACAAAAGGTGGTTATTAGGCATACCAGGGAGGTTCTTTTATAGCTGGTAATTACATATAAATTCAGGACATATAATAAGAAAAATCATTTCCCTCTTCATTTACTTAAAAATGTGATTTCTGCAGTCATTATATAATTACTGGTATTTTTCAGCAACATTATTAGGAATAAATGGGCTACTGTTTCTGAAATTATCATAAAGATAAAAATACTGAAACTTCCTTATTACAACTGGTTGTTGAGTAGGTGGAAAAGGGAAAATGGTTTGTTTCTCTAAAATGCCAAACTGAACTTCTATGGCAAAAAGGATCAGTCTGCCATTTTTCACCTTTTAAAAAGTGATTCCTCCTATTTCTCACATATTCTTTTAAGCCTTCTGCTTAAACTCTACCTTCAAACTTCTGTGTCACTGCTGACCTACAAGGAAAATTCCTAGAATCTCACTGTTCCATGCTTCCCAGCCAACATAGTGAAGAAAAGAATTTTTACTTTCTAAGCTACTTTGAGGGCTTAGGTAGACTCATCCTCGATAGAAGTGGAAAACTGTAATTTCTCATATCTTTCAACACTCTTCTTCCTCGGTGTCCTACACCCTCAACAGTCTGCATTCTTGGGAATCCCCACATAAAACCTCAACCAAGTCCCAAATATGCACATTATCGGTACAATGGCAACTTCCTTACCTCATCCAAGCTAATAGCCTCAAGCTCTATTCCCAGCTACATGTTCCAAACCCAACTAGAGACAAGAGGTGGTAAGCAGCTAATGATAAGATAAACAAAATTCCTTCTAATATGATCATTCATGTGCTGGTCTTTGCTTCTCCCATTCTCACTCCCAGATAACATCGTATGTTAACCTGGTTACAATTCACAAGTCTGCACAAGATCCATAAGGGGAACACCACTGTTGAGGGTGTCGCCCACGATAGCCAGAAAAGATGAAAATATTTTCATCAGGCTGACCTTTCAGCTATTCTCAGATCATACAACACAAACAACAAAGCTGTGCTGGGGCATAAAACTGACACTGTTTATAACTGTCATTACCTCGAAAGTTTAGAGCTGAGGAAGGGACAAATCTCCCTCTGAAATCCTGGTTCCAGGCTATTTCTCAAAGCAGCGGCAGAATTAGAGCAGGCAAGTTACAGCTGTGCCAAGAACTTAGCCACAGCCAGCTCCTCGGGGAAGTGTGAGTGAACTGGCTAATGAAACCAGCTACAGAGATCTAAAGGTTAAAAGATAACAGAAGAAATAACAAATGCAGAAGGAATGGTAGAATTAAAGCCATTATTTTGCACCCCTAATAAAAGAATGGACCTAAGCAAGTTTCATCAATGGCTACCAAAACCATTTGTTGAAAAGATGATGACTACATCTGAATTCAATAAGCAATCTTAGTATCACTAAATTTGGGACATGCATCCATTACACACCTCCTGATGTAATACAGTAAGATAAGCATCACCTATGAGGTATTCTTGCCCCCTCCTTCAAACAAAAACACTGAACCTGAATCTAATCGATCCTCTAGATGTAACTGACGGTTTAAAGAAAATAGAGGAGGTAGGGAGTAGAAGAATGTGTTAAATAACACTTTGGGGAAACAATCAGGCAGAAGGCAGAGCCAGAATGTGGGAAATTAAAGAACAAATGACCTGGTTTCCTCAACAAATAAAAGTGGTGGTGGGTGGAGAGGGTGAAAGGAAGAGAACTATTATAAATGTGAAAGGACTTTAGAAACATAAATCAGTGCAATCAGTGGACCTTGTTTAGATCCCAATTCAAGCAAATGTAACTATAAAAAGACATTCTTAAGACAACTGGAGAAATTTCAACATGGACTGGGTATCAGATGATATCAAGGAATAACTGTCAATTCTGTCAAGTATAAAGAGATGAACTGATAAAATGCTTGGAACTTAAAATAGTTGTTTTTTTTTTTAAGAAGAAGAGAGAGAGCACGAGTGGGAGAGAGGCAGAAAGAGGGAGACACAGAATCCGAAGCAGGCTCCAGCCTCCGAGCTGTCAGCACAGAGCCCGACACAGGGCTCAAACTCACAAGCTTTAAGATCATAACCCGAGCTGAAGTCGAAGAGTAAACCGACTGAGCCACCCAGGTGCCCCATAAAATACTTAAGCAAGAGCAAATGAAACAAGATTGGTAAAACATCAGGAGACTCATTTTTATCATCCTCTCGACTTCAGGAAATTCTAGAAAAGTTCCATAGTAAAACTTTTTTGCTTGTTTTTTGTCCTGGGGGGTTGCTTTGTGTTACAAAAGTTACGGGACACCCTTGATAACTTTATTTGGCACCTCAGCCAGGTGTTTAGGAATTGGCAGCACCAAGCAGAGTAGGGGAGGCTTGTGTGAAATCTTGGGACCTTCCACAACTGGCGTGAGAAAGACACAGATCCAAAGTTCCTCACCCGAAGCACAGACCTGCTGGCTAGTTTCCCACTCCTCCTCACCAGCTGGCTCCAAGGGTCTAAAAGCCTCTGCCCTCAGCTCCCAGGAGCAGAGGGCAGGAAAAAAGAAACTGCTCTACTTGCAGATGGAGCCCACCGTCTCTGAGGCAGCTGTCCCCCTCCTCGGGCTCAATGCCGAGAGACCCGGAGGGCTGAGACTCACTGCCATGGCACCAGGGGCCTGGGATCCAGTCACTCTCAACAGTGAACGATCTCACTGGATTGGGCAGACTCATCAAGTTATTTCAGTTTTTAAAAGAAAAATGAAAATTGGAAAAATGTGTGGACTGGGAACCAGATATTAAGGAATTGTTAACTTTGATTAAATGATGGTTATGGAGGACAATGTTCTTGATGTATACTAAATTATTAAGGGGTAATAAGTCATGATAACTATAATGTACTTCAAAATACATAAGCAATGAAAAATAAAACGTTAACAATTACCAATTGATGTCACAGAACTATACTTGCTACATAAAGTAAAATCAAAAGGCAATGTAGGGGCACTTGGGTGGCTCAGCTGATTAAGCATGGACTTCAGCTCAGGCCATGATCTCACAGTTGGTGGGTTCAAGCCCCACGTCGGGCTCTGTGCTGACAGCTCAGAGCCTGGACCCTGCTTTGTATTCTGTGTCTCTGTCCCTCTCTGTCCCTCCCCTGCTCGTCCTCTGTCTCTCTCTCAAAAATAAAGAAACATTAAAAGAAAAAAAAAAAGGCAATGTAGTACACATAAGAATATGTGTAAGTGGTGCACAACCACTTTCATGTTTTACATATTATACTTTTCAGTATATTTTTAAATAATTACAATTATAATGGACAATCATTTTTATTCAGCTTTTCTCACTTAATATTTTCACAAAGACTTTTCCACTGTTTTATCTTAGTAATTATTTTTAACACTGCTTCATAATATACCATAATATTGATGTTCCCTAAATAACCATGCCTTGATTTTGAATACTTAGGTTGCTTTCTTTTAATCTGCCCTCTTTTCTTTGCTATAAGACTTAATGCTGCAGTGAAACACCATGTGTATATAGCTTTATGCTTTTGTTAATTTGCTAAATTGCTAAATTGTTTCTCTAGAATAAATCCTCAAAAAATGTGAGCTCTGAACACAANAATTTTTATATTTAAGGATATTTTAATGTGCACATCTTTAATTTCTATAAGAATGTGTTTGCACACTTTTGTTTACCAGCAACTTGGTTAAGTCTTATCATCTGCCATTTGGTTACTGAAATCATGAAGACTTCTCACAAATTTTAATGAGCTATTTTTTTTTATTTTATTTATTTTTTAAAGTAATCTCTATGCCCAGTGTGGGGCTTGAACTCACAACCCCAAGATCAAGAGTTCCATGCTCTACTGACTAAGCCAGCCAGGTTCCCCATGAGCTATTAATATATTGCTATTACCTTGTATTAGGGGCAAAACTGGTATTTTCCTTAGAGTATAATTATCTATAGTTTTGTTTTTGTGAGGAGTTGACATAAGGTTGTATTATTTATATATGTAAATGTATCTGCCTTTCTTTTTCTTTTTTAGGTTCTATTTCTCAATAAAACAGAACACCTCTAAGATAATCCTGACTGAAGTGCATTTGCCAATAGCTCATGGACACAGTGTGATACTACTGAATGCTTTGTTGTAACTGTCCTGTCTTTAATACATTTATCTCCTTACTCTTGCTCACACTCCCCTACCCAGTCACCAAATCCTATGGAAGTTACCTCAAATTTACCTCTATCCTCCCTTCTCTCCATCCCTACTACCACTGTACCTAACCATCTGTCAACTGAAATGTTAAATGCAACTGCCTCCTAACTGGTCTCCCTGCCATCAGAACAGTCTTCTTACAATACAAACTGCCTGTTAGTAGCAGCTTAGCTTTCCAGGGGCCCTCCCTTTATGGTGCCTGCACCACTCTCCAGGCTCTCAAAAACAAACAGCCAGGGGCCGCCTGGGTGGCTCAGCCGGTTCAACATCAGACTCTCAACTGCAGCTCAGGTCATGATCTCATGGTTGGTGAGATAGAGCCCCAATCCAGCTCTGCACTGATGGTGTGGAACCTACTTGGGATTCCCAGTCTCTCTCTCTCTCTCTGTCTCTCGGTCTCTCTCCCTCTTTTCTCTCTCTGTCCCTACCCCGTTCACTTACGGTCTTTCTCACTCTTGCTCAAAATAATAAATAAACTTTAAAAAATAGCCAACATGCCTTGAATGTTTTTCCTCTATGCTATGCACTTTGCAAACATAACTTCAATTAACCCTCACAAGAACCTTTTAATTTAAATACAATGTCATTTTTGTTCCCATTTTACAGATGAGTACACCAAGGCATGTAGCGGTTAAGTAATTCGGCCAAGTTTCCACAGCTAGGAAGATGCAGAGCCAGGATACAAACTTGGCTCTGCCTATTTCCCAAGCCCATATGCCCTTAGCCACTGTACCACACTTCCTCACAGATGGGTCCTCACCTCTCAGCAATACTGCCTGCCTGCCACTCCACCTACAAGCAACACTGCACTGCTGAGAATTTCTCTCAAACATCCATGCTGCTTCTCTACTCAGTTTCTTCATTCATGCTATTCTGCCTCCTGGAAATGTCCTTTCATCTCTCTTTACCCTCAGCCACATGATTCTTACCCGTCTTTCAAGACAGTGCAGGTGTCACCTTCTCTGGGAAGTCTTTCCCTATTTAACTTCTTCCCTATGCTCACCCTCCTCTCTCTGACTGAGGAGGTGCCCTTCCTCTGTGCTTATCTCCATCATCATACGCAGCACATCGTGCCATCAATTTCTGTTCCTATGTTTGGCTCTCTCACTGGACCATGAGTAGCTTGAGACTATATTAATCATCCCGTATCCTCAGCCAGTGAAATGCCTGGTATGTAGCAGGCTCTCAGTGCTTCATCATAATTTTCAGAAGAATTAGAAATTCAGAGTGTTTAATCAATTAATTCTGGAATATTTGTTGAATATCTACATTTAAAGCATGCCAGAGATCTTTTTAAGCAAATGACATCATCCAATATACGTATTTGACAGAATAAGTGACTAATGAGTATCCCAGATCACCTGCTGTGGAAGTGCAGAGGAAGAAAAGACCACCTTGGACTGAGACAGTTGGGGAAGGCTACAGAGAAGAGAAGATATGCTAAAGGGGATTGAAAGATGAATAAGGCTCAGAAAGCAAAGCTACATATCAATCATCTAAGTCTAATGTTTAAGCAAATATCCAGGCTGGGGACCTACAGCTAGCAATGGAAGGCAAAGCTGAGAAGTTGATGCTCTTCCTTTTGATCCTGAGCTCAATCAGATCAGCTATGCCCTTATCTGAGTGCAAGGTGCCAGATTCAAGTTTTATTCCAAAGCATTTAAGCCATCAGTGACGAGCATTGCACCTTACCTCTCAGACCATTTCCTAGGACAGAAAATCATGGAAATGCTTCTAATTAAAAGCCTAGAGATTGTTAGATCATGAGATACACTAATAATAATAAAATGTCGGAAACATGTGCATCCCAGTGTAATGAATTCAACAACTATCCTAAGGTCAGGGAGGTCTTCCTGCAAAATACATGTCATTCTGTTTACATCAAACACAGAAAACTCATTTACAAGTGAATGTCATTTTCATCTTTGTTCCATGGCCAAGTGCATCTCATTTGCATTCATTTGTTTCCCTACTGGAGTGCTTGCTACTATTCTACAGCTGGTGTGGGTTATGCTCTGTACCTACTACTTACCATAGACCTGCACTCCAGCCATCCAGCTACAGCTCTGAATTAATCCCAATGATGATTTTACAGAAGGTACTTTTTTAAAAAATTTTTTGTACGTTTAATTATTTTGAGAGAGTGTATGCGCGAACTGGGGAGGGGCAGAAAGAGAGAGAGAGAGCGAGAGCGAGAGAGAGAATCCCAAGCAGCCTCCATGCTGTCAGCACAGAGCCGGATATGGGGCTCAAACTCTCAAACCATGAGATCATGACCTGAGCCAAAATCAAGAGTCAGATGTTTAACGAACTGAGCTACCCAGGCGCCCCTACATAAGGTACTTTAAATAATACACATCACAGGGAAATCAAAATTTGATTGTATAATTCATAGAGGAGAACTCTAAAGTTCAAATGCACATGCACAAGAACACACGTTTTCCATGTGAGCCTAACATTAGGAATTCCATGTTGTCTTATGTGGAGAAGTACAGTTCTATAGCTCAGGTCTCCCAAGGAGTCTCAGCCAAATTCCCCAGAGAACAAAAGAAATGGGATGAGTCCCCAGTGCTGCCTCCCTGTTGCAGAATATGGTCAAGAGCTAAGGGTGACTGAGCCTTACAAGCACAGAAAGAAGAAATGAGTTGAGCAGTCAGCTAATCATCCATCTCCTAGAGGTTGGTCTGGTTCTGACACTATTTTGGCCAGCTCAGAGTTTTCACTGACCACATCCCCACCTGCACCTCATCTACAAAATACCTGCATCACATCTACAAAAATTACTTAGCATAAGGTCTTCACTGAAGTGTTATTTATAGAAAATAACCCGAGTGCCATCAACAGATTAGTTAACTAACCTATGTTTTTATGCTATGCAGCCGTAAAAGAAAAAAAAAAAAAGAACAAAGAAGTTCTTTTTAGGCTGCTCTGGAAAGACCTTCAGAGTATATGATTAAAAAAAAAAATTAAGGGGCGCCTGGGTGGCTCAGTCGGTTAAGTGTCCAACTTCAGCTCAGGTCATGATCTCACAGTTCATGAGTTCGAGACCCACGTTGGGCTCTGTGCTGACAGCTAGCTCAGAGCCTGGGGCCTGTTTCGGATTCTGTGTCTCCCTCTCTCTCTGACCCTCCCCTGCTCACGCTGTCTATCTCTTTCAGAAATAAATAAAAACATTTTTTTAAAAATTTTTTAAAAATTAAAACACGGAGCACCTGGGTGGCTCTGTTGGCTGAATGTCTGACTCTTGATTTCTGCTCAGGTCATGATCTCAGGGTCCTAGGATCAAGCCCTTGTCAGGCCCCATGCTGAGCATGGACCCTTCTTGGGATTTTCTCTCTCTGCCCCCTCTCCCCACCTTTCTAAAAAATTTTTAAAAATTAAAAATGTTTTAAATTTTAAAAATAAAATACAAGATACGGGAAAAAAAATCTTCAGCTTAAGTGTATCCATTCTTGAGTGTTTTTATACTTAACAGAAAGAAATTAAAATAACTGGTTACAAAGTACAGGTCCACATTTTGTAAGTTCTGAAACTCCTAGGATTTGGGGAAATCACTTTAAGAAAAACAAGACAAAATTAGGTATAGGTCTTGGAAGTACCAAGGAACTTGGTGCCAACTCGTGCCAGGGAACTTCACAATAAATCTACCCTTGTCAATTACCTCTGGTAGATAGGAGTATACAGAAATGAGAATTTAAGACTCCTAAATATCAACCTATTTATACAGTTATTATCTTTGAACATGTGAACACATTACTGCTCACATTATTGATTTAAAAACAAAATTAACTTTTTAAAAAATGCCTGTCTCCAGACTTCAGCTGTTGAAGGTCTCATTCCTTCTCCAACTCCCTCATTCTATCTATCTCCAGCTTCCTGTTCTAGTTTGATTTCCTGCTGCCTTGTAACTCCTGGGATTCTGCCTCAGCCCGGCTCTTTCCAGATGATAATGTGCTTGGCATTCTATTTTGATTTGTGCCCTGTATTTCTCTCTTTCTGGTCACCCTTGGGTCCACCATCAGCAGAGCAGTTTTAGGGCAACACAGCACCACCCCTGTACCTTACCTGGCCCAGACTCCCAGGAATCCAGCCTGCTATATGTGAAAAGAGTTTGGAAACTGACTCAACTACACCACAGGCGATCAGTCCTAAGGGATGCTAGGAGGCTGGAAAATATTTTTATGTCCTAACTTGGAACTCGGGTGATTCTCTGGCAGGGCCCAAATAGTCCTGAAGTTCTCAACAGAATCAAACTACCACACCTTTATTGCTAGGGTCCACAGGACCACAGGTGGACCACTCTAGACTCAGTTCTATACACACATCTTTGTGTGTAATAAGATCAAGTCAGGCTAGACTGAACTGAACCCAGCCTTATAGGAATTTACCAGAATTCAAATAATTTCAAGTACATAACAAGCCAAAGATGGTCTCTAATTTAACTCTGATTCCAGCTGGAGAAGCCTGGGAACCCATTACTCTTTCAGCTCACTTCATCTTTGTCCTCTGAGAATAGGATTCAAAATTGAATTTCTGGACACTTAGTATGTCAGTCAGATGACAGTGCTTTAAAGAGGACATACAACATGTTGAGAATGACGCTGAAGAGTCAACAGGCCTAAGGATGAATCCTGGAGATATTTCTAGCTAGCTGTGCAACACAATCCTTATTTCCCTTATCTGTAAAATAGGTTTTTACAATGATTAAATGAGATAATGAAGGTTTAATGAAATGAGTGCTATCCAGGAAACTTTAAGGCAAAGCTATTTTTACCCTCACTTTATGAGGAGAATATTGGCCATTATGAATATCATGAAGTCCCAAGTTCCCAATTCAAGACAATAATACATAAATTGATTGGGGAAAGAAATGCAGGGCACAATAAATGTACAAACACCTATTAACGGCACAGACAGTACCTGAGGCCACATTTCAGTGATTTAACTTTAAATAATTCGGAAAGCCTAGCCTATAAATCCCTTAATGTACTTTCTTTTCTCTACATCTTCTTGGTTGCTAAGGCATTTCTTTCTCCAGCTTGTTAAAAATCACAAATAAGCTTCTAAAATGTGACATCTTCCATTGACTCATTTCTCATTGAATTGACTTTTAGCATACCTGAAAGCATTTTGATGCTCACGCATGTGTTCTGGTATGGTCCAATGCGCTCAAGTGAGCTTAAACCTGACCTGGTCATGTCTCCATTTACCTTAAGGTGATAATTCAGGAATCAACCCCTCAGTGTCAAGTACAGAATCTTATCTTTCTGCCGGTTGTCAGGGATTAAAAACAAATAATAAAAAAACTATCTTTGACCTTCACTATATTCTGATGTAGAGCCATCTGCTACTGCATCTCCCTTCACTGTATTTCCTGTCACATAAGACATTTCCACCTAAGGCTTTCTACACAAATCGCTGGAATTGAGTGTCTCCCTGTTGAAATACAACTTGCCACGGAACGCTGAATCTTAAATCATTCTCTACGTAAAGTAACATACAGGAACATTTCTATACTGCCAACATTAAGAATAGGAAGTGTGTGTTTGCAGCCACTTCCCACAATACCAAAGCATGCAAAAGCCTATGTGAAGGGGGGCGGGCAGGTAGTGAGGGCAAAAGGTAGAGAATACTTATATTTGGATCTCTAATGTATTTCATTTTTAATAGTTTCCTCACTCTACATGAAAATGTTCTTCAATGTGTTTAACTGTAATTACAAAAATCTGTCTCTTATGCTCTCGCTTCCATATTTTTAATAAAGTGTGCTTTAGTTTTTATCTACTTACATGGAATGCTAAAATTTAAACAATTAAAGCGTATTGTACTTGAAATAAAATCAGTGTCCTTAAAGGGCTTACATGCATATAGTCCACCCAACGCCCGGTCCCTTTTTTAAGGGGCCTGGGACGGTTCGCAAGCCAAAGGCATTAACAAGTTGTCTGCCGCACAACTGGTTACACCTAATTTGAATTAAACTACAGTCGGAGATGACAGAAGCGCTCCTTTCATCTTTTGTAGGAAGGTCACCCAGCCCAGAGCGAGCGCCACGCTCCTTCTGGAACTAAACACATTGGCCCCGCCGTCTGTTGAGTCCTCCCCCTCACAACTCACACCTGGGTGGCCAAGGGTCAAGCCTGACCTCCCGACGACGCCAGCGCCTATGCCCTCTTCCCTTTGGGGAAGCAGCAGATGGCGAGGGCGCCGCAGCGCTGGTGCCGCAGCTCCCCGCCGCAGCAGGGCAGCCGCGCTGAAACAAGGCCTCGTCCGTTAGGCGCCCGGAACTCCCTCCGCCTCCCGCGGTGCGCCGCGGCGGGGCTGGAGGGGTCCCCGCGCCTCTCCCCGCCACCCCCCGCCAGGGCTCCCGGACACTACACCTAAACGCGGCGAGACTCCACACCTCTGCCCCAACTCAGAACCCGAAAGTTTCTGTTCCCAGGGAGGGCGAAGCCGTGAGTCGCAAGAGCGCCGCACTCACTACCTGACACTGCAGCACCCACTCAGGAGGCGACGCCGCCGGCCGGCCACGGCTTCCCGGGAGGCAGCTCCTGCGCAAACCTTCGCGCGCGGCCAGCCGGCCACCAATAGCAGCCCTGGCTCCGAGCGGTGAGCCAATGGGAGCGCTCGGACTAGGGGGCAGCAGCCAATCGCTGCCCTCTCGTCTCTGGGGCCCCAACTCCAGCAGCCTCTCCCCTTGCGTTCGCCCCACCCGCCACTCACCTCCTTCCCTCAGAGTCCAGACAGTAAATGAACTGTCCCCGGGGTACAGTTTTAAGGAACCGCAGCTTTTATTGTGTGCTCCGTTCTCTACTCGACTCAGGAGGGGCGATGGCACGCGCTCACCTCCGCCGCTTGCTTCTGCGGAAACTCACCGCACAGCAGAGCGTTTCAAAAATTACTGAAGGCAGAAGACCGTTCTTCCCGTTCACTTAACCTCCATGAACCATTTGAACAGGTCGACTTCTGAGCTTAAACTAGAAAGATGACTTGATAAGGGGTCTGAAGAAGTTTCTCTTTGGCACAAGTGTGGAAGCGTTTATTTACTGAAGTTGGGGCGTGTTTGTCCGGGGCTCGAAGTGAATCAAGGGGAGAACAAGCGCTAATGCTTGTAAAAGGGCGTCAACACTTACCTCGTTCGTTGAGGTCTTCAAAATGAAACCACAGAGTTGCAAGGGTAATATTACTATTGTTTGAGAGCGTACTATGCTTCAGGCTTTATTCTAGGTAGTTTACCTGCACTAACCCATTCAGTCCTCACAACCTCCCTATCGCTTAATTCAACCTGTTTTACAGATGAGGAAATCGAGGCAGTAGACCCTTCATAGTTGTGGTCATCAGGTGAGAAGGAAGGGGAGTTGGGGGTGGGGATGGAGACAAAGAGGAGACTGAAAGAAGTCATCTGAGAAACACTAACTCAACTGAGCTATTTAAATAAGTAGTATTAGGGGCGCCTGGGTGGCTCAGTGAAGCATCGACTTCGACTCAGATCATGATCTTGTGGTCGTGGGTTCAAGCCCTGCATGGGACTCTGTGCTGACAGCTCAGAGCCTGGAGCCTGCTTCGAATTCTGTGTGTCTCTCTGCCCCTCCCCTGCTCATGCCCTGTCTCTCAAAAAATAAATAAATGTTTTGAAAATTTTGTAAAAAAAAATGTAAATAAGTAGTATTAATGTTACTGATTGTACATCACTGATTTGACTTCACAACTAAAATGAATAACCACGTTAATTACATATGATAGTGTGCACATCCATGGACAAATAAACAGGTTATGTGAGGCAACCTATGAAGAATTACAAATGACCTGCTATTAAGGACGTTTTAAATCTATATTCAACTTTTCTTTTTTATTTTGGAATTTATTCTAATAACCTAGTCAATATCAAAGGGGAAAAGGGCAGCTAGGGGGTTTTCTGTTTTATTAAATCTTTATCCATTTTAAATCTTTCTCTTTGCCAAAGTGTTTTTATTTCTTTAAAACAATAGTTTTAGTATTAGTAGTGAGGTAGGAAATAAAGGAAGGAAACAAAACTTTTACAGCTGGTAAACATTTTATGTTTTAAATCTGGGCAGCCTTTCTCACTTTCCCGGAGGACTTACACAGTCTGATTTCAGGCAAGTTTTCTAATATTTCTCTATAAGAGTGGATTTTCTTTCAAGCAATGATTGCTTCAGAGGGCAAGACTGATACTACTCAGGCAGTGAGAAGCCCTTGATGCCCAGAGCCCAAGCTGAACAGGCAGGTGCATGGGTTCACTTCCAGTTCTGTTGTCAGGGCCATCACTGAACCTAGGGGGCAAGCCCATGGTCATCCTCTGTGGGGAGGAAAGAAGTGAAAACGGCAATAGCATAAGGATTTGGCACAGAATAGACTCTCAATAAATGTTGGTAGCATTTTCACTGCATATACATTCTAACTCACACATATTTTTTGTTTCTCTTTGGGCTTTCTTTTACAAAGCAAAACATTTTCTGGTTAGCTGACACTAAAAACCAGTAATTCCCACCATAAGTTTTCTCAGAAAAAAAAATCTTTTTGCTAATCCAGCCCCTGTAAAAGTCGGATATCCTCCCACATCCCACCCTCATGCCTCTTGCTCTGATGGGTTACAAAAAGTCCCTGCCAGCCACCCAGGGACTGGTGTCATGTTCCCAACTGGGAGACAGCTGGGTGGAGACTGCTGTAGTACTCAGGATTCAGAAAATAAAGGTCATTTTTAACTGAGTTAAAAGCATCAGGATCATATCTAGACCCTTTGGTAACCTACAAGAATCTTCCTGCCAACCTCTGGGAAGAGGCTGAGAGACCTGGGCTCTTAGAGTACCTGTGCTTAGTTGAGGACATGGCTAATCCTCCACTTCTATACAACTTCAGTGGAATCCTCCCCGGTGTATGGGGTTGGGGAGTAGCACAGGAAGGGAAGAGGGTGCTTTCCAATTTTAGCCCACAGAAATATATTCTTCATGATAATCTCCTTTCACTACTATTAATTTTTATACCCATAAATAAAGTCATTGCTTCTTTGTCCTTCTCATTATGAGCTTCCCAAGTGACCTTGATGTGTATATTTTCTCTTCAGTAAAATGTGACACATACCAACAGCAAGAGATTATTGGAAAGGGTACATGGAGGAAAAAAAACTACACAGATCAGTAGATCAGCCCCTCCAATAATATCAATCCTCTTTTAACATTTGTTAAATGAAAACTAAAGTGTATGAATCATCAAAAGCACAGAGCAAGCTTCCCTTTTTGCTTCCCAAGGAAAGTCCTGTCAAAATGGTACATAGTAAGAAATGGTGATTCTATGATTCCATAATTCTTTTTGATGAGGAAGATGCATTTTTTCATGAAAGTCATTAGCCTCTCTCCTAAACATGAGAACTCTTCGCAATAATTAACATCGTTTCAGAAAACAGTTGCTTTGCCTGCTATCTGGGAGCTTGTGAAGGGCACACATTGAAAATAGTATATCTCCCTATGACAACACTACTTAACATTTATTTTATGAATCGTCAAAGTCTTCAAGTGTCCTGTGATTCATTTTATTATGGAGTCTCCTTGAAATTTGTTTTTTAGTTAAATTCTTTCTTTAAAGGAGCTGCTGAAATCGGTAAGTGAAGAAACTGTCATTTGTATCTTTATTTTTATTAAAGATTGCACAAACTGGACCAAGACCAAAATACTGAATCCACTGTACATCATTCATCGTAAAACAACATAAATCACATTTGTACTCTACGAAATAAGACATTTTCTTTAAAATTATATATTGCGTATATTGCGTGCTTTTAGATTCATGCTTTAGATATTTTACATTTGTCATTACTCTTTTATAAATAATTGCAACCTGACCAATTTGTACACCTGGTACTACCATATAGTCAATGCGGGGAGGCACAGTCTCTGACACGCGAACAGATGAAATGGAGACATTTGTATGGATGGACGGATATCACGTCTACTGAACTGCGACTACTGTTTTCCCTATTTAGTGAAATACTAATGTAAACACACACATACACACACACACACACACGTCGTTTCAAAAGGCACAATTTCCTCCACATTAAAGAAGCATTTAAAAATACATGGCAGTTAAAATCGACGCCCTCAAGGGCGCTCAAGTTCACACTAATGCGATCCTAATCCTTGAGAGCAGACCTCCTGAGAGACTATCAGCGAAGTCCAAAGGTCTGGAGCGCACGGGGACCCGACGCGCTCCGGCGACGCAGAAGGCCAAATTTATTTGAACCACTTCTCAACCTTTGCTCTGAGTTTCACTGTGGGACCTGCGACCTCTCATTGTCCCACTCTGGGGCCCAACCAAAATAAAAACGGTTTTGTCAATCGGATCGTTCTCCAGGGGCTCCTCTCTTCTCCCAAAACAGAACCCCCCGCCCCTCCCCGACTTCTTATCTCTGCCCATGCCCCCCACACCCACCCTTTCCCGAGAAGACTGGTTAAGAGTCGCGCTCGCCACCTCCAGCCTCGGGGTCGCTCTGGTCGTCCGTGAAGCAGACGTCCACGTCGCTGTCGTTGTCGCTCTTGGGCTCCCCAGGCTCCGCGGGGTAGTCAGGCCCCGCGCCCGGGCCGGCGCCCGCCTTGGCCAGCAGGTGCTGGCCCGGGTGGCGGGACTTGACGTGGCGCTCCAGGTCCCGGCGGCGCACCAGCACCTTGCCGCAGAACTCGCAGCGGTAGGGCGTGTTGCCCTCGGCGTGCAGCCGGATGTGCTTGTTCAGATTGCTGGGGTCGCCGAAGGGCCGCAGGCACACTTTGCACTTCAGCGGCTTGTAGCCGGTGTGCGTCCGCATGTGAATCTTGAGCCCGTACTTGCGCGAGTACAGCTTGCCGCAGTAGAGACACAGGTGGCCGGTCTTGGACTTGCCGGCGCCGCCACCTACGCTGCCGCCACCCCCGGCGCCTCCCGCCCCCACGACGGCCGGCGGCAGCGTCCCCGCGTCCAGGCGGCCTCGGCTCTTCCCGGCTGCCATCTCGGACAGCTGCTGCGTGTGCATGGCGATCTCTCGGTCGATGCTAGCCAGGGAGCCAAGCTCCGCAGGGCTCAGAGCGGCAGCTGCGGCCGCCGCCGCCGCAGGNCGGCAGGCAGGTGGCTGCACTCGCCACCCTGGTAGGCTTTGAGCCCGCCCGCGTCGAGGGCCGGCAGCGCGCAGCGCTCGACGGGCAGCCCGGCCGCTGAGGGCAACTGGGCGAAACGCGCTCCCGGCAGCGCAGGCGCCGCTGGCTGGGCGCGTTCCACGTGCTTGAAGGCTGACGCCTCTTCCGGGGGACCGGGGAGCAGAGGGAAGCCGCGCAGGCCCCCCGAGCAGGTTAGGCCGGGCGGCGGCGGCGGCGGAGGGGGGTCCCCGGCGAGCAGGCACTTGGAGTGGTGATGGTGGTGGTGCGGGTGGGGGTGATGGTGGTGNCCCGGGGGGTCCCCCCCCCCCCCCGGGCCCCCCCCCCGCCCGGCCCCTGCCCAGGAACCTGCCTAAGGCCAAGCCGGACCCGGGTTTGCCGCCGCCCTCCTCCCGGTAGGGGTCGCCATGCACGGCCGCGGCCGCCCTGGCCAAGCCGGTTGGCTTGAAAGCCGAGCGCACTCCGGGGTAGAAGGCCAGGCCGCCGCCCCCCGCTGGGGAGCCGCCAACGATGCCGAGGAAGTGGCCGTGTCCCCGAGCGGCCCCGCTCATGTCTAGGGCGCGGTCCGGCTGCTCCTTGCCCTTCTTGGACTGCCCCCACTTTGCCAGGGGTGGCGACGTGGCCGAGGGCGCAGAGGAGGCTTCGCGCTTGATACTCTCCCGCGCTCCGCAGGCCTGGAGAGGCGGCGGGCCCTGCGGGTGGGGCCGCAGACTGCCAGCCAGGGGGGCCGCGGCAAAGTCGGGCGCTGGGGGCTTCGGAGAGAAGGGAAGGCCATCCGCGGCCTGGGCAGCGCCTTGGCGAGCCGCGTGCTCGTGGTGCAGGTAGGCTCGGCCCCCGCCGCTGCTGAGCACGCAGTGGAAACGTAGGTGGGCTTTAAGGCTGTTGGGGTATCTAAACGTCCTCCAGCAGTACCAGCAAATGTAGCGCTCCTCCCCTGGGCGAGAAAGAGTGGGAAAGCGACCCCGTGAGAGGCGAACAAGAGAAAGAGAAAAGAAAGCGCACTCAAGGCAAAGCCCAGATTTTGACCAGAGGTATGAGGAACAAGAGTTTTCTTGGGTCCCAGAGAGTGAGTTAGTTCGGTAGCCCGACTGTAGCAAGGACTCCGAGAAGCCCCAAATGGCCAACTTTGACACCATCTCATCCTCTGAGATTACTCAGAGGCCAAAGGGGCGACCTGGGCCTTTCCAACGAAGACTTCCTCCGGGCCATCCGAGCAAATCTTCCTCGGGAGGGCAGCGCTCGGGCAGGCTGGCCGGGGAAGAAACGAGAACAGAGAGCAGCTGTTGCTTTAAATCAAGTGTTGAGGCTGTGCTGTGCCCGGGCCCATCTGTTGGCGTTTGCAGAATAGGTGGCGTATGTCAAGGAGTTTGGATAAACTGAACAAAGACCAATCTAATGGTCGTGAGCGCCTCATTACCAGGCGAGACAATATCTTGTATGTATGGGCCATATGTAATCATTCCTTTTCATAGAACAATGCCTTTCATGACCATTACGCACTCTTCCCGCTCCCTCCCAGCCTTAAACATTTTGCCTGAGGTTTTCCTGGAGCGTGACCAACTGAAGGACCACATAGGGACTATAATCTGCTATTCTTCAAAATTATTTGTATCTTTATTTCCTCTTTAACCCCACTTAATTTGATGAGAAAAAAAGAAAAAGCCCTATGTCCTTATAGTCTAGAAATTGAAGGATGATGCTGCATTATTTTCTCAGTTGTTCCACCTGGTAATTAATTAACTCCTAGAAAGCTGCACCAGTCCAGGCTTAATAATAAAATCCTTGGAAAAGATAGTTTATTTTTTATGAAGTGAATATATGTAGATATGATAAAGATACTCAGCTTTTAATAAGTGTACAATTCTCTACCAGGAACTATATACATGTTTCTGGTGTCAAGCGTCTTCTTGTGTTTAATATTATTAACATTGGGTTGTGGTTGTTTTTTTGTTTTTTTTTTAATTTTGCCAAGGTCTGGGAACACCATCAAGGGACACAGGTATGAAACAGATTTTGATCACATGGTGGAAGATAATTTTCACTTTAAAAAGCTCTTGTTACATCTGGACAGAGAACAGAAATCTTGCCGTTGGGTTTCTTTTTTAGTGTTATGGTTGCTTGAGAATACTGAAGAAGGTCTCTGAGAAAGAAGTTGGGTCAGCTACAAGGAAGTACCCAAAGTTTGTCTGTCTCATTAAATTCAATGGAAAGGTTAAATTCCCTCCCCTCTTGCACACAAGCAGCTCAAACTTCTAAAACATTACTACAAAAACAACCGGAAAAATATCCTCGCTCTTCCTTCCTTCATGTATTTTACTTTTGGCTTTGCATAAAGCAAGAAGTCCCCCTAGATAACTAAGCTGAAAGTTCAAGTAAGGATCAGTTCATTCCAGCTGAAGCCAAGGTAGAGCAGAAAGCAAAAAGAATGGGGAAGGGGAGAGGATTTGCCTCTGAGAACCTACCCTAATTGTTTAGGGAAGACTTAAGTAAAATCACTTCAATATTTCTGTTACAGCCCTGTAAAATAAATCTTGAAAAAAAGAGACTTGCTGGGTATGCTGATTTATCATCTTAAATAACCTCCCTACTCCTCCCTCTTTTTACCCCTTTTTAAAAAAGGAATTTTCAGAGGCTGTTCTAGAATGTCCTAGAATGACTCTAGTCAATCGCAAAGCCAAGTAAGCTTCCTTCCTAAAACAAAGGGTCCATATTTTCCTTAATATTACTATGGAATTGAAACCCACTGGAGTTACTCCATGTTTGAAGAATACCAGCCTTCCCTACTCATTTTTTCCTCTTTTCAAGATTAAGCAAATATGTTCTCTGTTTCAACATGTTCCTTTTTCAATTCTAACCAACTGACATGTTCTCTGTGGACTCTGATATCCAACTTATGTCAAAAGTATCAAACACACTTCATAAGTGACTTTGCCTCCTCTGCTTGGTGTAACCCTGAGGTTGCCAAAATTTCAAGTATATCAAAGGTGGGGAAGTCAGGGTTCAAAAGAGCCCATAGATTCCCGAAAGGAAAATGGAGTCTATTCTGACATCTGTTTATAAGCTCAATTGGCTGAAATGAAAACACAAGGGCCACCACTCAAACAGGTTGCTTTTGTATTATTTGAGAGTGACTAAGGAGGGGTGTTCTGTGTAGAAATGTCTAGCCCCTAAAGGTCAGAAGCTGTTGGAATTGTCCTGTAGTGATGGATTTAAGTTCTCCACTACACATCTTTTATCGTGCTTCTCTTTTACTGGAAGAAGTTGACCAGAGAATTTAATATAATGTGATATAAGGAACAAGCTACTTTAGGATAATGTTTTATGAATACTGTACACACAAGTCTACCCACAAGACAGTGATACTTGGAAGTGAGGTGATTCATCATTCTGAATAAACTTCATTCTGTCTTATCCATGAATTCTTTCTTAATTCTCACATTTGTATTAATTTCTTTAACCCTATTTCTAAAGGGATGAGATTTGAGCAGTCAGTTTGGGAAGAAAGCATGTTAATAAATTTCACTGCATTCATTATATTGACTTTAAAAGAACTGTGTCTTTAGGAGAAATTACAAATCTTAACAATTGGCAAGGAAAAAAGAAAGTCATGGAAGCTTTGTGAATTAAAAGGGAGGTCTCAAGATCTTAACTCTTATAGGTTTGTTGGGGGTTTTTTCACAGTGTTCTTCAGTGGTCTAGGGAAGGTTTGAAAATGTTCTTCTCTTAGTTACTGCCCCTTATTTGCATAAACCCACTCTTGGCTTTGGAAGGGATCAAATAAATCTGAGAAGAAACTGGGATACATCCCAGATTCAATTTAAGTAGGGAAGGGGAAATGAATAAATACCATTTAAATGAAAGGGCTTCAGTACCTGCCAACTGACCAGCTGTAAGTACCGTAATGCTTCTAAAATGCAGTGGAAATACATTACTCTCCTTCAAACCAGTGAAGAGAAAACCTTCCACCATCTAAAAACATTCCAGGTTTGAGTTATGCTTTTTGGAGCTCATTATATGTGAAGGCTTCTTTATGGATTCTTAATTGAGTAAATAATTGTCTCTGGGTATGCAATATGAAAGGTGACTCCCATGTTCAAAGAGTATTTTTTTCCCCATGCCATCTCGAACCAGATTATTGCCGTTATTATCATTTACTGTTGACTGTAAGGTAGTAGTGATGACGTCGCTTCTCTGCTTGCACAGACAGGGAGCATGAATTCAGTTTTACACAGCTCGAGAGAAAGGCCCTGGAGTCGCGTGCAAAGAACGGGGAAGGGCTGGACTCTCACCCACCCGCGCTGGCCCGGAGGCCCTCTCTCGGACGCGGTACCTTTCTCGTCGTGCGTAGGAGTTGCAATTGTGGGGATGTCGAACCACTGAGCCAAGGAGTTGGAATACCACACGGTCAGCTCCTCCCCTGGCTGGACGTCTCGAAGCGCTCGGTAGAAGATCTGGGACACAAGGAACGGAACAGCTTGCTGTCATTTCCTGAGTAGTCGGTCTAAAAGCAACTAAAGGAAAGGTTCAAATCCTCACTCTGACGCTGGGTGACCCTGGAAAAGCTATCGGACCTCTCTGAACCTCGCTTCCCTCATTCTTCAAACGGGGAAAATAATAGTGTATGTCTTAGAGAGTTGTTGACACGTTTAAATGAGACCTCCAGTTAAAGCGCTTTGTTCTTAATATTGGTGACCACCTCAGCAACAGTTAGGTAGGTAGAATTGGCAGTGGGGGGGAAGCCCACAGTACCTGTCCTCCGGGTAAGTCTGCAATAGCTTCGAGAGTCTGTTCCTGGGGGTTCCTGGCTGCCCGGATTAACCCTATCCATTCCAGAGGGGAGCCCCCCGACTCGTCCACCAGCTCCCCTCTCACCATGCGCACCTGCAACACAAGCAGTGGTCGTTCTTCCCCGCGCCACGGCCAGGCCCACAATCCAGAGGGAAAGTTTATCCGACACCCCACCCGACTCAGGAAAATGGTTGTGTTCGCTTCGGCCAGGCGGCTGTGGGCGCCTGGGAGGAAGGTAATTCCTAGGACCCTCGCTTGAGGGAGGGAAGAAGACAGGAGGCTGGCTACTGTTACAGTCCCCCTCCCGTCCCACCTTGAAAACACCAAGAGCGAGAACACCCTCCCTGGGCGGCTCTGGGGTGTCTCGTACCAAGACGTCCCGCACCCCACCCCAGTTCCTACTCTGGCGGCTCTGAGAGCGGCTGGAATGCCAGAGGAGAGACGTCAGCCCCTGGACCCAGAGTTACCCCACCTCCCTCTCGTGCCTCCCCAGGCTCACTGCACAGCGTCCAGATGCCGAGGTGCCTACGCGCCGGCAGCGAAAATGTGTGAACGAACAAAGCGGCCGCAGGATGGCCGGCTATTTAAAAGCAATTAAAGCGCGTTTGTAGAAGAAGACTTTAGGCCGCGGGGAAGAGGGCGATTAAGTGGGGAGCCGCGTGCGGGTCCGGCTGGCCCGGCGCGGGAGCAATTTCCAACAGGAAAACTCCAGGCAGCGACCACGCAAAGCTAACGCCCTCCCCCCACTCCCATCCCCACCGGACTCCAGCCTTCTTTCCCCCGTAGCTGTAGGAGGACCTTGCCGGCTGGGACGCCTCAGGGAGGACCGGAGCCTTTAAAACCTAGCTCTGCTCGGGGGTCTATAGGCAATTCGGGGAGTCAGAGCTGGCGGGTCGGCCCCGACGCCTCCCAATTGTGACACTGGACTTCCAAAGCCTGGCTGCAGGCGCGGGGACCCGGTGCCCACGCGGATGGGCACTCCTCGCCCTCAGTCGGGGCCCCAGGAGGAGCCACTACCTGGCTCACTCTCTCTCCATCTACCCTAAACTCCCAGCAGGCATCCGCGGGGAAAAATACTCTGATGAGGGGTGGAG
>NW_027530084.1:104675-104865 GCF_008692635.1 Crocuta crocuta
AGTGTCTTAAGAACTGAGAGTTTCCCAAAGATTGTTTTTTTCGGAGCACATGAGATTAAATTATTTTAAGGCTAATTTAAGCCTTAAATTAGCGCTTGAAGGGAAGAAGGTGAGAAAAGTCTTCAACGCCCTGCGCGCTGTGTAACAGAGAAAAGGAGCATTTGCAGAGATACTGCCTTCCCCCCCCCGG
>NW_027530084.1:104923-107283 GCF_008692635.1 Crocuta crocuta
GCACGTAAAGAGCCCCATGCACCCCACCCGGACGCCGTCCCCTCTCAGCCACTTCCTTTCCCCTCAGCTCGCCCCACGTCCCGCTCTCAGTTAATACGACTTCGGAGGAGTTGCTGGAGTCCCCCGGCCACCTGGCAGCATGGGCAGGTAACGACTCAACCACCCCTTTCCTCTGCTCGCCCTATCTACCCCGGCCAGGGCCAGGGCAAAGGGAGACGAACGGCTGGGGGCGGAGGTCGGAATGGCTAATACCTTTTTCTTGGGCCCGGGTTCCCTGCGGTCTGACAGGTACTTGCCCAGCTTGAAGGTTCCGGGCACCGGCCCCAGGCGCAGGCCGGCCGGGATGCAGCAGTCGGCGCTCACGCTGGTGGCCGGAGCGCGGGCTGCCCCGTGCATCGCTGCCGCCGCCGCCAGGCAGGCGCGTGGGCGCGCTGGGTGCAGCACAGGGCTCGGGTGACAGAGCCCGAGCGGCGCTGGAGCCAGAGAGCCGCACCCCGACGTGCGTCCTCCGCCCGCGCAGTGACGCGGGCGGGCATGCACTGCGCCTTTTCAATCGGGGCGGGCGCCTTTTTGGCACAGCGAGCGCAAGGGCGCGGAGTTTGGTGAGAGAGTTGCTCTGCGCAGCAGCTGCAGAGTCCCACCCGAGAGGGTCACATGGAGTGGTTCCCTCAGCCCTCTGCATAATCGAGGCCTCTGAATGGCTGGCGCACAATGGTCCAGGCGACCTTCCCATTCCTAAAAATCCAATTTGTCAAGGGCGAAGAAAAGGCGCTGGTGAATCAAAGGTCCGGCGGGACCATTAATCCTCAGCATGGGGTATTGTCCTCGAGACAGTTACGATATTTTAAGTGACAAATCCACTGTATAATTTCTCCATAAATTTTACTTCCTTTTATTGTTCGCCGACAAACCAGTTTTGGGAAATAAGTGACTACTTTAAGTCTACTTGGCTGATTCCTTTGAGCCTTGGTCTACTTCAAAGATTTTTAATTCTCTCCCTTTGGCTTTATTGTAAAGGAGATTAAACAAAGAGATGGGGACTGTTTGGAGGACTTGTTAACTTCTATTGATTTCTGGCGTGTGCCATACAGAAATTAGGCAGGTACTTGATGGGAAAACACCAGAAAATACCTACACTTTTTAAATAACGACCATATTACCATTTCAGGGGATTGGGTCCAGGCCAGTCGTCTATTTAGAACCGCTTTTTCGTTCCCCCTGTCCAGTTTCGCATCGAAATATGAAGGGTCCCGACGAGTTTTGGTCGACGTAGTGAGTTGTACACCACGGCTCTCGGGTGCGCCCCGGACCCGCACTTTCTCTGGGAAGGGGAAGGGGCGTCGGGGCCGCGGCTTTGCAGGCAATCCTGTGTCTTGTCCTCACCAGAAGGCTGAAGAGGGGTGCCGAAGACTGGGTCTCCCTCACATGCCAACCACCGACTCAAGCCCTGATTGGCTTTTACCTTTTAAAACGGGAGGAAATCCTTGGCGCTAACTTAAAAAGGAGAGAGAGAGAGAGAAAAAAGGCAGTCTATCAAAGGTTAGGGAAAAGGATGAAGCGGGCATTAGCAACACCTGCCTTTAGCCCAGTTCATGAACTAGGAGAACGCGCCTCCTCCGGAGTTTAAATCAGAGTGCTGGAGTGCTCCTCGGTCTTTTTTCTTTTTCTTTTTTAAAGGGAAGCCTCCAATTTGTGCGGAGACATTTCTTTTCATAACAGAGCGGAGTAATTGGGTTCATCAGATGTTTGTGACCATTCTGCCTGCACCTGCCGCGCGCTGCTAATCCCGCGCGCCGATCCCCAAACCCTATAGACCAGGGCGCTGATCCCCATACCCTGTAGACCAGGAAGCCGGGCCCGATGGCGTATCCCGGGAGAGGCCTGAGAGGCGGTGGGTTTCCGCCCTGTGTCGGAGGCCCAAACGCTACACTTGGGCAGAGGACTCCGCACAACCACTACACCGCATTCTCCACCCGCCTCTGCCCGCGGAAGGTGTGGTTCTTAGGTCCCTGGCCGAGGTGACTGGTTAACAACCGGCCGCCTGACGCCAGGTGGCGACACCTGTAACTCAGCGGTTCGTCCCGCCAGGCCCTCAAGAAAGCCCCGTAGCCCCCCTCGATGGAGACCTGCCTTGGCCACATCGGACCCTGTCGGGACACCTGGGGTCCTTCAGTCCGTGCTCTGGCACTCAAGACTTGGGAGACTTCAGTGAATTACTTCAGAACCTCCTTCTTCTAACCCATAACATAGGAATAGTCATAGACATTCAGCTTCCACTACGCAGTTCCCTGGGGTGTGTGACGAAAGTCAACAGCAGTGATTTGTGGGTGGACTGAATGGCGCTCCAAAACTCTATGGCT
>NW_027530084.1:107470-110020 GCF_008692635.1 Crocuta crocuta
CCTTAGGGCGGGGGGGGGGGAGGGGGGGTGCAGGCCAGGTCAAGGGTTTCAGGCCTAACTAAGCATCTCAAGTCAAACGGTGCGGTGACACACGGACGACGGGTCTCAATGCTAATTCCAAAGCCTGTGTAGACGCGGCTGCTGAGGGGAAGAGAGACACTTGTCAGGTCCTCGGGGCCGCCCGTTGTGGCCCCTCCGACTGCAGCCACGCCGTGACCAGGGCCGCCTTCTGAGGGAGCCGCCACTGAGTTTTCCTCTTAATCCTCCAACTGCCCCTCTTAGGGCTGCAAAGGCTGCCGGCGAAGGAGAGGGAGCCTTTGATCAGGCGGCCCATGAATGGCAAAAGCCGGGGGAGGGGAGGAGGAGAGGAAGCCGCTCCGAAGTCGAGGGCAATAAATTTAAGCCATGAACATGTCCCTCTAACCTCTGGCCTGGCGACTCCGGGATGACACCCAGTTTAAATTACCAGCACCGTGAGCGGGAAGGGGCGAGCTCCGGGCCTGGGTTCGGGGCTCCTCCCCGGCCCTCCTTAATGAGTGAAAAAGCGTGAACGACACGCGAACAATTTTATCAATAGGACCATGTAAAGGCCGACTGTGAGGAAAGTTATTTATTAATATAGCCAATTGTGGCTGGTTCCCAGCCCCTCGAGAAGAAAGGGACTGCGCCAGAGGCATTCACACCAGCTCGCCGAGTTTTATTCTGTCCTGTGGCTCGGAGTTGAAGTTCCCCAAGTGAAATAAATTGTCCACAAAGGAGGAAAGGAACACATTTTCTTTTATTTTTTCTCCCCTAAAAAGCAAGGGTGAAACCAATCTAATGTGCCCAGTGGAGCAAGATGGGCCGTGAAAGGCTGGGTGTTAAAAGTAAAAGCGGGCTGTGCAGCAAATGGGATGGAAAATTAAATGAAATTAAATAGCTTGAACGGCCGTATTGTCCCTTATTAAAAAGACACATTAATTACATGGTCTCAGCCTTATTCAAAGACAATGTTGAGACTCAATCAAAACATTCCACTCGGCTTTTTTATGGACTTAAAATGGGCGTCCAGGGGCCCCGTTTAAGCGAAATCCGCCTTGTGCCAAGGTGCCGGGCGAGGCGGGTTTGGGGGCGGCCCTGCGCCCCGCCCACCGCGGNCCCGAGCTGCAGGCTGCGGAGAGTCAGCGGCTCCCCTTCCCGAGCCGTTTCCGGGCCCGGCTGCGTTGGAGGGCGGTCCCCGCGCGCGCGGAGCGGCGTCCGGGAGCCGGGCTGGAGACGTCGCCGGCGCCGAGCACGTGCGACCCGGCTGGGCTCCGCCTAGAAAAAGGGGCCCCGCCGGCCGTCGGGGCTGAGCGCAGCGACTCCTTCCGGGATATCCTTCCGCAGAGCTGCGGGGCGCCGCGGCGCAGAGCCCTTGGGCTTCGGGTCTCGGGGGTGCGGCTGGGGGTTAGCGGGGGGACGAGTTGGCTGCATCCGGAGACCCTTTGTCTTGAGGACCCGCGTGTTTGGGGAGTCGCCAAGCCCCCCCGACCCTGGCAGAGTATCGAACCCCAGGACGGAGGGAGCTGCGCGAGGTCAGGGACCGCTGGCGAGGACGCAGGGGAGGCAGCGAGACTCGGGGGAGTCGGGGCATGAAGTGACCAGGGCGGCGCCCCCCGACGGTGTCCGCCCCGGCCGGGCCGACGGGTCAGCGAGGACCAGCTGCGCGGCCCCCGAGGCGCGGGTGGGACATTAAGGCCGGGTCTGAATAGGGCGGCGGCGACGGGCTCTGGGAACGCCACCAGATGACACGCAGGCGACGGGGCCATTTTCCCCTTAATTACGAGGCCGGTGGGTGCGCCGCGGCCGGGAGGCTCCAAACGCGCGGCCAGGACGCAGCCCGGACGCCACTGGTGGGTTTTGTGGTGCCTTTTTTGTTGTTTTTTAAGTCCCTCATTGGAAGCGGCTCAATAAAAGTATTCACAGTGCCTCTCGAGTTGCCTTTTAACCGGAGTTCCCCCAACTTATTTCTTGGTTCTTTCGGTTGACATGGTGCAAAGAAAAGTCAGCGAGCGTGTTGCTGAATTGCAATGTCTCGGGGCACCTCCACATTCAACACTCCTCTGCCGGCCGCTGCCGAATGAGCCCGCACTCAATTCGATTTTCCTTGCTGTTGGGCACATTTAGGAGCGCCTCTATTTGTGAAGTTCATTTCTAGGCAAATGTATTCAAGAGCTGATGGGAATGAATAGGACCGTGTGTCAGCCGCCCCTAATTGGGATTAAAGCACTTAGGAGCATATGCAGAGAGTGACAGAAATTCTCAGGTTGCATTGTGCTCAGACTTCCACCCGCTCGGACACTCCTCCTCCAGGGGAGATTTATAAAGCTTGCAGGGAGAAACTGAGGAAAGAAAAAGCAAAACGGAACAGAACCGGGCTAATGGCTCACGATGGGGATGTGGTTCAGCAAGTGGTGGTGACAGCTTCTGAGAAAAGATGCAGGGGATAATTGAACGCAGGCGGGAGAGCGGGTCTGAACTCTTTAATCAGAAAGGCGGAGTGTTAAAAGGGAAAATAAAGATGTTCTTGAG
>NW_027530084.1:110029-131926 GCF_008692635.1 Crocuta crocuta
CTTTATCTCTGCCTCCCATCCCCACCCCTAAAGAACATACCCTCTCTTGGGGCAATAACAAGAACAATTTGGTATTTGAATTAAAAAAAAAAAAGTCAAGAGAAAGAAAAGTATAGGGGTTGTTTGTATGTTAAAGAGAATGTCACACTCAAATCAGTCAGTGAAAATATTTCCTGATGTGTGAAAGTGTATGTGAAATATACACCCACTATGTTAAAACACAAGCAGAATGGTAGGTATTCACATAAGGTCAGACTGTGTACGTGGATATACCGTCTCTTGTATATCATCACCTTGAAGTGGCTGTTGCTTTCTGAGCTGAAGGTACAAGGCCTTATAGAAGCTAAAAATCAGCCTGAAGCTGAGGCGAAGACAGTTGTCTAAGCAGAGAGCAGTGACAGCTTCTTTCAGCCCCAGAGAGCAGAGAAGCCAGAAATGACAGATGAATACTGAACAAAAGAATGGTGAGGGAGACAACCATATTTCAAAAATTATCTAGATTTCCTTGTTTATCTCTTAATTTGCTTAAATCCACCTAGGACCATTGGTTTCCTGGAGGGGTGGGAGACTCCGGGTGTCTAAGCTTGGGGCTGGGCAGAGACTTCTTAGTGCATGCCTTTTGGTGTTGTTTTGGATTTGGTAACATAAGAATGAATTTCCAATTAAAGTTACTTCTGAGATTTAATTTTAAAAATGTGTATGCGGCAAAGGAAAAAGAGGGAAAAAAGGAAAGGTCTGAAGAAAGAACAATAGTGGCTTTTGTAATATATCTCTACTCAGAGTTAGGTTCCCAAACCCAGTTATCTCTAGTGACACCTGTTGACACCACCCAATCCAGGCCCCCACCCCCTCTGCCTGAGCCCCGGTGGGAAGATAGGCTCTCCAACTTCTACAAAGGAGATTCTGGGCAGCGAAGATGATAACATGACAGAGACAGTGATGAACCAAACCTTTTTTCCTCTGTTTCTCAACAGACCTAAAAACCTTTCTCTTTAGCCTGTTCCACGTCATGAAGAAAGAACTCTAAAATCTGTATTTAAGAAGCACAGAATTTTCCTTTACCAATGACCCAGTTTTCAACTCTTTGGAAAGTGGTGCATAATGGGAGGAAGCTGTCCAGGTAGGTACTTTTATTGCCCCTAGGACAACCTGTGAGCAAAGGAAGTTCATTGTATGGTCATTATGATAGCAATTGGAAACAATAAAAATATCCAGCTTGTCAGAACTAAAACCAAATTCAAGTTCATAACCAACATATCTGAATAACAGTTAAGTTCACTAGTAGTATACTGTGTATTCACCTAATATCACTACCAATTATGTATTTGTCTGATTTAAAATGAATTGCCAGGGTGCCTGGGTGGCTTAGTCGGTTGAGTGTCTGGCTCTTGATTTCAGCTCAGGTCATGATCTCATGGTCGGTGAGATGGGGCTCTTCCTGGGCTCTGTGCTGACAGTGCAGAACCTGTTTGAGATTCTCTCTCTACTTCTCTGTTCCTTCCTCACCTGCTCGTGTGAGTGCGCAAATGCTCGGTCTCTCTCTCTCTTTCTCTCTCTCTCTCTAAATATATAAATAAAACTTAAAAAAATCTGCAATGCTATCACTCATGTTATTCATGTCCATGACCAAATGATGATACTATTTTAGTTTCCTGAAAGTATGTCTGAATTTTATATATCCTTACTTTATAGTAGTTCCCATTCATGTAGTCTTTCAAATACATGCATAATCAAAACATAAAAATTAGATAAGATTGCAAAAGATGAATCTTTATGCACATACACAATATTTTCTTTCTCATACAGCTTTATTAAAATATAATTCATATACCATACAATTCAATCATTTAAAATGTACAATTCAATTTCTTTAAGTTATATTCACAGAGTTGTACAACAATCAACACAATCTAATCTTAGAGCATTTTCATCCCTTCTCCCCAAAAGAAAGCCCATAACCATTAGCTATCATTTTCCATTTGTTCCCAAACTTCCCAGTTTTAGGCAACCCCCAATGTACTTTCTGTCTGCAAAAGTTGCTTATTTTGCACATTTCATATAAGTGGAATCACACAATATGTGGTCTTCTATGATTGGATTCTTTCTTCGCATAATTTTTAAAAAATATTTTTTGATGTTTACTTATTTTCGAGAAAGAGACAGAGCATGAGTGGCAGAAGGGGACACAGAATCTGAAGCAGGCTCCAGGCTCTGAGCTGTCAGCACAGAGCCCAACATGGGGCTCAAACTCACAAAATGTGAGATCATGACCTGAGCTGAAGTCAGATGCTTAACTGACTGAGCCACTCAGGTGTCCCTCTTAGCATAATTTTTTAAGGTTCAGTCATGTTATAACATGTATCAGTATGTTCCTTTTAATGGATGAATAATATTCTATTGTAGAGATATATCACATTTTACTTATCATTCATCAGTAGATAGGCCTTTGGGTTGTTTCTACACTTAGTGAGACAATACATTTCTGTTGCTTAAGGATCTAGTCTGTGGTACCTTTGTTATGGCACCCTAGGAAACTAATCCAGGTACCAACAACAGGAACCCTCTTTTAAAGATTGAGGGGCACCTGAGTGGCTCAGTTGGTTAAGCATCCGACTTCGGCTCAGGTCATGATCTCACGGTTCATGGGTTCAAGCCCCGCGTCAGGCTCTGTGCTAACAGCTAGCTCAGAGCCTGGAGTCTGTTTTCAGATACTGTGTCTCCCTCTCTCTCTGACCTTCCCCTGCTCATGTTGTCTCTATATCTGTCAAAAATAAATAAAACATTAAAATTTTTAAAAATAGAGATACCACCAATTTTATTTTATCCAAAATACTTGGAGAATTAAAACAAAATTTCAAGTTATTGCTAAAACAGGAACCATTGTCCTGAAAATTGCCATTTAATTTAATTTTTATTTTTATTTATTTATTTTGAGAGAGTGAGACACAGCACAAGCAGGGGAGGGGCAGAGACAGAGGGGGACAGAGGATCTGAAGCAGGCTCTGCGCGGACAACAGAAAGCCCAATGTTGGGCTCAAACTCATGAACTGTGAGATCATGACCTGAGGCAAAGTCAGATGCTTAACTGAATGAACCACCCAGGCACCCCATTTTTTAAAAAAAGACATCCTTGCAAATGATACATCGGATAAAGGGTTAGTATCAAAAATCTATAAAGAACTTACCAAACTCAACACCCGAAGAACAAATAAAGCAGTGAAGAAATGGACAGTATACATGAAAACACACTTTTCCAAGTAAAACATCCAGATGGCTAACAGACACATGAAAAAATGCTCAACATTGCTCATCATCAAGGAAATATAAATTAAAACCACACTGAGATACCACCTCACACCAGTCAGAGTGGCTAAAATTAATAACTCAGGAAACAACAGATGTTGGCAAGGATGTGGAGAAAAGCGAACCCTCTTGCACTGTTGGTGGAAATGTCAACTGGTATAGATACTCTGGAAAACAGTATGGAGGTTACTCAAAAAATTAAAAATATAATTACCCTACGATCCAGCAATAGCTCCCCTAGGAATCTATCCAAAGGATAGAGGAGTACTGATTCATAGAGGCACATGTACCCCAATGTTTATAGCAGTGATTTCAACAATAGCCAAATTATGGAAAGAGCCCAAATGTTCATCAACTGATAAATGGATAAAGATGTGGTTTATATATGCAATGGAATACTACGTAGCAATGAAAAAATAGAAATCTTGTCATTTGCAACAACATGGATGGGACTGGAGGGTATTATGCTAAGTGAAATAAGGCAAAGAAAGAAAGATATCATATGTTTTCACTCATATATATGTGGAATTTGAGAAACTTAACAGAAGGGAAGGAAAAAAATAATTACAGAGAGGGAGGGAGGAAAACTATCAGAGACTCTTAAATACAGAGAACAAACTGAGGGTTGATGGGGGGTGGGGGAAGCAGGGGCAGGGAAAATGGGTGACAGGCACTGGCATGAGCACTGGGTGTTGTATGTAAGTGATGGATTACAAGAATCTACTCCCAAAGCCAAGAGTACACTGTATGCACTGTATATTAACTAACTTGACAATAAATTATATAAAATAAATAAATAGAAATTAAAGACATCCTTTGAATCCAGTACAACAGTGCTGTGCATTCATGGATTTGCGGTCTATGGTCTAAGTTGTAGACATTATTAGTTGCCCCAAGGTTTAAGTATATTTTAGTAGACTAGCCCTTAATAAAAGACATTAAAGTGTGCACATAGCATCCCTCTTCTTCAGTTTCTTGTTTATCATAACTGATGAATTTAGTATTCCTAATATTAAACAGCTATGTGACATATTTTATCCTTCTCAGGGAAAAGTAACAAATACAAAACTGTGTTAAGAGCAGGAAGAAAAAGCAGGTTTTCATTACTAAACATGAAGGAGTCTTAATGGCTTCCAAGATCAAACAAAAGGCCATAACAATATGGTCTTCAATTTTAGCACTGGTGGTAACAACAGAGGACTTCATTTAATTTCAGCTATTTAATTTTAAGTCATGTCAATAGTTGAGTTGAGAGAAAAGAATAATAAAAAAAGAACTGGGCAGAGAGAAGGAGGTAATACAGGAACAGGAGAGAGGAAAAGGAAGAGAAGGAAAGAAAAGTAAGATGCTGTTAGAATTCTGCACAATTGAACAACAGAGAAAGATGGAATGATTTGTGGATTAGCATGATTGCAAACACTGGGGAGAGAATCCAGATACTACTGGGACAATATCTCAATTCAAGACTTCATAGGGAAAAATATAATTCAGCAAAATATAAAATAAAATTCTCTTCTCTGATGACTTAACAGACATTTCAGTGTCAAATAGCCACAAAAAGAGTGGCAAAGAGCAGTAATTAGAAGCTCTTTACTCCATTCTTACCCCGGAGCAGGAAGGACATGTGTTTTTAGAATATGTAGCTAAGTAATTAATTAAGTTGCCAGGTTCAAGGCAAGTTTCTGATTCTTTTAAAATAACAACTTGACTTTTGTTTTTACAAGCCAGTGATGCTGGGTAAAATACGTTCAATAGAGAATAAATCAGGACAAAGCTTTGTTGCTTTGTACAACAAAAATATTTAGGAAGATGCTATACATTTCTGCCCTGTACCTGATTCTATCAACTTCATCCATACTTGAATTCAGTTTTAGATAATTAACTTCTTAATTTAAAAATATATAACAAATTGTACATAGTAAAAGTTTTATCCTGCTGACTTGGTTTTTGTTTGTTTGTTTTCTATCTCATTCATTCACATCTTAGAGAAGTTGTATAGCATTACGAAAACAATGGCTTTTTGATTTTCCACAATTCTTCCAGTAATTTTTCTTTTCTCTCCAATGGTTTCCTCCTGTGGTAAACTGTTATGTAATCATCCCCAGTGAATCAAACCTGCTGGTATCCATGCTCGGGTGGAGTGCCTTCTCACATAGACTCTGTTCTTAGCCATGTGACTTACTTTGCTCAGTTGACATCAGCACTTGTGACACCAGCAGAAACTTGATAAGTATTTGCATTTTGGACTTGCCCTTTCTGACACACTGTCAATTACCATGTGAAGATGCCCGATCTCATCTCCATACAAGTAAAAGATCACAGGAAGAGAGAGAGAGGCCCAACGCCCAGCTGCCTACGAAAGAAAAGAGTACAGAGGTGATGCCAGCAAAAGACCCATACAGGTAAGCCGAGACCAAATGCAGAAGAGTGAGCAAATACATAGTTGTTCTATGCCACTAAGTTTCAAGTCTCATTATTTGGCAATAGACAATAGGTAATACTTCCTATAAGTAAATACAACTAAATACAACAGATATAAACAGAAGGAACTGCCTTGATTCAACTGATCATCTGCCCAGACATGTGAGAGCAACTTATTTAGACAGAAGATGGCCAACAAAATGGGAGTTTTGAGTGATCATAAGTGTGGAAAACACTATTAAGATGTCCTCCCAAGAGCCACTGTCCCAACTCCTTTCTTGCTAATAGAATCTTGATTTTTATTTGTATATAAAAATGGTTAATAAACCTTAAAAAGGTGGGAGTATGTGTGCCTGGGTGCCTCAGTTGGTTAAACATCTGACTCTTGATTTCAGCTCAGGTCATGATCTCCTGGTTCATGGGATTGAGCCCCATGTAGGGCTCTAAGCTGAGAGCACAGAACCTGTTTGGGATGCTCTCTCTCCTTCTCTCTCTGCCCCTCCCCTGCTCATGAAAATGTGGGTGCTCTCTCTTGCTTTCTCTCAAAATAAATAAACTTAAAAAAAACATTAAGTGATTTAGGGAATGCTGAGACCCTCTATATCCCAGGAAGTGAATTTTGATTAGTTTATATCAATCAAGGCAATTCTTTTCCTCTTGCTTGTGATTGCTTTAGGAAGGGACATGTGAGACAATACCAGCCAAAAAGACATGAGGGCAAGTTTTCTGGAGATACATGAGAACGGCTTATACTGATCTTTAAAAGAGGTGTCCAAAAGGAAGGAATCCCCATTATTTCTGTCTTTGAATGTTGTGGTGAGTATGACACTCTTAGAATAACAATAAGCAATCATGACGGAGTAAACCTGAGGATAGAAACCAAAATGCTAAGGAGGCCAGAGATTTGTCCTTAAGCCATCCTGAGTCATTGAAATTAACCAACTTTAGAACATTTCTTCCTTTAGGAAATTAAATATCTGAGATGACAAATGCTATAAAAAAGAAAAAAGCAAGGTAAATGATAAGATAGTGATGAAGGAAAATGCTAATTTATAAGGGACAGCTAGGAAGGGTCTCTGATACGATGATGTTTGAGACTCAAAAGAAGTGTAGGAGAAGTCTATATGCGGTATCTGGGGCAGGTGCAAAGGTCCCAAGGTAGAAGTGTGCCTAGTAAATTCCAGGTATACCAAGAAGGTCAATATGACTAGAAAAGAGTGTGAGAGGAAGAGTGATAGGAAATGAGATGAGAGAGAAAATAATTTGGCCTGCTCACATAGAGCCTTCTGAGTCATGTTAAGAACCGTGGATTTTACTTTAGTAATATGAGAAATCATTACAGAGTTTTGAACATGTGTGTAACACAATTAGAATTTTACTTTAAAAGGATCACACCAGGTACAATATTGACAATAGTTAAAAGGGACAGAAGTAGAAGCAAAGACTAATTAGGAGACTATAACAATATTGAGGAGAGAGATGGTAGTGGTTTGGGCCAAGGTAGTGGTATTGATGAGAAGAGGCAAGCTTCTGGAGATGTTTCTAAGGCAGAGCCACCAATATTTCCTGATAGATTGGATTGGAGTATGAAAGAAAGAGGAATCAAAGATGATGCCTAAGTTTTTGGAATAAGCAAATTATTAGTGTGGATTTGTCATTTGCTAAGATGAAAAACATTGACGGGACATCAAATCTGGGGAGGAACACAAGAGTCCATGTTAAATTTGAGCTGTCCATTGGACATTTAAGAAGAAAAGAATATAAGTGAGAAGTTGGAATATATAAATTCAGACTTTAGAGGAGGAGGCGGGCTGGAGATATAAATTAGGAAGTCATGGGGCGCCTGGGTGGCTTAGTCGGTTAAGCGTCCGACTTTCGCTTGGGTCATGATCTCGCAGTTCGTGGGTTCGAGCCCCGTGTCAGGCTCTGTGCTGACTGCCAGCTCAGAGCCTGGAGCCTGTTTCAGCCTGTGACTCCCTCTCTCTCTGACCCTCCCCTGCTCACGCTGTCTCTCTCTCTCTCTCTCTCTCTCTCCTAAAAATAAATAAAAAACATTAAAAAAAAAATTTTAAATTAGGAAGTCATTAGCATAAAGTATATAGTCAAAGTCATGATAATGGATGGGATTGTTAATGGAATGAGTGTAGATAGAGATGAAAACATCCAAGGACTGAGCCTCAAAGCACTCGAGCTTTTAGAAGTCAGACAGGTAAGGAGGAGGCAGAGAGGACAAAAAGAACAATCAGTAAAGTAGAAGAAGAACTAAAGGAGTAGTGTCCTGGAAGTCAAGTGAGGTTTTTAGAGAGGAAAAAAAAAAAAAAAAAAGGAATGGCAATCTCTGTTATACGTTGCTGCTCAAGAAAGATGAGGACTTAAGAGTTGATCATAGGGGTGCTTGGGTGGCTCAGTCAGTTAAGCATCCAAATTCGGCTCAGGTCATGATCTCAGGCTTCATGGGTTCAAGCCCCACACCGGGCTCTGTGCTGACAGCTCAGAGCCTGGAGCCTGCTTCAGATTCTGTGTCTCCCCCTCTCTTTGACCCTCCCCTGCTCACACTGTCTCTATCTCTCTCTCAAAAATAAATAAAACATTAAAAAATAAGAGTTGATCATTAAGAAATGTTAATATGGGGGGCGCCTGGGTGGCTTAATCGGTTAGGCGTCCGACTTTCGCTTAGGTCATGATCTCGCGGTTGTGGGTTCGAGCCCCGCATCGGGCTCTGTGCTGACTGCCAGCTCAGAGCCTGGAGCCTCTTTCGGTCTGTGACTCCCTCTCTCTCTGACCCTCCCCTGCTCACGCTGTCTCTCTCTCTCCTAGAAATAAATAAAACATAAAAAAAAAAATTAAAGAAATGTTAATATGGTTGGTCAATGCTGACTTTGGCAGAAGTTTCCATTGGACTGATGGAGAATTAAAATCTGATAAGTGGGGTTCAAAAGAGAATGGGAAACAGGAAGTAGGGACAGTGACCATAAGTTACCTTTTAAATGAGTTTTGCTGTAAAGGGAACCAGTTAATAAAGGGTGGTGACTTTAGGAGGATAGGAGGCCAAATTTGGAATTTTAAAGGTTGGTCAACACTACAGCAGGCTTGTCTGATGATGGTAATGATTCACACAAGAGGAAAATATTGACAGTGCAAAGGAGAGAAAGGGACAATTACTGAGTTAATTGAGAGTTAAATCAGCATGCTTGATAACAACATATCCTTGAAAACTTCTGGTATATTGGGAGACCAGCTCAACAATTCAATCCCTGGTCCTATCTCTCCTCATCTCTCATCAAATCACAAAACTGAAAAGGCCTCAGCAATCATCTAGTCCAAACCTCTCCATTGGATACGAGGAAACAGAGGCATGGAAGGTAACCACACTTGCCAAAGTTGTACAACCAGTGAGAGGGGCACTTGGCCTTTCCACGACACATGCTTCCTCTAGTGTCCTTTAAAAAGGAAGTGAGAGAAGCAATGTCTCCTTTTCATCTTGGTCTTCTAATGTCTCCTCTTGGAAGCCAGAGGGACTGGCCCTGTCTAGCACTCCTCCATTACAGGCAGGAATGCTGACCTGCAAGTGTCATACCCAACATGGCAACAAGTTCTCGTGTGAGCAGCACTGGGGTCCCAGTCAGTCAGAGTGAGGAGGATCTTAATAAGGGTTTAGGTGGATTCATCTAAAGAGTTTTGATTCTGGAGTCTGAAACGAAGATAGTCATAATGTGAATCGAACATTTCCTCCAGACAACCATTTTTTTTCTCCCAAGCATGGCTGAACTCTCATCTTTTAACACAGCCCCACCAAACACCACCATAACCTAGTTAGTAGACAACTCCTAAAAGTCATTTTATCTCATGAAGCCAAGTATCTCAGAACCAAAGAGACATCAAAAAGGCTCCAGTAAAAATACAAACATCTATAGTTAAGATATAAGTCAAATGAAGTAAATATGACTCTTCTAGTTTGCTCAATTAAAATAAATTCCACAAGACATCTTAATACTTACTGATACTGGACCAGGTGAACATCTGAGAGATATAAGTACTTATTTCAGTTTCCCTCTTTATTCCTCTACTCTGTTCGTATCTGAGCTTCCTTGGCCTCAATATTTTATGATCCAACAACAGAGAGATACTTCATCTCTCATTATAACAAATAAATTATACCAAAAAATAGGGGAAAATCCCAAAAGTTACTTTAAAGTCATCAAAACACAGGCATAAATTCAGGACAAGGTATTCTTCCCAATAACATCTCTCTGTAGATACAGCCTATGGGTAAACTCTCAACATTTTGGTATGTTTAAGGACAAAGCAATTTAAAGGTGACTGAAATATTTAAAGTTATAAAAAGTGACAAAATGTTTATATAATAATGAGAATACTAAAGACACAGGCTGTACTTTTTTTGAAATTTATTCCATTTTAAGGAACCATAGCTATTCAGTCAAGGCTAAAGCTCCCAGATAGCCACTGAAGCAATTTTTAAAATTATTGATATTGTTTAGGGGTGCCTAGGTGGCTCAATTGGTTAAGCATCTGACTTCAGCTCAGGTCATGATCTCACAGTTCATGGGTTCGAGCCCCGTGTTGGGCTCTGTGCTGACAGCTACCTCAGAGCCTTGAACCTGCTTCAGATTCTGTGTCTCCCTCTCTCTCTCTGACCCTCCCTTGCTCATGCTCTCTCTCATTCTCTCTCTCTCTCTCTCTCTCAGAAATAAATAAAACATTAAAAAAATTTTTTAAATTATTGATATTGTTTAAATGCTGGATAGCATTACTGTCAAAATTCTAATTTTGATTATTTTAGATGATAAAGGTAATGACAATGGAGAATTAACTATGCTCCATATAATATTCAGAAGAAAAACAAAATAAATTCAGGGGTGCCTGGGTGGCTCAGTCAGTTAAGCATCTGACTTCAGCTCAGGTCATGATCTCATGGTTCGTGGGTTTGAGCCCCTCATTGGGCTCTGTGCTGACAACTCAGAGCCTGGAGACTGCTTCAGATTCTGTGTCTTCCTCTCTCTCTGTCCCTCCCTTGCTCATTCTCACTCTCAAAATTAAATTAAAAATGTTAAATAATTTTTTTAATAATTAAAAAGAAAAAAAGAAAAAGAAAATAAATTCATTGTGTGTGTTGACCAGGAAAACCATTCCTACTTGTTTTCATACTGTCTGTAATGGAGAGCGAAATCTCAACCCTTCCTATTATTAGAATGGAAGCCTAGCAGATAACACTTGGAAAAGAAAAGTAAGTATTGTTTGATCTCAGAAAGAAAGTTACACACTCTTCCAAGTTGGAAATAATTTGTGAACTAAGGATGGCTGTAATTTCTTCAAGGCTCTAACCTATGGCTTTTCATTCTTGGCACCAAAGGCAATAAACATGGGAGAAAATTAAAATTAAGAATATGTCCCTTTTGGGGGGCACCTGGGTTGCTCAGTTGATTAGGCATCTGAGTCTTGACTTCAGAGGCAAGGCTCCAGTCTTGATCTTATAGTTGGTGGGATCGAGCCCCACATGAGACTCTGCACTGACAGTATAGAGCTGCTTGAGATTCTCTCTCTCCCTCTCTCTCTGCCCCTCCCCCAATTGAGCTTGTATACATGCATTCTCTCTCTCAAGATAAATAAATAAACATTTAAAAAAGAATATGTTCTTTTTTCATATTACAAAAATATCTTAGACTAAGGACATTGAGATATGGTAAGCTGAAATATTCATTTTAAAACAAGATATTTCTATAAAAATGGTATTAGTTGGAAAAGAAGACTTTCCCGTCTCAGCATTACAAACTTATTCCTAACAAAACACACTCCAAATCAGGCAGTACTTTCTACTTTGGTAGAATTTTCCATCTTAGAAGATCAATACATATTTAGCTTGGGTATATAAATTGAAAGGAACCCATGTTTCAGCTATTGGAAGTCCTGTCCTAAAGAAAGTTTGTGTTCAACTATGTAAGTAGAGGAAGTTAGATCTCCACATCAAGGAATAAAGAAACTTTGGGAGTTCATTTGAATATTTCTACAACAATATCTGTAATCTAAATATGAGATGTAGGTATTTTGCTTTGCTTTTTCCTCTTGCAAAGTTGGGGGTTGAAATAGGAGGAAAACATTTGCTGGAAGAGAATAAAAAAGAGGAACCAGTTTTCAATAGTTGTCTCCACTAATTTTTCTAATTATTTTCCTTCCTGTGCTTGCAACTAATTTACCTTTCAGCACTGTTTGACTTTTTTTTTTTTTTTGAAGTTTATTTATTTGTTTTGAGAGATTGGGGAGGGGGGCAATGCAGGGAGAGAAGGGGAATCCCAAGCAGGATGGACACTGTCAGCACAGAGCCCCACTTGGGGCTTGATCCTACCAACTGTGAGATCATGACCTGAGCCAAAATCAAGAGTGAGATGCTTAACCGACTGAGCCACCCAGGCACCCCAGCATTGTTTGGCCTTTTAAAAACTGGTTAGGGGGGTGCCTGGGTGGCTCAGTCCGTTAAGCACTCACTTTGGCTCAGGTCATGATCTTGCGATTTGTGGCTTGGAGCCCCTGAATCCAGCTCTGTGCTGACAACTTGGAGCCTGGAGCCTGTTTTGGATTCTGTGTCTCCCTCTCATCCTCTCTCTCTCTGCTCCTTACCTGCTCATTCTCTTCTCTCTCTCAAAAAATACAAGAAACACTAAAAATTTTTAAAAATTTAAAAAGACTGGTTAGAAATTTGTAATAACATTACTACTCTACCTCCTTTTGGAAAATAAATTCCAACAATCTATTGTACATTCTAGATGTATGATACAATTCATTACAACGAATGCTAGGATCTCAAAAAGATTCCTCTTTCTGGAGCAATCACGTAGTCGAGTTCTCCAGTGATTAAATGGGTCATCTACAAGAAGCGATTGCTCAGGGCATAAGATTATACTTCATTGCCTCCAACTGACGATCAGGTACAGAGAAGTTCCCCACAGAGCTCCCTTTGACAACCACAGATGTGAGAAAGGAATGAAGTGTGACTCCATGAGTTCCATTTGCTTCTTCAGCCCCTTCGCAAACCTGTGTGACGTCGAGGGTCGGCACAAACGCGAGCGGATGGTGAGCAAACCCCTGGCAGTGAGAGGAACGCTGGGGATCTTTACGGGTCGGGCCAGGACCCTCCCCCTGCCGCCTGAAAGGGACGTCCCAATCCTTGGGCTGGGGATTAGGACAGTGCCACACCCGGCTCGGGGAAGCCGCTGCGGCGACCAGAGGGGCCACACTGGGACAACCCGACTCGGGAGCTGGAGAGCGCGAGGCCTCGCCTCTGCCCTTACGCCCGGCGAGTGCCCGGGCCTTCTCGGATCCCTCTCCCTTCCTCCCGGCGGTCTGGCCGTTTTCCTACGGAGGCAGAAGGGAAAGGGTCGCCCCAGGCCTCCGCGCAAGACCTTGTCCTCTTCCCTGTAGACACTTCAGGCCGCTCTAATGCCTTCTTAGCGGCCGGCTTGCGTCGCCGGGTCCTGGCGACTCCGCGCTCATAGAAAGCCGCGCGCGGCCACAGAAGAAGGCAGCACGCNGGCAAAGCGCTTGGAGCCGGGCGCTTGGGTCCCGCGGCTCCCACAGCCCCACAAACGTTGAGTCGGAGTGGAGGGATCCAGGGAACCAAAATCAGAGCAAGGCAGTGCGGTTACCACTGTACCAGGCTGGCGTCAGACTCCCAAGGCTGGAAGCCCTTTAAAATAATTTCATTGGGGCGCCTGGGTGGCTTAGTCGGTTAAGCGTCCGACTTTCGCTTAGGTCATGATCTCGCGGTTCGTGGGTTCGGGCCCCGCGTCGGGCTCTGTGCTGACTGCCGGCTCAGAGCCTGGAGCCTGTTTCAGTCTGTGACTCCCTCTCTCCCTGACCCTCCTCTGCTCACGCTGTCTCTCTCTCTCTCTCTCTCCTAGAAATAAATAAAACATTTTAAAAAAATAAAATAATTTCATTAAATTTGTTTTATTGATAAAGACATAAATGATAACAAGGAAAGCAAGAAGTCACATTCGTTTGTTAAAGTTTGAGTGACAGACCTCTCGGTGTGAGTACCCGATATTTATGCATCATTCATGCTTTCCTTGAACACGTACTGAGCGCTTATTATGGGACAGCTGTGCTGGTGCTTGAGAAGCATTATTCTAGGCCCTTCCAGGCCCTTCACATAGGATCTTCCCCCACGTTTTCAGGAACACTGCAAGGTAACTGTAGACAGTGTGGAAGGTCTGCAGAGCCTGCTGATCACTGCAAAGGAAGATCACACACGGGAAAAAGTTGGCCAGTTCACTTTCGTGTTCCCAGGCCCACGTTTGGAATCAGACTCAGGTTTTGATGCTTGGGGAAAAAAATAGACCAAGGTCAAGGACTTGGTGCATGTCAGTTACTTCCTGGGAGCAATACCAGCAATACCAGGGAGACTCCAAGGACTATTTTCATCATAATTATTGTTTATTTTCTTTTTTTCAAAAAGGTTTGAATGTGTAAAATTAATTCCACTTAGTCAATGAGTTACAACCACAGCCGGAAAACCTGCAGTCAATATAAGTATTCATATTCTAAGGATAAGCACAGAAAATCGATGACTGTGACTGTAAAAGGTAGTGATTGTTTTCCTGTGTCCATGGTGAGCAATTTGGTTCTGTATATTATGAAACACAAACAAATAGGCATGCTTATCAAGAAGCCTACCCCCCCAATTCGCCACACAGTGATAGTGAAGGCGGTGTTTGGAGATGTCAGGCACAGGTAACAGGGCTTCAGAACTCTTTGCTTCAGTAAAAAGTAGTATGTTCCCTGGGCTTCCGAGGCCTGGCAGATTGGCAAAGCTGGCTCACGGAGGGGACTCACACGCCTCCCTGCGTGCTGGGCGGCTGTGGCTTCCTCTGCCGGCACCAACGCCACAGCCGCACCCCCTTCGGGGGTCTCTCGCAGCCCTTCGGGGTGTAAGGTACAAGAACTCCAAGTGCTCTTTGGAATTCCGCCCTTGGAACTGGAAACCGCCCGGGCACGGAGGGTTTCTCGGTCTCCAGCTCAAACCCGAGGCTTGGAGAGGAAGCACCGCTGCGGCTGTTCGCCCCTTCGGACCGAGGTGAAAGCACCTCGGGGGGACGCTGCACCCCCTGGGCCGAGCCGGGGGGAAGCGGCGCCGGGCTGCGCAGTGCCCCCGCCGCCCTCTAGGCTGCGCTTCCGGCGCTTCCCCGGGCTTCAACCCGGTTCTCGCTCATCCACGGAGCGGAGCGGGTGACGTCGCCAGGAAGGACATTTTTTTTTACTGTTTTTGTGTTTGTTTGGGGGATTGGGGGATTTTTTTTTTTTTTTTTTTTTTTTGAGTCCTCTCTGCTGCTCTGGTCCGCAGCCTGGTGGCGGCGGGGGAAGGGCATCGCTGCCTGGCGTCCTGCAGCCTGAGGCTCGGCTGGGCGGACGCGGTCGACGGGTGTGCGCCGCCGAACCCGGGAGCGCCGGGAGGCGTCTGCAAGCAGAGCGCAACGCCCCGGGCGAGCCCTTCGGGAGGCATCATCTGGCGTTTAAGCCTCTCCCGGGCTGTTACCCGCGCTGCAGATCGGGGCGCGCTGCGGCAACCAGAGGAGCTGGAACCCGGCGGAGACGGCCCTGCAGCCGCGCACGCCACCCAGCGCCGCCCTGCGCTGGCCTCCGCCTGGAGTTCCCAGTAAGGCCGAGCCCTTCGCGTCCGGTTTGGTTCACGAGCGTCGGCCTCCGAAGGAAGCGCGGTGTACCCGTCCCATCCGTATTCCCAGCTCCTAGAGCTGTAACCCGAGCACAGAAGCGCCCAGTAAAATAATGGTTCGTTCATTTAACACGTGTTGAGTGCTCACCATGTGCCAGGCACCGATGCTGACTTGAACCGCACAAACAAGGTATCTGGCCTCAGCACGCCTACACTTACAGTTGGTTGAATGAATGAAGAATCAGGTATCAAGAGGGGCTGCAGCAAAGATGGCCGCTCTGGGCCACCTTTCAATAGGTCACCTCAAAAAGGACAGGAAAGGAAAACAGGGTCAGGGAGATAGCACTAGAACCACCCCCTTCCTCTTTCTTGTGTCTCCGGGGAGAAAGGAATAAGGTAAAGGATGATGGGAGGCATCTCTTGCAGAGATCGACTCTGCGTTCTACCGGCAAACTACCTACTTTCTTACGGTATTAAGTGCTCTGGTCTGAATGTTTGAGTTTTCCCACAATTGATATGTTGAAACCAAATGTTCAGGGTGATGGTATAAGGAGGTGGGGCCTTAAGGAGGTGCTTGGGTCCTGAGAGTGGCTCACTGAGGAATGGGATTAGTGCTCTTATAAGAGACCCCAGAAAGATCCCTTCCCTTTCTGCCATGTGAGGACACAAGGGAAAGGCAAGCGGCTCTCTGTGAGCCAGGAAGTGGGCTCTTACCAGACATCAGTCTATGTCATGATCTTGGACTTCCCAGCCTCCAGATCTGTGAGAAATATGTTTATTGTTATTAAGTCACCACAGTTTATGGTATTTTGTTAAACATTCTTAATGTTCTAAAATGGGCAGTATATTATTTATACTAGGGAGGGAGATCTGTCTTTAAGGTCTGAGTGTAATCTGCCATCCTATTCCCAGGACATATTAAGACAGGACAATAAATTAGGTGAAAAGGGGGAATGAGGAGAAGGGAGTTCAGTTTAATGATTAAAAACAAAAAGAGGGGCACCTGGGTGGCTCAGTCGGTTAAGCATCGGACTTCGGCTCAGGTCATGATCTCACGGTTCGTGGGTTCGAGACCCACTGTCAAGCTCTGTGCTGACAGCTCAGAGCCTGGAGCCTGCTTTGGACTCTGTAGGTCTCTCTCTCTCTCTCTCTCTCTCTGCCCCTCCCTTCCACCCCCTCCAAAATAAATAAACATTAAAAACAAAAAGCAAAAAAGAATGGTAGGGTTAACATTATGTCCCATTATCCCTTACAAAGAAACACTGTGAGTTTAAGTAGTATGAATGTTTTAACATAGATTAAGGACTGATAATTAAAGGAATTAGAATCACAAAATAAGTACATCCTCACCCTGACGAATACACCCTGAAGTGGAAGTCTTAAAAATACTAGTTACTCCACTTCCTCTTAAACTACTTGAGCCTCTGGCTTTGAAAAGATCTTCTGGGCCTGTGTTCTGGGCCTAGATCTTACTGTAAAAGGTGACTAAGTAATGACACAGAGAGGTCAACAGTTTTGAAAGAAAATGAATATTATTCACAGTTCACATAGAAACAAGGGGCGAAGCTCACCACACAAGGCCCTAGGAAGAATGAATACTAGGTTTTGGTCAGGAAGCAAAGCAGTATATTGAGGCCAGAGTCTTTATTTGGGTTACTGTGGGAAAGGTAAGGCAGGGCAGGATGAACAGTTTAAGACTGGCTCGTTCGAATAATTTCTTTGGGTTTGGGGCGATGTGGGTAGTCTCTAGTTGTCTGGCCATTGGCCCTGGGATGATGAAGGCAGAGGAATATTGCCTCTAGGGGGTATTCTGTGGCTCTGGATTGGTTAGTTTGCATTAAAAAAATATTTTTAATATTTATTTTTTGAGAGAGAGACAGAGAGACAGAGCGTGAGCGGGGGCAGGGCAGAGAGTTGGAGACAGAATCTGAAGCTGGCTCCAGGCTCCAAGCGGTCAGCACAGAGCCTGCGCCTGAAGCGGGGCTTGAACTCATGGACTTTGAGCAGAGGGCCTCTGGATTGGTTAGTTTGCATTTTAAAGACATGCTTTGAGCTGGAAACTTTGCAATCTCTAAGAACTGGGGCTAGCTCTGATAAATGATGAGGTTTGGGAGGGTGATAGTGGAGTTCGTGGGGTCTGGAGGCCAATGACCAAGAAAGAATTCTTGAAGATGCCTTTGGTGCAAAAAGGTGATTTTATTGAACCATGAGGACAGGACCTGTGGGCAGGAAAAGCTGCCCTGGGGCCATGAGGAGAGACTGGTTTTATACTATGGAGTTGGGGGAGTTAAAGTCCAGGGGAGGTTTCCAGTGAGATTTTCATATGCTAAAGACTCACTGGATACTGGAGACCTAACTATTGTCAAGCTAAGGTTGTTTTTCCCTCCAGCAAAGCATTTCCTTTAAGACAGTTAGGAAGTTCCTGTAGAAAGTTTTTAGTCTGCCAGCTTCAAGTATTTGTCAATGGGTTGCAGGTTATAAGGAAATTTAGTTCTATCTGCCATTTCCTTCTGCCTTTGTTTCCCCGCATCACTATGGAGGGGTGACAGAGACTCAGGTCCTGCAGGACTATGATCTCCATCAGTTAACCATTTATTTATCCTTTTCCTTTGTTCTTGGGAAGCCAGGGGTGCCAGCCTCATTTTGGCGGGGGAGAGGGGTATTTGCAGCCTGTCAGCTTGCCTTATGCTCCCTCATCAGTAAAGGCAGTCTCTCCCCAGCCAGAAAGATTGTTTAAGATGTCAAAACATGATAATATAGAGAAAATAAGAAATATGATTAATGCAGCCTGGGGTAACAGAAAGGGACAGAAGCTTCCGGTGTTCTTTGAACAGAATGTCTCTAAGAGTCTAACCTCTGGCAACATACTTTCTTCTCAGCTCCGGAAGAGGACTTTGGAAAAAAAGTTGATTAGTTCAGGTGAAACAGTGATGGAATCAAGTGAAAAAGTCAGAAAAACAGGTTCAGAGTGAAACAGGGAAAGAATGAAGCTATTAGCTAGACTTACGGTGTGATGTTGGGGTAGGTTTACAGCATAATCAAGTCTGTGTAGTAGGGTTGAGCTGGTTTTTCCAAAGGAGTCATTACCTATCTAATGGGCTTCTTTGTTTTTGTTTTTAAGTTTATTTATTTATTTTGAGAGAGAGCACAAGCTGAGGAGGGGCAGAGAGAAGGAGAGACAGAATCTAAAGCAGCCTCCACACCATTAATACAGAGCCTGATGTGGGGCTTGAACTCAAATTCTGAGATCATGACCTGAACAGAGATCAGAAGTCAGAAGCTTAACCAATGGCACCACCCAGGTGCTGCTGGGTTTCTTTGAATTTGAATTTGAGACTGTAAAGCCTTTCACTTATTCAACAAATCACATTTTCCAAAGAACTCAATATATGATCCCAACATTGGGAAGTAGGTCCAGCAGGTATTCTTATTCTGATTTTAAAGCAGAGCCTCATGCCTGGGTGGCTTAGTAGGTTAAGCCTCCAGCTTCCACCCAGGTAATGATCTCATGTTCATGGGTTCGTGGGTTCAAGCCCTTTGTCGGGCTCTGTGCTGGCATCTTGTCAGAGCCTGGAGCCTGCTTCTGATTCTGTGTCTCCCTCCTTCTCTGACCCTCCCCTTCTCATGCTGCCTCTCTCTCTCTCTCTCTCAGAAATAAATAAAACATTTTTAAAAAATTAAAAAAATTAAGCAGAGCCTCAGATAAATTAATTTGTCAAGTCTCTGTATACAGGTAGTTAACAGAAGAACCCTTGTTAGCATCCTGGTCTGATGCTTAGCTCAGTGCTCTGTGTGCCATTCCTAAACAATATATTTATATTTCAGCAAGTACATTTTTTAAAAATGTAATCAATACATATTTATTGAGGGGTTGCTAGTAAGTAAGTGCTCAGTATAATAAGAGTACATTTTGGGAGTGTGATGTTTGCTGGTCCTTAATATATTTGATATTGACACAATGCTGGCTTGTCCCTTCCTGGCAGTATCGGTATGACACAGAAGTCATGCACACTCTAGATACACAGCCTGGTATTTCATCTTGGCTCCACATACTATGTATGTAGACCTGGGCTCCTTACTTAACCTATCAGCCTAAATTTTGTCATCCATAAAAAGAGCATAGTATCTACTTAATTGACTTGTTAATAGGACTAAATAAAATATGTACATGTAACTATTATTCACTATGATAATTTGATTTCCTATAGATAGAAAATCAGGAATTGATCACCCAGTAACTGAATAAGGATTTCTAAAGTTGATAATGTGAATTGAATTTATTTATTTAAAAAAAATTTTTTTAACATTTATTCATTTTTGAGACAGAGAGAGACAGAGCATGAGCTGGGCAGGGGCAGAGAGAGGAGACACTGAATCCAAAGCAGGCTCCAGTCTGAGCTGTCAGCACAGAGCCCGATGCAGGGCTCGAACTCACAGACTGTGAAATCATGACCTGAGTCGAAGTCAGATGCTCAACTGACTGAGCTACCCAGGTGCCCCGATAATGTGAATTTAGAAGAGAACTCATAATAAAAGTTTTCTAATCATTGTTAAATTTATCACCTGTAAGGAGAGATAGTAGTAGAGCATTAACTCACCAAAGTCAAGTATTTTCTATTACAATTTGACAGAACTATGACTTTCAAATTAAACTTTTAAGTCAGCTTATCCAAGACAATTCTCTTACTGACCATGGGTACCTGATTCTCTTGCCTCCAGTGTTGCCACTAATCACCTCTCGTTAAATAGTCCCATAAGACCTTTTAAAGCCTTTCATTATGTGCTCTAATCCTTGATATTCCTCCTCCTTTCACATCAGAAAGAGAGAAAAGAAGAAAAGAAAAATATGGTAATGTTTCTCAACCTTGGCACTATTGGTATTTGGGGCTGGATAATTCATTGTTGTGGGGACTATCCTCTGTATTGTAGAATGGTTAGTTACATTCCTGGCCTCTACCCAGTAGATGCCTAGAATGCCTTCCCCACAGTTGTGACAAGCAAAAATGTCTCCAGACAATCCCAAATGGTTCCACAAAGATCAAAATAACCCCCAGTTACAAACCACTGACATACAGTTACAACAATCAGCAGCAGCAGAAAAAGGACTGATTTTTTTCTCCCCAAATGCTACAGTTTAAGACCAAGGAAGTCCTTTCCCAGACATTCTCAGTGGATTTTTCCTCTGTTGGTCAGGATTGTCATATGCCTATGCCTAAACAAACCACATGCATGGCAAATGGGAGCCCGCACTGCCCTTAGATTCAGTCATGTGATATACTGCTCCAGCCCATGCCTCACGACCCTGTAATTTAGAATATATATCATTTTTAATATATATAATCAACCTTTTTAGAATAATTTAAATGGACAGAAAAATTGCAAAGATAATACAGAAAGTTCCTGTATACCTTTTACCCAATTCTTCCTCATATTAGCTTCTCCTATACCTAAGGTACAGTTGCCAAAATTAAGAGGTTAATATTGGTGTATTACTAAGTTCCACACTTTATTCAGATTTTTCCCAGGAATGCTCTAGAGCATTTTCTGTTCTAGAACCCTGCTTAGGATACCACATTACATTTAGTCATCAAGTCTCCTTAGTTTTGTCTGGTCAGTGAGTTTATCAGTCTCTACTTGTTTTTGAAGACCTTAGTAGCTTGTAGAATGCTGGTCAGGTATTCTTTAGAACGTCTCTCAGTTTGGGTCTGATGCTTTTCCTCATAACAAGTTACAGGGTTATGGCATTGGAAGGAAGTCCACAGATGTAAAGTGCTCTTCTCGTAACATTATGTCAGGACTGTATACTGGCAACATGATTTATCTATGTTGTTACTTTAATCATTTAGTTAACATGTATCTACTGCTATTGTTACTTTTATTCATTTAGTTAACGTAATGTTTGTCAGGTATTTCCATTATAAAGTTACTATTTTTCTCTTTTCATTATCCATTCTTTGGAACAAGCTGCTAAATTCAGCTCATATTCAAGGGAAGAGGGATTAAGTTCGATCTTATGGTGGGGATATTTACATATATTGTCTTCAGTTAACAATTTTATCTCTTTTTATCCATTTATTTATTCAATTATATGTTTCTATCAGTATGGATTCAGGTATATATACTTTGCTATGTGGGTCATATTACTAAATTATTTTGTTTTGTTGCTCACATTGTTTCAGCTTAGGCTATTAGGGCTCTTTTTCAGGTTGATTCCTGTTTTTTTTTTTTTAATGTTTGCTTGTTAGTTTACTTAGTTATTTAGAGAGCACACGTGTGCATGAGCAAGGGAGGGGCAGAGAGAGAGAGGGAGACAGAGAATCCCAAGCAGGCTCTGTGCTCTCAGCATGGAGCCTAATGTGGGGTCCGATCTCACGAACCCGTGAGATCATGACCTGAGCCAAAACAAAGAGTTGGATGCTTAACTGACTGAGCCGCCCAGGCACCCCTGACTCCTGTGTTTTTTTTTTTTTTTTTTTTCCCATTCCTAA
>NW_027530084.1:131962-136385 GCF_008692635.1 Crocuta crocuta
CCATTCCTAATTCTTTCATGTTTTGAGTACTTCCTTCCTCCCTTGCTGGTAGTATGAGTCAGGTCTACCTTGTATTTTCTCTGCTTAGTCTTGGAAGTAGCCATTTCTCCAAGGATTGTGGGTTCCTTTTATTTAAAAGAGGTATTTACAAACCAAAATTTGGGTATGTGTCCACTCATTGTAATTGAGTATCAGTGCTTCCAACTCCTCTCAGCAGATGGAGCTAAGAAATATAAAGTTAGCTAAACTAAAAAAAAAATAAAACACATGTATATATATGTATATATATGCATATGTATGCAAATATATGTATACGAACTTATCTATAATTATTTCCATACCTATTTGTGTGTGTGTGTGTGTGTGTGTGTGTGTATAAGCAGAACTAATTCTGTAATCTCTCATTCTAATCATTACCATAGAGTTCATTCTTTTTTCCCCTCAATGATTTGTAACTTCTCTCTCACAGTGAGAAACCTGGCCCCATATGTATGGAAAAGGGGGCAGAAGAGTCAATGTGAGGGTGATGGTTTGTGAGAGTTAATTGGCATTATTAGCTTTTATTTTTTTAAAAATGTTTTATTTATTTCTAGGAGAGAGAGAGACAGTGTGAGCAGGGGAGGATCAGAGAGAGAGGGAGTCACAGACTGAAACAGGCTCCAGGCTCTGAGCTGGCAGTCAGCACAGAGCCCGACGCAGGGCTTGAACCCACGAACCGCGAGATCATGACCTAAGCGAAAGTCGGACGCTTAACCGACTAAGCCACCCAGGCGCCCCTGGCATTATTAGCTGTTAAAATGATGGGGTGCATGGGTGGCTCCGTCAGTTAAGTGTTTGACTTTGGCTCAGGTCATAGTCTCACAGTTCAAGGGCTCAAGCCCTACAATGGGCTCTGTGTTGACAGCTCAGAGCGTCGAGCCTGCTTTGGATTTTGTGTGTCTCTTTCTGTCCCTCCTCCACTCTCTGTCTCTCTTTCTCTCAGAATAAATAAACCTTAAAAATTAAAAAAAAAGAAAAGAAAATGAAAGGGGCCATTAACCAATGAATGTGGGCAGCCTCTGGAAACTGGAAAAGGCAAGAAGAACAGATTCTCCTCTAGAGCTTTTACAAAGGAACATAGCCCTGCTGATACCTTTATTTTAGCTCAGTGAGACACACACATTTAGGTCTTCTGAGCTCCAGAATTGTAAGATTACAAAAATTGTGTGTGTTGTTTTAAGCCACTAAGTTTATTTTATTAAAAAAATTGTTTTTTACATGTATTCATTTTTGAGAGATAGAGTGAAACAGAGTGTGAGCAGGGAGGGGCAGAGAGAGAAGGAGACAGAATCTGAAGCAGGCTCCAGGCTCTGAACAAGCATTCAGCACAGAGCCTGATGCGGGGCTCGAACCCACGAACTATGAGATCATGACCTGAGCTGACGCTGGACACTCCACCGACTAAACCACCCAGGCACCTCTTAAGCCACTAAGTTGATAGTAATTTGTTATAGCAGCCATAGGAAACTCACACAGACACTCTGCCAATCTGAGCTTTCTGACTTCCATTTATATATTCTACATGTTTTCCTTTCTTATGTTGTTTAAGCAAAATTACATAATTACTTAATGTTAACCTTTAGATGTAATGGCAATCCAGACAAGCTTCCCCAGGTGGATCACCTTGACTGGATATAAGGTGCTTACCAATTACTTGGACATTTTTTGTTCTGGGGAATCTTAGAAATGGCTATTTTGGGGGCACCTGGGTGGCTCAGTTGGTTGTGTCCAACTTTGGCTCAGGTCATGATCTTGTGGTTCATGGGTTCAAGCCCTGCTTCAGGCTCGGTGCTGACAGCTCAGAGCCTGGAGCTGCTTCGGATTCTGTGTCTCCCTCTCTCTCTTTCTCCCTCTCCCCTACTTGTGCTCTCTCTCTCTCTCTCTCTCTCTCAAAAAATAAAAACATTAAAAAATTAATTTAAGAAATGGGCCATTTTTGGGTCCTGAGAATCTTCATACAATAAGAATACTAGGCTCAGGCTCTAAAGTTTCTTAATGATATATATTGTGTTCTCTCAGAGGCCATTCTAGACTAACTGAAACAGGAAAGTGAATTCTGGACTCCCTAAACTATTTGAGGACTCTGACCTAGAAGTATACAGAGAAGAAAAATGTCTAATGGCATACATAAACTGGCACATTATAAATCAACATATTTGATTGTTGTTCCCTGCGGAGTGCAGAGGGATTAAAATGTCAAGGGTAGTACTAAGAGAATATCTCTTTGTATCAAGGTAGCATTATTTTCATTATCTCTGAAAAGAGTTCTTTAGAGTCCAGATTGTAGAATTTAAGCTTCTTTTAAATAATAAAAGCTAAACACTAGAAGTTATTGTAGTGCCATGTACTAGGCCCTATTCTAATTTTATTTAAGGTTCATTTAGACCTCACCAGAACTCTATGATTTAGGAACTATGATTATCCCTATTTTACAGAAGAAGAAACTGAGATTCAGTGTGATTAAGTAGTTTGACCAAGGTTATTGGCATAGACTGAATGTAAATTCATATGTGGAAGTTCTGATACCCAGTGGTATTTAGAGGTGGGGCCTTTGGGAGTTAATTAGGTTTTGATGAGATCATAAGGGTGAGGCCCTGATGATAGGATGATCCTTATTCTCTCTTTCTTTCTCTTTCCCCCTCTCTCTGCAAGGTGTGGACTCAATGAGAAGGCATCCATCTGCAAGCCAGGAAGACAGTTCTTCCCAGGAACCAAATCTGCTGGCACCTTGATCTTGGACTTCCCAGCCTCCAGAACTGTGAGAAATAAATGTCTGTTGCTTAAGCCACCCCGTGTGTGGTATTCTGTTACAGCAGCCTGAGCTGACTAATTACACAACTAGTAAATGGCAGAACTATTACTGGAACTTGATCGGTCTAGTTTAGAGACTCAGTTATTTTTTTTAAGCATAGTTTTTAATTTATTTTGAGAGAGAGAGAGAGAGAGAGAGAGAAAGCACACGTGGGGGGCGGGGGGCTGTGCAGAGAGAGAGGGAGAGAGAATCCCAAGCAGGCTCTGTGTTGTCAGCACAGAGCCCTGCCTGGGGATTGATCCCATGAACTATAAGATTGTGACCTGAGCTGAAATCAAGAGTCAGACACTTAGGCAACTGAGCCACCCTGACATAGAGCGGGGTTCTTAACTAGTAGTAAGCTTTGTATAAGTTAGAGGTTTAGTCATCTTCCATAAATCCAGGTATCCAAAAATTAAAATAAAGGGAAGCACAGTGAATGACTAGATAGAGGAAAGCATATTTTCACAATAAAGACTATTAGAATCAAAACAAATTACAATAAAAATTTAATTAAAAGTGAGAAGATGGTCTCCAATAATAGTGTTTAGAAAGAGAAACTCCTACTACAAAACTGTTATGTTGTGTTTATAGTAATTTAGCTATTATACTTTTATTGAAACTGTATGGTTGAGAGAAAATCTCACTGCACTGGGAATCAGAACTAGATTCCTGCTGTTCGCCATTAACCAGGTAAGTAATCTTGATAAAATAACTACATTTCTAGGCTTGAGTTTCTGAGAAATAGCATTCATACTTCTGGAGAAGGCATTATAAGAAAAAGGAGAAATACTTTTTTTTTTTTATCACAGGAGAATCAATATTAGCATCAAGAACTTACTGAGCATGTTCCTATTTGAAAATTACAAGGAAAATAAAAAATTAGAAGGGACAAGACTGATTGATTCCAGTAAGTGATCAAATTAAGTGACTCAGTGACTAGTGAGGACTGAGGAACAATACTAAAACTATAAAGAAAAGTTAAAAAAAAAACTATCAGTAAAATTAAGCAAACCTACATGGCTCATCATCTTTTGCATCCAGATGAGCTGGGATATATAGGCATTTTAATAACTTTTGTAAATTGCTCTATTTCAGCAGAGATATGCTTTTTTTTTAAATTTTTTAATGTTTTTTTTAATTTATTTCTAGGAGAGAGAGAGAGAGAGAGACAGACAGCGTGAGCAGGGGAGGGTCAGAGAGAGAGGGAGTCACAGACTGAAACAGGCTCCAGGCTTTGAGCTGGCAGTCAGCACAGAGCCCGACGCGGGGCCCGAACCCACGATCCGCGAGATCATGACCTAAGCGAAAGTCGGACGCTTAACCGACTAAGCCACCCAGGCGCCCCAGAGATATGCTTAAATTAAGTAGCATTTGGTTCAAGTCAATTCAATTCAACCTACATTTATAGTCTACCTTCAGAGATGATTTGCCCTGAAACAAATGAAGCCCAAGCTTTATTCGGGTTCTTGTCTTGCACAGCCACTAGGAGCACTGGAGCTGCTGGGAATGTGCTGTTCCGGTTGGGAGGCAGAAACCAGGTTGCAGAAAGCAGGATTTTCTATTTAATTTTTTTTTTTTTTTTTTTTTTTT
>NW_027530084.1:136428-172739 GCF_008692635.1 Crocuta crocuta
GTAAATTGCCTAAGAGTTCACAGAAGAAAGGACCTGAATCTCCAAGGCCTTGTTCATTTGTTTGATTTCTATTTTGCATTCTAAATACTCACTTTAGAACCTAATTTTGTGTCCATAATGTTATTCTTTAAGGACCCCCCTCCACCCCCACTCCCCTTCTTGCCCCGGTTATATCAGTTTCAAATATCAGTACTGTTCTGCCTACCATGTGTTATACCTTGAACTAATAGGGATACAAAGATGAAGGAGCTCACAGTTTTGTAGGAAGAAGAGTGTAGAATTAGATATGAAACAGTACTGGTCTAGTGGTAGAAACAAAGTGTAACAGAGGCACATAAAACAAAACATTTAACAATACTAATTTATCACAGTGTCCTTATCTTCTGAAAGATACCAAACCGTCAAAAACCTCTGAGAGAGTTGAAGAAATTCTGAACCTCTGTGAAGTATCCTATGGCCTGGTGTTTCTTTTTTTTTCTTTTTCTTTATTTTTTGGGAGAGTGCAAGTTGGGGGAGGGGCTGAGAGAGGAGGACAGAGGATCTGAAGCAGGCTCTGTGCTTGACAGGCTGACAGCAGTGAACCCAATGTGGGGCTCGAACTCACGAACTACGAGATCATAACCCGAGCCAAAGTCAGATGCTCAACTGACTGAGCCACCCAGGTGCCCCTATGGACTGGTGTTTCTTAAGCTACCACTTTTCAAACTTTTTTGACTATGATCTGCAGTGTAGTCTACGTTAGTGTTCATCAAATATTCTACACGTTCCCCTACATTTTTCAGCCTCTCTTGCAGTTAAGTTAGAGGCATGTGCCTATCCGGTCAATGGGTCATGGAAGGAAGTGATTGTATTGTTTCTGGTTCAAATCTCTTAACACTGATTAAGAGTCACTGAGAGTCCTCTGAACTTTCTGGAAAGATTTGAAATTTTTTTAATGTTTTATTTATTTTTGAGAGAGAGATTGCAAGTGGGAGAAGGGTGTGTGTGGAGGGGGGGAGACACAGAATTGGAAGGAGGCTCCAAGCTCTGAGCTGTCAGCATAGAGCCCTATGCGGTAGGAAGATTTGAAACCCAGAAGCAAAGAATCAAGATAGAGTAGTTGAAAGATGAAAATACGCCAGATCCTTGAAGATCTGGAGGACAATCACCAAGGTGAATATAATCCAGATCAGACTTGATGGTAGTGACATGTGTCATATAAAATACTTTTGTATTGGGGTGCCTGGGTACCTTTGGCCTAATTGAGCGTCCGTCTGGCTTTGGCTCAGGTCATGATCTCGCAACTCATGGGTTCGAGCCCTCTGTCGGGCTCTGTGCTGACAGCTCAGAGCCTGGAGCCTGCTTCAGATTCTGTATCTCCCTCTCTCTCTGCCCCTCCCTTGTTCATGTTCTATCTGTCTCTGTCTCAAAAATAAATAAACTATTAAAACATTTTTAATAATAAAAAATACTTTGTATTAAGCTACTGATACGTTTCATATCTCAACTATATATATACACACACACACAGATACATGTATACATATACATATACAATGTAATCAAAAATTTAAAATACTATTATAGTAATACTATTTCTGACATACCTGATATTTTATTTCATTCAGGAAAATGCTTATCATACTCACAATGTCACCACCCAACTTGTCTCCACCGTCAGTGTGAAAAATAATGTCTTTTTTTAAAAAACAGTTTTTCTTGGGGCACCCGGGTGGCTGGGTTGGTTAGGCATCCAACTCTAGATTTCGGCTCAGGTCATAATCTCACGGTCTAGTGGGATTGAACCATACATCGAGCTCTGTGCTGACAGTGCTGAGTCTGCTTGGGATTCTCTCTCTCCCTCTCTTGCTGACCCTCCCCTCCCAAATAAATAAATAAATTTAAAAGCAGTTTTTCCTCTAATTTTACCTTTTTAAAATTATTTATTATTCAAGTATAATTAACATACGGTGTTGTATTAGTTCAGATGTGCAATACGATTCAACAATTCTATGCATTACTCAGCGCTCATCACTGTTATGTTTACTCTTAAACCTCTTTACCTTTTTCACTCTTTCCCCCACTCACCTCCTCTCTGGCAACCACCAGTTTGTTCTCTAAGAGTCTGTTTTTTGTCTCTTTTTTCTTTGTTTTGTTTCTTAAATTGGACATGAGTGAAACCATATGGTGTCTGTCTTTCTCCGACTTATTTCACTTAGCTGAAAAATAGTGTCTTAAGCTGTGAACAACATTCAGGTGTATCCAATTATTTATAAAACTAAGCTTTATAATAAATGCAATGTCACAACATAAAAACGAGAAATACAGGGGCGCCTGGATGGCTTAGTCGGTTAAGCGACCGACTTTCGCTTAGTTCATGATCTCGCGGTTCGTGGGTTCGAGCCCCGCGTCGGGCTCTGTGCTGACTGCCAGCTCAGAGCCTGGAGCCTGTTTCAGAGTCTGTGACTCCCTCTCTCTGACCCTCCCCTGCTCACGCTGTGTCTCTCTCTCTCTCTCGCCTAGAAATAAATAAAACATTTGAAAAAAATGAGAAATACAGATTATTTCATCTTGTAAAAAATTTTTTTTGCATTTTGAGCTGTATGTTTCTATTTGGCACATATATATGAATACACACATGTATATCTGTAATAAAGGAAAAATGTTTTTCACTGTTCTGGAAAACCGGTAGTCTCTGACTTTGAAAAGCACAGCTGCTTTGTGTTTGCAATCCAGTCCAAACGGACTCCATTAAGAACGTATTACGCTTGGAACCGGTGAATTTTGGTAGGTCCTGGAGGACAAAATTATCTACCTATCGTCTATCTATTTAGGCCAAGATAATCTTTCTTCCTCTTTCCAATAGCAGGTTAAAGAACTGAAGTCAGGAAATCTTATATCGTAATGAAGTGCCACCGCGGAGGCCTGCAAAATGAAATACCAAAATCCCAAACCACCTTACTTGCCCTATATACTCCCCACTCAGATAAAACAGCTCGCGGGTTCCAGGCCGGAACTCGGAGGAAGCTCACGCGAGAACCTTCCGACCACCGCAAGTCTTCGGTGAGCACCAGTTCCCGCCCCTTCTGCGCCCACAGGCCGTCTCCTCCCCGCCGGCTTCCTCCGCTGTGGCTACAGAGGGGCGGGCCGGAACTTTTATCCATAGGAACGGGTTTACACCGTAGAGTGTTGCCGGCCGGCGACAAGGAGAATAGAGTGCCATCCTCTTCCTCTCACCGTAGCCGCCGCGGAGCGGAGCGGAGCCGATCAGATCCAGGAGCGCAGTTACCGGGCGGGCTGTGTCTATGGTCGCTCCGCGGGCCGCTCCGCCGGCTGGTGCTTTTTTATCAGGGCAGGCTGTGTTCCATGGCAGGGAACTTTTGGCAGAGCTCCCATTAGTAAGTGATCTTCCGTCTTCTCGCCCGTGGCTTGTTCTTGGGAGTCGGTGAGCACCGGGCCTGCGCCTCCCCTTGGCCTGGATCCCGGCTCCTGTTCCGAGCGCCGCGGGGTCTCCCGGGAGGCGGCAGCCGCTGGGAGCCGGACGCACTTTTCTCTGGCGACTCCCCTCTCCCCGCCCCCTGGCAGTATTTGGTTGGCGTGGGGGGAGTTGGGCTGAGAGCGGGAAAGGGCGGGGGCTAAGGAGGTTCGGTCTCCGAGGAAGGAAGGAGTGTAATTTAGGATGAGCTAGGCCCGGAGGTGGGGCGGGTTGGGATGCGATGGGCACAGGTATGGGAAGTGTGGCATAGTTCCCAACTGTCAGGAGGGCTCTGTAGGACAGTTATGGTTCGCTTTTGCCTGGGTTCTCTTCAGGGAATCGGCATTGTAGTCTTTTGTCAGCCACCTTCTGTCTTGAGTGGCTTTAATACTATTCCGTGGAGGGTCAGGCTTGTTTCTGCCCTTTCACCAGTTCCTGCCATTACCTTATGCCTAGATGGAGTTGTATGTTGGTGAGGTGTAGGGCAGGTGCTCTTAAAATGTGTCCATTTCATTCGTCTGTACCTTATATTTTTGTTTTAATCATGTATTTCCCAGTGACTGCCGATTTCTTTAACATATTTCATGAATTCGTTTTTGTTTTTGCTAGTGACCATGGAACAACTAGAGTAATATTAAAAATATTTCCCCCTAAATACATTTAAGTAGGCAGAAAGGTGGATGATGGGACTAATTGATCTTTGACTAGGTTTTCCACTGTACAGTTGGAAGATGAACAGAACCTGGTGCTATCATATTTTAGTGTATCTCTCGATGCTAAGACAGCATTAGTAATTGTAATTTAAAATTTGATTCTGTGAAAAAGATGAATTCCTATTCATTCCTTTTTTAGTCCTTTGTAGGAAAAGAAAAAAGAATGGTTTTGGAAACCTATTTTTAGGAAAGCAGGTTTTCCTCTTGCTGTGAATTAATTTCTGGAGATGAACTTCTGTAGAAGCTCAACTTCTGATCACATTTGTATTGTGCAGTTTAGCTCACTGTCATATTTGCTTGGGAAAAATTAAAATACAGAAAATTTAGTGAAGCGGTAGTATTTTGATAAACTTCGAAAGTGAGAAAGAATTGACAGGGAGTTAGCTGTTGATTATGAAAATTGCAGTCATTTTCTCTACTAAGGAAAAAAAAAGATCTGACCACCCTTTTTAAAACAATGTTGATTGATTGATTGAGAGAGAGAGCTTCAGGTGGGGAGGGACAGAGAGAGTGGGAGACACAGAATCCTAAGCAGGCTACAGTCAGCACAGAGCATGACGCAGGGCTTGAACTCAACAAACGGTGAGATCAAATGAGATCATGACCTGAGCTGAAGTTAGAGGCTTACCAGGTGCCCCGCCCACCTTTTGATGTTGTTATGCTTTCATTTATTGACAGTATTTATCAATGGGGGGGGGGGCAGGATCTATAATAATTGTGTTTTCACTTTTGAACTATAAAATTGTTATAATGTTAAATGTGCTTTTTTGGAAGTGTCTTTGTCTCCCAATTCAAATGGTCCTGGAGGAGGGGGCACCTTAGATCTCTTGAGAATCATGAAGTGCCTTATCTGCAGAAGGTTATAAGGAAGACAAGGTGATTAATTCTGGAAAAACAAACCAAAAAAATTACAAAAACTATTGTTTTAGGTGATTTTTTTGAAGAGGAAGATTTTAACATTTCTGAAACGAGCATGGTAATTTTTTTTCTTAGTAGCACATGAAATAATGGTGAATTAAATTTTATGAAATTTGGTATTTATAAGTGTTCTTGGTTTATCTTCCCTACTATGTGCTGTGAAGAAAAACTTAAAATATTTGATTGTGAAGTTTATCTTTCTAAAAACATTAAATGACTGTGAAATTAATGATAATTCTAGAACAGAGTGAATCACAGTATTTTCTAGAAGGTTGAACACAACACATTCTTGGACCTTACTGCATTAAAAGTATAAGGGCACTAAATTTTAGCTGGTTGACTGAATGAATTAATGAACAGGTAACAAATTAAAAAATACAAAGTCAATTCTGGTACTTTATTGTATCAAAGAGGAAACTGAAAATATAGTTACATAATATCAAGGAAATAACTTAATGAGATCAATATATATTCATACCTATGGGATGTAGCCAGAGTCAAAGTTATAAACTAACGTCCTGAAAAACTGTGAATGGATAAAAATAAGTCAAAATATTCTACTTAAGAATATTAAAAAGGAAACTGAAATAAATCCAAGGGGAAAAAAGAGAAAGACTTAAAGAATATTAAAAACGAAACTGAAATAAATCCAAGTGGAAAAGAATTAAAGGTAATACCAATATCAACATTTTATTTTTTAATGTTTATTATTTTTGAGAGAGAGAGTGCGCGCGCACAGGAGAGGAGCAGAGAGAGAAGGCAACAGAGGATCCTAAGCAGGCCCTGTGCTGACAACAGTGAGCCTGATGTGGGGCTCAAACCCACTAACCACTAGATCATGACCTGAACCAAAGTCAGACGCTTAACCAACTGAGCCACCCAGGCATTCCTGATATTAACATTTTAAAAGGAAAAAAGTAGTCGGAAATTTTAAGAGGTGGCTCTTTGGAAGGGAAAATGAAAACGATAGACTAAACTGCTGCTAGTTGAAGCAAGGAATAAAGGGATGATACAAAAATACAAAATTAAGAATGAGAAAAGCAGATAAATCCAGATGTACCTTTGGGTTATCTCCATGGGGGTAAGTTTGAAAGCCAAAACAAATTAAGAAAGTTACCAGAGAGCTACTCCTTAAAAAATGCTCCAGGCCCACATTATTTCATGGGTACATGTTTTCCCATTTTCAACAGGATCTGCTATTGAAATTATTCTCGTTCACACAGAAAGCTTTCCAGTTCTCTTTATGAAGCTACAATAACACTGATAAAACCTAGCAAAGGTAGTAAAAACAGTTTCACTTTTGAATACTGATGCAAACATCATAAAGTATTTCCAAGTAGAGCCTACTATTACATTAGAAATATAAAAAATGATAATGATTTTATTATAGAAATATAGTCAACATTGGGAAATCTATTAATAAACAGTGAGGGCATCAAGACCTCTGTTAAAATTCAATATCTGTTCTTGACTAAAACAAATAGGATGCTTTCTTAACATGGTAAGAACATCAAAGAATCAAGAGATATTTAATGGTGAATCATTAGAAAAATTACAGTGCCTGTTTAACATTGTTCTGAAAATGCTACTCAATGCATTTAATAGAATGAGATGTAAAAAATGACAAAATTATCAGTATATAGAGATAAACTTAAGAAAATTTAGTTGAAAAATTATTATAAAGACTTAATAAGGTAACCAGTTACATAATGTAAAAATGGAAAGCCTTCTTTTAAATACATGGTAGGGTGACCTGGGTGTCTCCGTCAGTTGAGCATTCAACTTCAGCTCAGGTCATGATCTCAGGGTTCCTGAGTTTGAACCCCACATCAGGCTCGCTGCTGTCAGCCTGTTAGCTGTCAGTGCAGAGCCACCTTCAGATCCTCTTTCCCCCTCTTTCTACCCTTCCCCCTTGCACTCTCTCAAAAATAAACATTAGAATAAATATATTAAAAAAATAAATGAATGATAGAAATATATAATTGTAGCAACAGCATGAAATACACAATAAACAAAAGAAATGTACAGGACCTATAGGAAGAAACATTTTAAATTTTGTAGTAGAACATGAAGATTTTAAAAAATGGAGTTTGAATTCTAACATTGTAAAGATAGCATTTCTTCCTATATTGATCTCATTAATGCAATCCCAAACAATTTTGAATGAATTTCCTTTAAAAGTTCCTTTTGGGACTTGACATAATGCTTTTAAAAGTTCAAGTTTTAGAATAAAAACTGTAATAGAATATCAAGCAATTTTCTGAAGAACAGTAGCAAGGGGATATTTTCCATACTAGATTTGAAATGTTTAATTTTATGTTTTTAAAATAGCATGGCATAGGAATAAGAAACAAAGGGAATTATAAAGTAGATTGCAAATACAATAACAGAATTCTACATCAAGAAATACTTTGGTCAACATTTGGATAACCATTTGACAAAACATTTACTGGATCCCTGTTTTCTACCCTGTACCCAAATAAATTCCAGATGGATCATAAATGGAAAGAAAAAAACCCTTAAGTGTATTAGAAAATAGAGGTGGATTTTTTTTTTTAAATCATTTGGTGTCAGGGAAGGCCTTTTCATTGTGACAAGCATAAAACCAAAGTAAAATATGGGTTGGTTTTAATAAGTGATCCATATTTCTATATTATACGTAATATTAAGGGATCATGCTAAACTTGGGAAATGATTACAGTGTATTTGACAAATGATTTATTGTCTATAATATGTACAGTATATGAGAAGAATTCTAAGTTGTGAAAAAGACCATCCCATTAGAAAAATTGTCAGATTAGAATTACAGTTTACAGGGGACCTGGGGGGCTCAGTCAATTAAGGCTCCTACTCTTGACTTGGGCTCAAGTCATGATCTAAGGGTTCTCGATTTCAAGCCCCATGTCAAGCTTTGTGCTGGCAGCTTGGAGCCCACTTGGGATTCTGTCTCTCTCTGCCCCTCCCTTGCGTGCTCTCTATCTCCTCCTCAAAATAAATAAAAAATAAACTTAAAAAAAAGAGAATTGAAGTGTACAAAAGAAGAACTATATTTGGCCAATAAGTCCGGGAAAATGTTCAACCTCACAAGTAAATGAAAAACAAACAACCCCCATGCCCCCCAAATATTAAGATACTGCTTTGCCTTTCATTTGTAAAGTATTTAAAAGATTGGCAGTAACTCATAGGAGGGTTAAATATTTTTTAAAATTGTTTTTAATATATGTTTATTTTTGAGCGAGAGAGAGTATGAGCAGGGGAAGGGTAGAGTGAAGGGGAGACACGGAATCCAAAGTGGGCTCCAGAGTCTGAGCTGTTAGCACAGAGCCCGATGCAGGGCTTGAACTCACAAACTGTAAGAGCATGACCTAAGTAAGTCGGATACTTAACCGACTGAGCCACCCAGGCATCAGGAGGGTTAAGTATTTTAAAACACCCTCCTGTACTTTTTTTTAAAGATATTTTTAAAAAGTTTATTTATTTTTTTTGAGGGAGGGAGGTAAGGAGAGGAGGAGACAGAAAATTCCAAGCAGCCTCTGTGCTGATGTGGGGCTTGAACTCACGAATTGTGAGATCATAAGCTAAGCTGAAGTCAGGTGCTCAGCCAGCTGAGCCACTCAGGCACCCCACCCCCATGTACTTTTAATAGGAATGGAAATTGATGTGACATATGGACTGCAAACTGCCAATTTATAACAAAACTAGCACTAAAACTGACCAATCAGTTCTATTTCTAGAAAGTTATTTTAAATATTAACTAAATATATAAGGGTGAATTACAAAGCTATTCATTAAAGCATTTTTAATAGTAAAAAATTATAACCTATCTGCCTTATTAATAGGAATTAACTAAATAAATAATAATACATCCATAAAGCTGTGCAATTTAAAAGGATGCGGAATAACAAATCTCTTGACATAAAAAGACTTTCAGTACATACTGAATGACAACAGCAAGTTGCAAAATAGTTTTATGGGTCATATCAATATCTTATCTCTGGTTAAAAATAGTAGACTTGACTAGGCAGGTGGAGGAGGCTATTAGTGTAATAAATCCTGAAGCGGCTTTTAACATGATTGAAATTTGTGAAGTAGGGCAATGAAATACTCCAGTTACTCATGAACAACTGAGAAAAGATACTTCAAATCTAAGGTACCATCATTTGGTGTCAAATAACTTTACCATTATTTTATGTATCACTAAGAAAAAAATGTACCACTAGTTAAAAGCATAAGGCATCACTGTTTATAAGGTCTCTTGATACCACCAGAGTCTTAAAACCAATGAAATGTAGTATATGGTTAAAACCAATGAAATGTAGTATATGGTAGAGAGAGAAAGATACTGAGAAAATTAGAGTGGAATTGTTTTCAGAGCATATTTACATTTATTAGTGAGATAATTCTCTTTTATTTAATTAATTTATTTTGAGTGGGGGAGAGAGAGATTGAGAGAGCGTAGGAGGGGCTAAGAGGGAGGGAGAGAGAGAATCTCAAGCAGGCTCTGTACTGTCAGCATGGCTCACCCAAGGACCATGAGCTCATGACCTGACCTGAAATCAGGAATCAGATGCTTAACCAATTGAGCCACCCAGGTGCCCCAGTGAGATAATTCTCAGTGTTGGAATTTCAAGGAATGTGAAAAATACTGTCTTCTGTGTTACTTCTTGCACTTTGTATTTCTCAGAATGTTTATAACTTAGTCAATTTTAGAATATTTTTTTTGTGACTTTGTTAATTTTCTGTATCGTGTTTTAACATCTTTGTTTTTTTCAGTTTGCAATGGATTTTGGATAAACAAGATTTGTTGAAGGAACGCCAGAAGGACTTAAAGTTTCTCTCAGAAGAAGAGTATTGGAAATTACAAATATTTTTTACAAATGGTAAATATTAAAAAACAATTAACTGAAATGGCACAGTTGGTCACCTCTGAATTCAAACCTTTGTATAGTAATTTGTGATGAGTTGTTTTAGTTCCTAATTAACATTTTTATTTATATATGTTCTCATTTTATAACTTATATTCACTTACCTTTCTTTTTAAGTGATCTAAATAAAGTCTCGTGAATCTTAACATGTATCAGAGACACTCAAAACAGTTTGAAAGTGTTCATTGATTGCCCTAAGTCTTTATAATACATTGTTAAACCCAATTTAAGATTGGCTAAAGCAAATGTTTTGGGGATAAATGGAGTCTTTGGATTGACATCCTATATTGGTCATCCTTATCTTAATAAGTTTGTTTTGGAGGAAAGGAGATTTAGAATCAGAAAATCCTTGCTCTGCCACCTTGTAGCTTTGTTATATGATTTTTCTAACCCTCTGTTCACTGTTCTGTAAACCTATCTCTCTGTTATTTTAAGGATTCGTTATGGAGTTTTTAATAAACTTTATAAAGTGGTAGGTGTAATGAATTTGATAGTTGTTTAATATTTTCTTTTTATATTCTAAAGATACTATGAAATGCATTGAAATTCTTATCATTCAGAGGGAAATACCTATTATTCAGCCTTCTTAATATAAAAATAGTGTTTGCTAGGGGCAATTTCTATTTTTTATTGTTTTTATTGCATACCTATATATTTTTTAACAGATTTGCAAATCCTAGTACTAGTCCAGTATGATCCAAATCGAGTTTTATAGCATATGTAGGTTTTTCTCTTTGTTAAAAATGAATATAGTCATGACTTAACCACATGGAAGTTATTATTCAATGTCAATGTTACAGTGATACCAGAAGATACATATAAAACTTTATTTCTTTTTTCTAGTTATTCAAGCATTAGGTGAACATCTTAAATTAAGACAACAAGTTATTGCCACTGCTACAGTCTATTTCAAGAGATTCTATGCCAGGTAGGACTTTTATTTTGGGAATATGTTATACCTATTTGAAACTCTTAAGTAATGTTGATGAACCTTAGTATAATTGAATCATGTGTGTACCATAGTTACCTTGATTTTTTTTTTCCAGTGTGTTTTTAAAAAATGTTTTTTAATGTTTATTTTTGAGAGAGAGAGAGAGAGAATATGTGTGTAAATCTGGGAGAGGCAGAGAGAGGAGACACAGAATCTGAAGCAGGCTTCAGGCTCTGAGCTGTCAGCACAGAGCCCAATGTGGGGCTCAAACTCATGAACTGTGAGATCATGACCTGAGTCGAAGTCAGATGCTTAACCGACTGAGCCACCCAGGTGCCCCTCCAATGTGTTTTTATATGAATGACATTTAACTTTGTCTTATCATATTTTTAGGTATTCTCTGAAAAGTATAGATCCTGTATTAATGGCTCCTACATGTGTGTTTTTGGCATCCAAAGTAGAGGTATGAAATAGTTTTCTCTTCTTCATCAAAGTATAGTCCATGTGCATTGGTTAATCTGCCTTTGGTTTCATACTACCTATAGAAAAATAATGGCAGATGGTTATTTATGTAAAATATTGAAATTCATACAAAATCAAAGATATACAAGTCTTTTTATTTTATTTTTTATTTTTTTAAATTTATTTATTTTTGAGAGAGAGGTGGAGAGAGTGAATGGGGAAGGGCAGAGCGAGAAAGAGAGAGAGAATTCCAAGCAGGCTCTGCACTGTCAGCCTGATGTGGGCCTGGAACTCACAAATTGTGAGATCATGACCTGAGCCAAACCAAGAGTCAGACGCTTAACCTGCTGTGCCACCCAAGATATACGTGTTTTTATATATTCATTTAACAAACACTTATGTAGCACTTACTATATATACCTAGTGTTATTCTAAGTTCATTTACAACCATAACTGACTTAATCCTCATAACAAACAATGGGGAAGTTTATAAATGAGGAAACTGAGGCACATAGAGATTAAAAAATTTGCCTAAGATCGTGGAAGCCATACATGGCAGAGCTAGTATTTGATTTTGTTTCTGTTTTTTATTTTTAAAAATTTTTAATGCTTATTCATTTTTTGAGAGACAGAGCATGAGCAGGGGAGGGGTAGAGCAAGAGGAAGGCACAGAATCCGATGCAGGCTCCAGGCTCTGAGCTGTCAGCACAGAGCCCAGTGAGGGGCCAAAACTCATGAATTCAGATCATGACGTGAGCCGAAGTCAGACGCTTAACCGACTGAGACACTCAGGCTCCCCAGCCCTGCCTGTATTTGAACCCTGGGAGTCTGGCTACTCATTCTATGCTTTTAAATGCTTTGTTCTGTATCTTCTAAGACATTTACCTTTTGGCACTAAGTAGTAGTCCATACGTGTGACAGCTTCTCTACTATAACCTGAGTTAAAGTACCTCCTCCTGTGTCCCTCCTTCTCTTCCATATGCTTCCTATGGCCTACTGTCTTCCCTCCCTGCCTCCTAATAATGGCTGCCTGCCCAGCCACAGGGAAAGCAAGAGGAAAGGCAAGGAAGGACTGGGTGTGACTCTAGTCATACAGGTTCCAGTGAGGAATTGTTAGGGCAGTGAGGGCAATTAGGTGAGGGAGAGAGAAGAGAGATGGGAACTCAGAGCTGAGACCAAATCCCTGCTCACCTTATTTCCCTTTTCAGTATTTTTGAGAGAGCACAGCTAAAATCCAGACAGTACTAGGAGATACTGACTGATTTTCATTATAATACATGTGATCTTTCTTTAATGTTATGAAATCTTTGTATTGTGTTTCTATTCTTAGATGTCTTTAGAATCATAACTGTATTCTTGAAAATTGAATATATTTTAAGCCTCATAGATTTATATTCCTTTTGGTACTCATTTTGATTTAGTTTTGTTTTAGTCATTATTTAGGATTATTTAAGATAGCTTTCCCACTATTACCTAAAGTAATGAGAGTTGACTCTATTAGAAATAATATTAAGAAAGACTTTCTAGAAGTTTATGGTTTCCTAATTATAAGTGGTAGTTTAAAGAGGCGGAACTAGGCCTGTTGTTGTTACTAAGTTCTTTAGTGGAAAAGGAAAAGGAAGTGTTATGTTTTTTTTTTTAAAGCTTTTTTTTTTTAAAAAATGTTTATTTATCTTTGAAAGAGAGAGAACACAAGCAGAAGAGATGCAGAGAGAGAGGGTGATACAGAATGTGAAACAGGCACCAGGCTCTGAGCTGTCAGCACAGACAGAGCCTGACACGGGGCTTGAACTCAAGAAAATGACCTGAGCTGAAGTTGGACACTTAACTGTCCTAGCCATCCAGGTGCCCCTAATGTTGGTTGATTTTTGAGAGAGAGAGAGCACGCAAGTTGGAGAGGGACAGAGAAGGGGATAGAGGATCTGAAGCTGGCTCTTTGCTGACAACAGTGAGCCGGATGTGGGGCTCGAACTCATAAACCATGAGATCGTGACCTGAACGAAGTTGGCCGCTCAACTGACTAAGACACCCAGATGCCCCTAGTGGAAAAGGAAGTGTTTATGAAAGTCCGTATTATGCGGTGGTTTTTCCAAATATTACCATGTAATTTGATGTATCTGAAGCATAACCAGTATGGAAAATCTAGGCAAAATCTTTATAAACTTCTATTCTTATAGGTTAACGTGGGAATTTGTTAAATATCGTTTGTTACATGATTTACTAAATGAAAGTTTTTACTCTAAGAATTTTGGGTAATGAATTATTCCTTGATCAGGGTACCTGGCTAGCTCACTTGACAGAGCATATGACTCTTGATCTTGGAATCATGAGTTCGAGCCCCTACATTGGGTGTAGAGATTACTTAAAAAAAAAAAATTATTCCTGGAAAAAAGTGTATCATTTCATATTTGGTTATAGCATTATGTTTTTTAGTTTTTAACTGTGACCAGTTCCTTCTGTGTTTTGTCCAGGTGTGTAAGAATTGTATAGAAATGACTTTTAAGAAGATACCGCAGGCATATATTTTTTAGTTTCAGTTATTTTGATTTGAGGTTTAAATGCAAATATATATATACACATACACTTATACATAGCCACCCTACCCCCCAAGATAAGGATGTACATTGAAGGTATTTCAGTTTATTTATTTGTCTTGAGAGAGAGTGAGCATGAGTAAGGGATGAGCAGAATGAGGAGAGAGAATCCCAAGCAGGGCTGGATCTCAGGGACCCTGAGATCATCACTGAACCAAAATCAAGTGTCAGATGCTTAACTGACTGAGCCACTCAGGCCCCTGGAGTTTAGTTCTTTTCCTTGAATAAGGAACCGATTCTTGATTTTTTTGTTTTAAAATGAAGTGAAGGCTATAGTAATCAGTAATCTTATGAGGTTAATCAAATTAAATGAGACAATATAAGTTGATCACCTCATAAATTTTAGTTATTTTTACAATGGTGGCATATTAAATTCAAAGAGGAAATGGGAACTGATATTAGAAGTCTTATACTGCATCATTCTTATTTTCCTGTTCCAAAAAGAATAATGGTTTCTGTGATCTTTTGAATTTTTTTGATGATATTAAAGTTTATCTTCATTAAAGATTCAACTGTTTTATTTCTAAATAGCATGAAGTACCTGTTTGTTAGTCTGAGTTCAGTTGAATAGGAAGCATACTTAATATTTTTCTTGCAATTAAGTATAGAATCTAAAAAATGTTTCTGGAAACTAATTTGAGTGCAGAAAACCGGCACTGTTGCTTTAGGGCTTGGTTTCTAATTTGGTACTTCTCAATGATGTTAAATTACAAAATTATTTGAACATTTGTCTTATTGAAGCAGTATTAAGGAAAGGTAATACATTTAGAGACTTAAGTACTTCATGCCTCAAGGTGAACAGACTATAAACATGGTGGAGGTACATGGGAAGTACTTTGCTTTTAATATATATACTACATATACCCTTAGGTTCATTGGATTACTATATGCCTGATTTCATCCACTTTTCTTTCTCTAGGAATTTGGAGTAGTTTCAAATACAAGATTGATTGCTGCTGCTACTTCTGTGTGTAAGTGAAAAAAGTATATCCTTTTTTTTTTTTTTTTTGATCATTTATTATTGAGACAGAGAGAAACAGAGCATGAATAGGGGAGGGTCAGAGAGAGAGGGAGACACAGAATCTGAAGCAGGGTCCAGGCTCTGAGCTGTCAGCACAGAGCCCAACGCAAGGCTCGAACCCACAAACCGTGAGATCATGACCTGAGCTGAAGTCAGATGCTTAACTGACTGAGCCACCCAGGCTCCCCTATCCTGCTTTAAGGATGTAGTTCTTTTAAAAAGCTCCATAGAACAGAAGTGTTTTTCAGTTTATGAGACCTATGAGAGATTGGTTGGGTTTGTTAAATCTCCTGCAGTCACATTTATGGCTAGTATATTTGGCTAAAAATAAAGTAAAAATACAAACATTTTAAAAACTATCTACAGTATTATTTCTAAGATATTACATTTAGTACTAAAAATGGATAGTAACTATTGATCCAAAAACATCAACTCAATGACTCTTCAAATAATAAGGGTAAAGAAAAAAACTTATTTCCCAGTTTTGTTATATTTTATTGCTGTGTAGTGACTAGCCATTGTCTCATTCTTGTGGGTGAAGTAAACTCTTTCTGTAATTGTAGTGTATGTGTTTGATGGGAATTATTTATTTTTCCTCCATCTTGAAAAACATGGTACAGGAAAAAAAAGTTCTGACTATAGTAGCCCAGCCCCAGTTCTGTCTAAACAGCAGCTATATAACCTTGAGCAAATTGCTTTATCTTTTGGCCTTAGTTCTTTTTCTAAAAAGATGGGGTTTGGCTGCCTCTGAGTCACAACATTAAAGGAAATAACACTGTAGACCAGTGATTTTAAAATATTGTACATAAGGTATTAGTAGTATGTTATGCTCTATCTTCATATGTTAAGCACAAAGACATTGCCTAATAAAAGATAATACAGATTTTTTTTTTACTTCTGCACTCTAACAGAAGGGTTTTTGTGTTTTTAAGTTTTTGACCCAGACTAATTTTCATATTTTTGTGTCATTCCCTTTTCTAAGATGAATGTCATAATCCAATTCAATCTTTTCCGTGTCACATTTTACTCTTAAGGGCAGAAGAGTAATAATCAATTTTGCCATAGAAGTTAATATGCCAGATCTATCACACTGATGGTGATTCTATCAATAGAAGGTAAAATTGAAGGGTTTATTTCTCAACATGAGGATGATGTCAGAATTGTTAGGAAGGTGAATCCAGCAAAATACTGTAAGATGAATTGGAGGAGAATGTGAGTTGAAGTAGTCAGATTTTCCACATGTTACAACATGAAAGAGCCTTGGCGCACTTGGCTGACTCAGTAGGTAGAACATGTGACTCTTGGGGCGCCTGGGTGGCTTAGTCGGTTAAGTGTCCGATTTTCGCTTAGGTCATGACTTCGCGGTTCGTGGGTTCGAGCCTCGCGTCGGGCTCTGTGCTGACTGCCAGCTCAGAGCCTAGAGCCTGTTTCAGTCTGTGACTCCCTCTCTCTCTGGCCCTCCCCTGCTCACGCTGTCTCTCTCTCTCTCTCCTAGAAATAAATAAAACATTAAAAAAAAAAAAAGAACATGTGACTCTTGATCTCAGGGTTTTAAGTTCGAGCCCCATGTTTGGTGTAGAGATTACTTAAAAACAAAATCTTAAACAAACAAACAAACAAACATGGATGAATCTTGAGGACATTGTGATAAGGAAAATAGGCCTGTCACAAAAAGATAAATACTGTATGATTCCATTTGCTATTATGAATAATCAAATTAATAGAGATAGAAAGTAGAATCGTAGCTGTTTTAGGGGCTGGAGGGAGGGGGAAGTGAGGAATTATTGTTGAATGCGTATGGAGTTTTTCAGTTTTGCAAGATGCAAGAGTTCTAGAGATGGATTGTGGTGATGGTTGCACAACATTGTGAATGTATCTAATATTTCTGAATTGCATACTTTAAAATGGCCTATGTGGTAAATTTTATGCAATGTGTATTTTACCACAATTTTAAACAACTAAAAAAATCCTTCTAAAATATGTATAAACCTACAAACTGTAGTGAGTGCTGTCACCACAGGGTGCTGTGAGACATAAAAGCTAACAAGATTAAAGTAGAAAAAAATTACTTTGAAGCTATTGAAGTGATCCAGGTAAGTAGTAGTGAAGGCTTAAAATGATGTTTTGGGGGGTGCCTAGGTGGCTTAGTCAGTTAAGTGTCCGACTTGAGCTCAGATCATTGTCTCACATCATCTCGTGAGTTTGAGCCATCAGTGCAGAGCTCACTTCAGATCCTCTGTCCCCTTCTCTCTCTGTCCCTGCCCTAGTCTTGCTCTCGTGAGTCTGCACTCTCTCTCTGTCTCTCAAAAATAAATATTAAAAAAAATTTTTGTTTAACGATGTTTTGGCCCCCATCAAGGAGACTAAGCAAGCTAGATTTGCATTAGAGTCAGCAGGACTTTTGAAAAGGATTTAAGAAGATTCAAAAATGGCTTTTGAAGGACTCCTGGGTGGCTCAGTTGGTTAAGTGTCTAACTCTTGATTTCGCCTCAGGTCATAATCTTGTGATTGGGGAGATCAAGTCCCGAATTGGGCTCCGAGCTGACAGCACAGAGCCTGCTTGTGATTCTCTCTCTCTCTTTCCCTCCGTCTCCCTCTGTCTCTGCCGCTTCCCCACTTGCCTGCTCTCAGTCCCTCTCTCTCTCTAAATAAAGTTAAAAAAAAAGAAAAAAGATGAGGTGTTATGCCTGGACATTGGGAAGGTGAAGGTGCTACCAGAAGAGGAGAATAAGTGGGTTCTGAAAAAAGTTAAAAACTTTAATCTTGGATCTTCTAAGTGTAAATGTATCAGTAGAACATTTTAGGAATGTGAGGCCAATGATAGAAATTTGGAACTTGATAAATTTTAAGAAAGAGATAGAGCTATAAAGTGTCTTGTGCTGCATGGAAGTTGTATACCAAAGAAAAAATCCAGACCTTTGGAACCAGACCTTTGGGTTTGTGATCTTTGAGAGAGAATGTAGCTGTCATTAGACATTATGGGGTGGGGGTTGACACCAGCTTGCAAAGAATTAAGAAGCAAGTTGGTGCTGAGAAAAGGAGACTCTGACTATATTACAGACACATGAAACAACCTCAGGGAAGGGGGTGTGGGAAGATGCTGACCTCAGTAACTTTGGGGGGAAGCATAGTCTGTAAGACTAAAGGCAAAAGGAACTGCATGTAAGCACTGTACTCTAGTTGATAGATTTGATACTTAAGGTGGGTACAAGTTAACAATTCTGATACTGCTTTACTTGTATCTGGAATTGAACAATTCCACTAAATAGATACATCCGTGGTAAACGGATGGCAGGTATTTAGAGCGAGGTGAGGTTTCTCATTGGGGGAGTGGGAATATACAAATAAACAAAGAGGAGATCAGAATGACCCATGTCAAGGAGTGATCAGTTGGAGTTAGAGATCTCAGTATGAACTCATGTTTACTGTAACATAAATATTTTTAGATATGTGGACTTGTGTGTTGGGGGAGGGCTTTGTCAGTTAAGAGAGTCTACAAGCAATGACATCTCAGTTGCAATGAGTTCACCTAATGCCCAGTTCTTTGTTTCTAATACTATTCTCCACTAAAGGGACCTAGGGCTCCTAGGAGAAATGACTGGGGCAGGAAACAAACAGATAGACCTGGAGCATCTTATAGTGCCAGTAAGTAAGGAAGTGCAAAAAAACAGAACAAAACCTACCTTAACGGGGATATGTCAGAGGGATACAGAACCCAACTGAAAGAGCTCTCAGTGGATTTGAAAAGCTAGAAGAATTTGTGCAAGAAAAAAAAGTAGTATTGAATTATAACCCAAGGTATAAAATAAATATCTGTGGGTCTATACTGATATAAATAAGTGGATAAATGAGAGAAGAGACAAATCTCTAATATAGAAGAATTCCATATAATTTATGTACCTAGCGATACTGTCAAATAGGGAAAGCATAAATTTTCATTTCTTAGGTGTTGGTTAGGCCTTTTTTTTTTTTTAAGTTTTTTAATATATTTTGAGAGAGCGAGCGAGCGAGCATGTGGGTGTGGGGAAGGGGCAGAGAGAGGTAGAGAGAATCCCAAGCAGGCTCTGTGCCATCAGTGCAGAGCCTGTCATGGGACTCAATCTCATGAACCTCTCACAAAACTGTGAGATCATGACGTGAGCTGAGATCAGGAATAGGACGTGTAACTGACTGAGCCACCCAGGCACCCTGATAGTGACTTCCTTCGAATGTGTACATTATGAAAAGGGCAGGGAGAAATAAGAAAAACCCAACAAACACCACCTTCACCAGGTGAGTGAGGTCAGTGTTAACAGTGATAAATCACTAGGATTGTGTCCCTTTGATGTGATACAATGAAATGGCACCTTACCTTTCTGGTCCTTCCTTCCAAAATCCCACCATACCACTTTAAACGTTGAATAAACATCAGACAAATTCCAGTAGAGGGTCAAGCAACAAAATAATACTTAACCCCCCCCCCCACAGTACTCTCAAACTCTGCTAAAGTCATCAAAACATGGGAAGTATGGCAAACTGCCACAGCCAGGTGGAATCTAAGGAGACATGACAAGTAAATATAAAGTTGTCTCCTACATGAGAGCCTGGAACAGAAAGAAGGACATTAGGAAAAAACTAAGGAGATCTGAATAAACTATGGACTTCAGTTAATAATTATCTTTTGATTCACTATTTATAATACTATACCATACTAATATAAAATATTAATAACAAGGGAAACTGGGTGAGCGATTGTCTTAGGCTGCTCGAGCTGCTCTAACAAAATAGCATAGATTGGGTGACTTAAGCAATAGGTGTTTGTTTCTCACAGTTTGGGAAACTTGGAAGTCCAAGATGGAACAGAGTGTCTGCGTTGATCACTTCCTTGATCAGCCATTTGTTTCCTGGCAAGCAGACAGCTGCCTTCTCTCACACATGGTAGAGATAGGTTGCTGTTCCTCTCATAAGAATGCTAATCCAAAAAAATACTAATCTTTTCATGGGGACCCTGCCTTCATGACCTCATCTAAACATAATTAACTCCCTAAAAATGCCACTTCCAAACACCATCACACAGGGGTTAGGGCTTCAACATATGAATTTGATGGGGCACAAATATTCAGCCTGTAACATGGATTATATGGTAACTCTCTATTATCTTTTCAGTTCTATAAACATAAAAATGTTCCAAAAAATAGTCTACTTTAAGAAAACAAAGGAATATAATTTGGTAAATGTTGTATGTACTTTTGTTTTTAAGAGAAATTTGAGCATATTAGTAAGTGATAGGATAGATTATTGGAAGAGGAATGGTTAAAGGTGCAAAACAAAAAGTATGAACTGTCAACTCGTAGACGAAAAGCAAACTTGCAAGTGGTAGAGGTGGCAGTAGAAAGAAGGGGTGCATTTTCTTCTAAGTTAGAGAAGGATTAGGACGTTGAAAATCAAAATGTAGAGAAATTTTATCATGGAGTAGAAGAGAAGTTGACAGTATCAGGTAGATCTTAGTAAGTTAGGTGTCAAGATCTAGGAGTTAGGGATGTAGATTTATTTAATGTACAGAGATAATTTTACCTTGTTGATTAGTTACCATTATGTAAATACCTGCTTTATTTGTATGCTTTGCATCTTGTTTACATCAGAAGAATTTGTAAAACTCAGAAACCTTAATAATAGGTATGTTTTCAAATAAAGGAGAAAGAAAAGGAAAGCTTAAGTATAAATTTCCCAATATCAATTTTAAATGGTTTAGGTTTCAAATCTTGGCAGATGTTACCTATCTAAATTAGTTAGGATACCCAGTTTACAAAATAAAACTTTTTGAAAATAAAGTACATAGAATAAACGAAAAAAAGAATTTAATCTCTGTGAGGTTTTGGGCTTTGTACAAGTGGAAGGGATCACAGAACAGATCTTCTAGAGCCTGTCAGTAATCACTTGATTTAATGAAATGTTGCATCATGATGACTTGAATACAATTTTCTCAAATAGTAGTACTTAAATATGTACATTCATATCATTTTGAGGAGATAGAGGATTGATAGTAAATAGTTTCTTCATTTGTACTTTCTTAGTAACAGAGTTGTAACTGTTTGTGTGTGTAGTTGTGTGTGGTATGAAAAAGTCCTAGAGAACTTTGAACATATATTTATGGTTTTATTAAAATATATCTTTTGATAAAGAAGTATCTATTACAGACAGTACGGATTAATAAAACTTCTTAAATCAGATGGCCACTATTAACATTCTTTGGTTGTTAATATCCTTTTAATTTTTACATGAATTTAGGAATATATACATATATATTTGAACACATGCAACTTGTATCCCTTCTAAGCTAAATTACTAAAAAATACAACAATATTCTAGAGCTGAAATGATTAAAAAAATTTTTTTAATGTTTATTTTTGAAAGAGAGAGCATGTGCAGGGGAAGGGGAGAGTATATAAATTGAAGCTCTCTAATTGTAATATAAATGGGGGCTGGGGGCTTCCTGTCACTTAGTTCTTTCCCCTTGCCTGAAAACAAAACAAATATCTGGGTTCTTAAGCATCTCTAAGGGTTCTTACTAAAAATGATTTAGCCCTTCCTCTAATATTCTACACTGTGTTAAAGAAATACTGGTGTAATTCACTCTTTCATTTTCTAAGTCATTTTTTGTTTTCTGCAGTAAAAACTAGATTTTCATATGCCTTTCCAAAGGAATTTCCTTATAGGATGAACCATGTAAGTATATTGTATAAAATAAAACTACTTGTCAAAGCTGTATATAAACTAACTACATTTTATGTTAGAATAAACTAAGTAGTTTCCTGTAAATGATAGTTTCAAATACTACAAGTATATAAACTTTAATTCTAAAATTAAAGCTAAATAACTTCTACCTTTAAAAAGAAAAGTACGCAATAGCAGTGATTATCAACCTGGATGCTCATTAAATCCCTTTGGGTACTTTTTCATAATGCTGATATCAGTGCCTCTCCAGAGACCAACTAAAACAGAATTTTTAGGTTTGAGGCCTGAGGACTGGTAGTTTTTAAAGCTCTCAGGTGATACTACTGTGTAGCTAGGGCTGAGAACTACTATAATGGAGCAGTAGGAAAACCATATTTTAAACTTTAGAAGATCACTTTCTATTAACATTTGTAAGAGGCATGTTCTTTTTCTGCCTTGCAAGGGATTTCTTCATTCTGTGTAGATTTTTTTGGTTTCATTTCCAGTATTCTTTCCTTTTATTGATTTGTAACATATTAAGTAACACTGAAGTGGAGATAATTGCATTTTTACATTTTGTATTTGTGGAAAGTATACTGGAAAATCTGAAGTTTATACAGGATATTTTAAATTAAAAAAATAGATACACTTATATGAAGCTGGCTTTTCCTTATAAGGATATAATCATAATTGCATGCATTGTAAAATAGTAAAAAAGTAATTTTGTTGCATATGTTTGTTTTCATATAAGCTTCATTTAAAAAATTTTTAGTAAAAATTTGTGGTATTACTATAATGTATAAATTGTTAGACTAAGTAGACTAATTTATTACACATTGACATTTATAATCTTTTTCTTTTTAAAACAGATATTAGAATGTGAATTCTATCTTTTAGAACTAATGGTAAGTATATTACTTCCTTGTGATTAATAGAGGATTAAATTTGAACGTAATTTCAAAATTTAGTGAAGTCAGAAATTATTTAAAGAAATGATTTGTAGGGAGGTGCATTTAAAAACCATCCAAGTGATACATAATGGTGAAATCATAGTACCTAGTAGCATCATCACCTATATCATATCCTCTCAGAAGCCTGTAAAATAATTTGTATAGCCCACTTAGGATGGAAAAAATTTTTCTGTTCTATAGTATCTATAATAAAAAGATTACAAGCAAACCAGTCAGGACATTAAGCCACTGTAAATTATTTGCACAATTTGTGTATGTGTGTGGTGTTATTTAAAGATAGATTATGTCTTTGGCAGAATTCTGCTCCTCCAGTTGGGAATTATGGATTTATAGGCTAATAAGAGGTTTCAGTGTGTTGCAGATGTGACACTTTGAGTCTCTAAGGGAATGGATGCTGACTGACTGCCAACCGATTTACCAAGGTATATTCCAGAGAGAGCACTGCCTTCACTATTACAGTAGAGTTTAGGGCTGCCATACTGCTTGCTTAACAGAATAAGAGGGAAGCAAGCATGAGTTAGAGAAATACATTTTGAAATACACAATTACAAATCAGTTGGGTAATGACAAGTTTTTGTGTTGTAATATATCTGTTTTTATACATACACATTTTTTAAACTGTTTCTAGGATTGTTGCTTGATAGTGTATCATCCTTATAGACCTTTGCTCCAGTATGTGCAGGACATGGGCCAAGAAGACATGTTGCTTCCCCTTGCATGGTAATTAGAACAGAAGTTATTCATAGTGTAATGTGTTATTAGCTAGGAAGGTTGACAACTGAATATGAAGTTTAGTAATATTTTTAAAGTAATTAAACTGGTGCCCCAAGATATTGTATATTGAGCAAAATAATCTGCTTGTTGAATTTTAATTAAGCATATTGATATAAATGCTAAGTTTGTAAGGATCTTTATTTGATGAATATTTCCATTAAAATTTGATTCTTATGAAAAACAGACTATATAAAATTAAGACATGTTATCTTTCAAATAGAATACTTTTTATTGGTATTCAACATACATATTAGTTAATTCTATAATTTCTGGTTTCCTCTCTGATTTTCTAATTTTTGAAAAATTAGAAAAATCTTTATATTGTAATTCATTGTAAGGTTTTAAGTTTTAAAATGTATTTAGCTGTAATTTTATTCATTAAATGACTTATTGTCATTTTCATGTATCTGTCTTTTCCCCTTGATATTTTCACTTTTATATTTGTACTTTAGTAATATTAAAGAAATAAATATGTACAAAGATGGGAAATCTGATCCTCTCTGGGGGGAGATGTACAATCATATAAGGTAGTTCTGATTTCAGTAATAATATGATTTACATTTCTATAGGAGGATAGTGAATGATACCTACAGAACGGATCTTTGCCTACTGTATCCTCCTTTCATGATAGCTTTAGGTATGTAAGCATGGTATACCTTTATTAGTTAAATTGTTATAAGCCTGTTTAGGTCATCTCAAAAGAAATTTCACCCTATTATACTTTATGTTCTTATGTTTCATGAAGTAATAGACTGATCCTTGCATGTGAACTTTCAATAATATGAAATGCAACTTTCACAAATCAGGATTATTGTCCCTCTCTTTAAGTAAGATTTTTGTAATCATTTAAAATAATTTTGACCAGTGTCTGAATAGAACATTTTTGTTTGTTTAGGAAGAATTAAACCTGCCAATATTACTTATGACTTACATAGAATAATTGGGACTGTCTTTTATTTTCTAAGCCCAATTAACTCCTCAGAGTTTCAGTAAAAGAGCTCTGTAGTCAATGCTTTGCTGGAAGGAGAAGTTAGCTACCATTTTATTTATCTGGGAAGGCAGTGTAATGGGTTAGAACACAATCTTTGGAGTTATATAGTCCTAAGTTTAAACTTTGCTTGCTTTACAATTGTAGGAAGAGTATTTCACCTTTCTGAGTTTGTTTCTTTAATTGCAAAATGTTGAGGATACTAACTGCATGCAGAATTGCGCAAGAACTAAATGAGGTATCTTGTAGAAAACCAATAATGCCTGCCATATATTAAGCAGTTTTTAGTTTCTTTTCCCTTTCTTTTTCCTATTGATTTCCATGATTCTGTCGTCTTGATTTTTTCCCCTCATTCCTTCACCACCTTACTTTCATTAGTTTCTCTTTTTTTGGTTATTCCTTGAGTGCTAATATTTCTCAGCCTTCTTACATTGGGGGTGGCAAATAGGTTACTATATTATTGTGGTCCTGGAGGCTCTCTGACAGCATTGTATTTGGAAGGATTCTGCAGTGGCATCTGGGTTCAGTGGGAAGGAATGCATGGGTAAGAAGCAAGGAATAGCAGGCCATGCCCTACATCTTTGCATCCCTGCCATCTTTGTTCTTCCTGAGGAATCTCACTGGGCCCCTGGTTTCTACTATTTCTTATGGGTTGAAACATTTAAATTTCCTTATTTAACCAAGGTCTTGCTCCTGAGCCGTTCTTTATATCCACTCTACCTTTTAGGGAGCTCCACGTGACGTCTCAGTGGCACCTCAGACTCATGACCGGGACTGAACCCATCACTTTATCTAAGAAGATGTTCCTTTTAATGTCTTTGCCTAGTGTGGTAGATAGCACTAGTTAGGTACCTTAATTGGAAACCTGGCAGTTAGACTCTTTCATCTCCCTCAATACTACGTCTAGTTGGTAACCAATACCTATTGTACCTTCCTCTGAGTTGTTCCTTTGGTAATCTCATAGCCTCTTCTCATTTCTGTCTAGGTGACCACAGCAGTCTCCTTACTGGTTAATTAGCATCTAAGCATCCCTCTTCTCAGAGAGCCAGTCTTCTGCAGTTGAGCTAGGTTGGTGGTTCTCAACCAGAGATGATTTTACTCCTTAGGGGATGTATGGCAATGTTTGGAGATGGTTTTGGTTATTACAGGTGGAGTGGGATACCACTGGCATCTAGTAGGTAGAAGCCAGAGATGCTGCTAATAAGCATCCTACTAAGTACATGGCAGTCTCAAGTGTCCAGCCCACAGTGCCAGTAGTGCCAAGGTTGAGAAACCCTGAGCTAGGAAGAGCTTTTTATTTTATTATTTTATTTTTAAAACTTTAAAAAAAATGTTTTTTTTTTTTATTTTTGAGAGAGAGACAGAACATGAGTGAGGGTGGAGCCAAGAGGGAGGAAGACACAGAATCCGAAGCAGTCTCCAGGCTCTGAGCTGTCAGCACAGAGCCCGATGCGGGTCTTGAACTTGTGAACCATGAGATCATGGCCTGAGCCAATCAGACATTTACTTATTTTTTTTTTTTGACGTTTTATTTATTTCTGAGAGAGAGAGAGACAGCATAAGCAGGGGAGGGTCAGAGAGAGAGGGAGACACAGAATCCGAAGCAGGCTCCAGGCTCTGAGCTAGCTGTCAGCACAGAGCCCGATGCAGGGCTTGAACCCATGAACCATGAGAGCATGACCTGAGCCCAAGTTGGACGCTTAACTAACTGAGCCACCTGGGTGCCCCAGGAAGAGCTTTTTAAAATCTTTCAGTGCTCCTCCCGATTTCTGGATAAAATACACAGCTTTTTAATACATACCATTCTCTGCTCCCACTGTAACCTGCTTTTTTTTTTTTTTTTTTTAAGACTTGGCTCAGATAGTACCTCTTTAGTGACACCCTCCCCATTCTCAAACTCCCTATATCACCTCAGTCTGGGTTTAGGATGTCTTCCCTAGTTCTGATTTACTCTGTGTATGCTCTGTTATGCTACTTTCTACTGTATTTCAATTACCTGTTACTATATTCGGTTCTTTGGTGTCTTAATCCCTCCAGGACCTACACCTACTTTATAGCTTCATTTGATTTAGGGCAACCACTATGTCCGTTTACATTTGAGTTGCCAATTCCCTAAAATGACATCCTTAGCAAAATCATATGGGTAACTAAACCAGGGAATATAGCTCAAGAAGCTGGTGTGGTCTCAGGGTAGCCAGGCTGCTGGTAGGAATTATATTAGGGGAAATTGTGATGTAGATTGTTGTCTTGGGCTCTTTCAGTCTCTTTGTTAGGCTATGTTGTATGTAATGTGTATGTGTAGTTGGCCCTTAGACAACATGGATTTGAATTGTGTATGTCTACTTATACACACGTTTTTTATAGTACTGTAAATGTATTTCCCTTATGACTGTCTAATATTTTTTCTATAGCTCACTTTATTTAAGAACAAAGTATATAATATACATGTGTTAATCAACTAGCAGTAAGGCTTTCAGTCAATAAGTTATTAGTAGTTTAGTTTTAGGGAAGTCAAAAGTTACATGTGATTTTTTAAAAACTATTTATTTATTTTCAGGAGAACACAAGCAGGGGAGGGGTGGTGAGAGGGGGACAGAGGATCCTAAGTGGGCTCTGCACTGACAAGTTGGTAGCAGCAAGCCTGATATGCGGCTTGAACTCCCAAACCATGAGATCATGACCTAAACCAAAGTCGAATGCTCAACTGACTGAGCCATCCAGGTGCCCCTTCATGCAGATTTTTTTAATTGGAGGGAGGGTTGGCAACCTTAAGCTCCATGTTGTTCAAAGGTCTACTGTAATTATATTGTATACAATACGTTACATTTTTTTCTAAGCTCTATTTGATTATAACACTGAATTCTGTACCTGGGTGACTGGTGTTCATCTGACTTGATCATATGCTAATAATTTAAAACAGAGACAACACTGCTTTTAATTGAAATATCAAAACATAATTTTTTATTTTGAAATTTATCAGCATATTACTGTTTTATTTTTTTCCTTTAATGTCTCAAACTGACTTTGGGTGTATTTTTACCACTCACCACTGTTGAGGGATCATTTCCCTGCTCTAGTTTCCTCATTGGATTTTTTCCTAACACGCCCTGACTCAGAACAAGATTACCATGGCTGGCACACAGTGAGGAGCAGGAGAACTATATCAAGAACCTTAATATAGTCTAGTAGCTTTTTTCTGTTTGTATTACATTAAATTGATGGGTGGTCACTGGTAAGCATTAGATGGATTTATGCCATTTTAAAAAAGAATATTGGAAAATGCAGATGAAAATTTTAAGTGAAAAATCTTATCTTTAGCTCTAAGTCCCTATATTCCACATTTGCAGTTAAACAAGGGCCTTTCTCTCATTTTCTTTCCAGCTTGTCTACATGTAGCCTGTGTTGTACAGCAGAAAGATGCCAGACAGTGGTTTGCTGAACTTTCTGTGGATATGGAGAAGGTAGTCTTTAAAATTCCCTTACTTGAATATAACCTTGAACATCTTAAAGTTAATATGATTATTTACTTAACATGAGTCTAAAATCTTATGCTGTCCACCAGGCTAAAAAGATTTTTGGTAAAAATATTAAACATGTTTGGTGAGAAGAATTGATGTTGACTGTTTAGGTTATATTTGTCTTTTAAGCTTAATCTTTTGGTTTTCTTAGTTGCAAAGCTACCTCTTGTTTCTAGGATTATTTTAAAAGCTACCTACAGACCACTAAATTCTACTACTATAACTTATGTAACACAGCCTGCCTCCTGACAAAGTGGGTTTTGCCCCTTTTTCTACCTTTTCTGGGGCATTGTTGATAGCATTAGATCAATCCAAGGTGAGGTGAGGTCTACTCAGATGAGAAAGAAAGGGCGAATTGAGCAACTGGATATGATGGATTGTATAGCTGTCAGTTTTTGAGCACCTTAATGCATATGTAATTAATGGAAAAACAAAACAATGATGTTGGTGCACCAGCTGCCACTGACTTGTGTGAAACAACTGGTATTAGAGGAATGTACTCTGGTGGCACACTCTTTCATGATTTAGACCTCTATTCCCAGTACCTCACTGTTTTGTTTTGGTTTAAGATATTAGCAGATAGAAGGAAACCAACTGCAGAGATGCAGAAGGATGGACTAGGCATGCCATTTAAAAGATGAAAGGGTTGTAGGAGAAGCCTACAGAGCAATGTGGTAAGAATACTGCTTTCACATTTATCAGGATTGTGTAATCTAACCTGAATACTTAAGGACAGAGACTATCTTTTCACTATTTTCTCAGGATATGTGTTCTTTATATAGTCAATGTTGCTTGATATTGGCACTGAGAACTTTTCAAATATTTCCTTTTAGATTTTGGAAATAATCAGGGTGATTTTAAAACTGTATGAGCAGTGGAAGAATTTTGATGAGAGAAAAGAGATGGCAACTATTCTTAGTAAGATGCCGAAACCAAAACCTCCTCCAAACAGGTACTTTGTAGATTTTAATTATGGATTTCATTTCATTATATATTTCATACATATTTTCATATTTTTCCATAGATTATGTTGTATTGTTTTCATGAAATTTCTTCCAAAACTTCATAATCCATATAACTTTATTTTAATCTGACTTGATAGATTGACAATATCTCATTTAAAAAATACACTAATCTGATCATCTGTTAACTTCCTAATGCAATGGCGGGTCTCTTACAGGTATCCCTCAACATATTGCTATATACTGCACATAAATTTAAACAGAACTAGTTCATCTGAAATTCAGGAATAATGAATTTTGTAGTATCTCATGTCATTTTGATTCTGCCTTCCCCCCGCCCCCGCTTTTGCCAGTATCCTGTTTCATAAATTTCAGTAGTGATCTGATATTGTAAAGATAAATAAAGAATTTTGGCATTTGAGGGACTTGAAGAACTATGGCACATAGTACCATAATTTTGCTAAATATGAAACAATGTGCGAAGAGGGGTTTTTCTTTTTTTTTTTTGTTTTTTTTTTTTATAGGATCTATTCATTTAATTCACTGGTTCTCAGCTCTCACATCAGATCATTTAGAGTAGGATAAAAGGTGAGAAGGGAAATAAAACAATGCTACCCATCTTAATCATTTATCAAGAAAAATAATTAAGTTATAGAATGTATCAAGATAGATTTATAGATCTGATAAGTTAATGTTACCAATTGGAAAAAGTTAATACTTACACAAGGAGCTGTTTAAGGCATTCATTCAAACAGCTACCTTTGGATGCATTTTTTGCAGAAATTCCCTGAGTGATTCTCCACTAGTGGCAGGGCCTGAAGCTGCAAGATGATGATGGACAAGATAAGGCAATAATCCTATTGCCACAGTTACTGGTATTTTCAGTTTTAGTTATTTTTAAGTATTCAGCATTTTCCAGGAAATTGCCATTTTTCTTTTCTGACTTATAAATAAAAGTTTGCTGTATTTACATGTGATTTTTATTACGCCTTTGGTCAGTTATTTTTTGGGAAGAACACTTCATTTTCATATTTGGCAGGAATAAGATTCTATATGTAAGATTTAATTTTACAGGAAATTTGTTCAGAAAAAGCTCTGGTCTCTATGTTGAGTGATACCTGTAATGACAATGAAATCCCATACCCTTATTTAAGTTTTTTGAATGTATATGGACACTAACTTCCAGAATGCTTGTAATATGTGAGGACACCGAATTATGGAAGAATAAAAACATAAAACCAAATGTTAGTCTTCTGTATCTTAATTTTCCATATCTGTGTCTTAAAATCAGGAATGTCTTTCTTTGTAGAGTTGTACCATAGAGTAACTAGCTTTAAAAATTAGTTGGCTTATCAGGGTGTTGAAAATGAGTCTTTTAATTGGTATAAAATCTTTTCTTCCCCACTTGAACAGTGAAGGAGAGCAGGGTCCAAATGGAAGTCAGAACTCTAGCTACAGCCAATCTTAAAACATTCCGAAGAATTCCGTAGTGGACCAGTTGGAAATAAACCATTGGACAGATTTCAGTTATGTCTTCAATGGAACACAAATGAAAATGAATAGCTTGTTTCTATCAAGCATATTGGGAAGTGATTTTATTTTTGCAAAATAAGTTTTTCCTTACCTAATTTGATTCTAGTATATAATTGATTTAAATCTCTTGATTATAAAAGTTTGGAAAGGTTCTAAGGGGACCTACAGACAGACATACATAGACATTTCAAAATTAATAGCTTTTAATTAGTGTAATTTTTCTTAATTTGGATAATAAAAATTATAGCTTTTTATTAAGTCAGGAAACACAAAGCATAATTTGTTTAAAATTCTCTTTGGTCATTGGACCAAAATAAGGACATAAAAAGTCAAATATATGAGGGTTTTTTCCCTCCTTAAGTTAAACTTTAAAACTGTATTTAAGGAATCAAATCTTACAAAATCCTGGAAGATTTTGGTAACGATATTGATAATTTCAGGGAAATTAATCAAGTACCTATTGATTTAAAAGTGTATTTTATTCAGTAGTTTTAGTATCTTGCCATGGAAGATACTAGCCCAGCCTAGCAGAAAAGTGCAATATGTATAGCATACTTTGACATTTTAAAGGTTATATTAATTCCATAACCATTTTGAAATGCTGGGCAAACTTAAAAAAAATCATATATGACCTTATTTGCATTTGATTCACAGTTAATGAGGCATTTTGAAGCTAATTGGATAAAACACCATAATATGGTTGAAATTTGGTAACATTTTAATGTTAATTTTTACTCTACTGTGAAAAATTTTTATATGACATACACTCCCTAGTTTATTTTTGTGTTGTAGTGTGGATTTACAAATTTACTACAGGTATCCTGAGCCAGGAACACAATCAGGTCTCAGGCCAGTTTGATACTGGCTATTCTTAATTCTCATGAGTGTAGGACTTGGACTAATTGTTATGTCAGTGGGACTGTGCTGTCTTGGAACTTAATCATTTTCTTCAGATTTGAAGGAGAGCGATGAAATTTGAAGTCATAGGATATTGATGTACAATTTAAGGATTGAGTTTTTTTATACATCAGTTGTGAACAATGGATTATTAAATTAAATGTTGACTTCCTAGTATAAAACTTCAAGAATAAAAGTACTGTTCTCCAGTTATATTGACTCATGTCTTGAATTTATCTTTTTGAATCTGCTTTATGTTTTCTGAGAGTCCTTCCTTTAGACACGTATTAAAGTCTTCTGTAGTTTGTCAGGTGGGTAATTCAGATGGCTTATAAACAGACTGTACAGAGTTTGCTTCCTTGTGGAGAGGATCAGATAAGTTGGAAAGGGAGATGGTGTATAAAGTCAGTACCAATGATAAATGTAGGTCTTGTAGGCTTATGGGCAGAATAAGAAATAAGGAAAAATGCTCTCCTCAGGTCTGAAGGAATTAAGGTTGGGGTTGGGTTGGAAGAGCACAGTGATTACATATCACAACCGCTGACTTGACCCTAATTTTTTTAAGCCTACCTGTATTCTTTTAGAATTTATATTTTGAAAGTTATTACATATGACTTGCAGTTTTGTTTCACCCTCTTATTATAGAACGTTTAAAGCAACATATACAAAAGTAAATTCTAATGAACCTCCATCTATTTATTACCCAGTTTCAACAACGACCATTTCATGGCCAATTTCATTTCCTCTAAATTCGCATCAACTTCCCACAATATGCATATTATTTTGAAGCAAATGCAAGATACCAAATTTCACCTATTATTATTTCATGTGTATTCCTAAAGATAATGGCTCTTAAAGATTATACCTAAAGAATTAGTTAAAATAATGTTGTACTACCAAAATATTCATTGTTCATATTTTCAGTTATAAATATCATGAGAAATAAATAATTCTAGTCAGGATTAGGACCAGACATTGCAATTGATTGATAAATCCTTTAAACCTTTTAAAATTCATGGATTCTTCTTCTGTCTTATTTTTATATTTTTTTAAATGTTTTATTTATTTCTGAGAGAGAGACCGCATAAGCAGGGGAGGGTCAGAGAGAGAGAGGGAGACACAGAATCTGAAACAGGCTCCAGGCTCTGGGCTAGCTGTCAGTACAGAGCCTGATGTGGGGTTCGAACTTGCCAGCCACAAGATCACGACTTAAGCCGAAGTCACGCTTAACCGACTCAGCCACCCAGGTGCCCCCTTATTTTCTAAATTCCCCTTTTTGATTTGGTTGTCTTCTGAGAGTTGCCCACCATATGGATCTTACTAAATGTATCTTTGAAGTGCCACTTTAACATGCTCCTTTTTCTGTGTTTTCTATAAATTGATAATTGAATGTAAAGGCTTGATCAAGTTCAAAAAAGATTTTTTTTGAGGGAGTAGACTACTTTTACAGGTGTCTTCCACAGAGAGCAGATCATGGCTGATTGTTGCTTTCTGTGACATCACCTATTGATGAATATGAATTGTTTAAAAAAGCAAACAAATAGGCTGTACTGTCCAGTGTGACAGCCACTAGCTACACTGAAAATGTGGCTAGTCAGAACTGAGATGTGCTGTAAATGTAAAAGTACATGGTAGATTCAATACGTAGTACAAAAGAATGTACAATATCTAACATTTTAAATGATAGGACCAAATAAAACACTATTAACATTAAATTCACCTCTTTTTAAAATGAAAGACAATTATAAGTCACATAATGGCTTTAATTCTGTTGGACTGTGCTGCTGTAAACCAAGGACAATATTAGACTCCTGACCATTCTCCCTACTGCTCAAGCATTCCTGCCTCCCAGAGCAACTTTTAGTTATTTCTTTGCTGTTGTGTTACTTCCACATTTCCAAGTACCAAGCTTATAATTAGAGCTTTTATTGAGCACTTATGTGTCAAGAATGTTCTTAGGTTCCTACATTCTGAAGTCATTTAATTCTCAGAACAATTATTATAGAAATGAGAAAACTCAGGAACAGAAAGTTAAGTACCTTTATTTTTAATTTTAAAAATATTTTGAGAGAGAGAGAGAGAGAGCACACGTGTGAGAATCCTAAGCAGGCCCCACACTGTTAACGCAGCGCCTGATGCAGGGCTCAAATCTACGAGCTGAAACCAAGAGTTGGATGCTTAACCAACTAGCTGCCCAAGCACCCCAGATTAGGTTTTAATTCTTTTTCTTTTTTTCTTTTTTTTTTGAGAGAGAGAGAGAGAGACTGCACACAAGTGGGGAAGGGGGTGGGCAGAGGATCTGAAGTGGGCTCTGTGCTGACAGCAGAGAGCCCGATGTGAGGTTTGAACCCGTGGACCATGAGATTATGACCTGATCCAACGTCTGGTGCTTAACCTACTGAGCCAGCCAGGTGCCCCAGGTTCTAATTCTTAAAACCTGGGCAGCTGGGTTCCAGGGCCCATGCTCTTAATTACCTTACTGCCTCCTACTTTACCCTCCAGTTTTTTATTTTGATATTTTTTTCTAATAGTAAAATTATCTACTAACTTCCTACTATAGAAGATGAAGATTTCACTTTCTCACATACCTCCCTCTATTCTCCAGCTTCCACTTCCCTACCAACTCAGTTCTACATTAAGACTTCTACTCCCATTGTCTTCCCAACTTAATTGTGTAATTGTTGTTAAATTCATACTCGATGTATGTAATGTGTTCTGTAGTGTACTACGGTTACATTTCTTTTAGAATATTTTTGGCTTTCTGAAAGGTTTGTAATGGCCTTCGTTGTAATTTGCTCAATTAACTTTGTACATTTTATTAATTTATCACACTAGAATCATAATTCATTTACTCCCTAAGTCACTCATAGGGAGACATTCTTCCCTGTGTCCTTTATCTTTGTTTAGGTATCCAAAATATGAGGAATTCACTTCTTTGTCTTGTTTTAATGTTTTTTTCATTTTTATTAATCCTCATCACCTGTGTCTAATCTGTTACACCCATCTATGGGGTTTTTAATTTCAGTTATTCTTAAATTCTAGAATTTCTATTTGATACTTTTTGTAGTTTCCATTACTTTAATAATTTTTGTCATCTATGTTAATTGAAAATATAAATCATAGTTATTTTAAAGTCTGTGGGGCACTTGGGTGGCTCAGTCAGTTGAGCATCTGACTTCAGCTCAGGTCATGGTCTCACAGTTCATGGGTTCGAGCCCCACATCGGGCCCTATGCTGACAGCTCAAAGCCCGAGCCTGCTTCGGATTCTGTGTCTCCCTCTCTCTCTGCTCCTCCTCCTCACGCTCACTCTCTGTCTCTCTCAAACATAACATTAAAAACAATTTAAAGTCTGAAAATGCCAGCATGTAGATTATATGTAGATTTGTTTTTATTGTCTTCTAAAATTTATTTTTGTTTTTTCTTATTTTTCAATTGTGAGGTCCTATTTACTATTTTAAATAAATTTTATAGAATTCAGAACACTGAATAGGAAGCACTCTAGAGAATATTTATGGCTCTGGCTCAGGGGTCTATAAACTGCCTCATGGGCCTTTACCTGCCATCTAATTTTGCCTGGCCTTTGAGCTACGAATGTTTGCCATATTTTTAAACAGTTGAAAATAATGAAAAGAATATTTGACAACATGTGAAATACAACATTCAAACCTAAGTGGCCATAGTTTTGTTGGGATACTGCCACACTTATTCCTTTATGTATTATCTATGGTTGCTTTGTGCTACAGTAGCAGAGTTGAGCAGTTGCAACAAAGACCTTATGGCCCACAAACCTAAAAAATTTATTGTTGCCAGCCCCTTGCTCTAGCTAGCTAATGATGTCTTTCTCTAAGAGAGGATTTACTTCTGGTAGGCTCTTAAGATCACCTTAATTCATTCAGGGATTCAGTTGATTTAAAGCTGGTCTTACATTTTTATGAGGGTTGGTCAATTTCTGGTTCACCTTTACTCCTAAGGTATAGTTTCCCAGGGTTCCAACTAAATGTCTGGTGTATTTACCCAGGCTCTTTACCCAGATTCTTATTCCTTGATAGGCCCAATACTTCAACCACAGCTTCCCTTCTCTCCGAAATTGTGGCTCTTCAAATCTTCCCACCTTATTTGTCCCGGTAATATTTGTTTATGTAAATCCATAAATAAAATTTACTTAAAGGCATAGAGGAACTACTAAAACAGTGAGGATTTGAAGAGCTATATTCCAGGGAAAAGGAAAGCTGTAGAGGATGAACCAACATTGAACAGTGTGCATGGATGTTTGTGTTTATTTTCCCGCTCTTCTAGTTCTTATTGGGAGTTTGCGCTGCTAGAAACTAGATTGACATTATCAGAAACAGAAGTTCAAGGTGGTCATATTATTCCTACCCCAGATTTTCCAGTGGTTTAATAATATCATTGAGGACAAAACAAGTCCTTATAGTTACTTCCTAGGCCTTCCATGATCTCAATGACTACATAAATGAAACTAAACACAGATGGAAGAAAACACAAAGTCATTTTACCACTAGTGCACTGACAAAGTGCACTGGTTTGACATTCTAAAGGCATATACTCAATGCTAGGGAGAGTCATTTACATTTAAATTTTTTTCATATTTTCATTATTTTTAATTGAGATATAATTACAGAAAATGTATGTTTTCAAATGTTCCCTGAGTTTTGATAAATGTATTACCTCTGTACCAACACCTCAATCAATATATAAATCATTTCTATCACCCTAGGAATTTCCCTCCTTGCTTTTTCCAGCTAGTCTTCCCTCTACAGAAGGAATCACTATTATTTCTATCTTTATAGATCATATTAAGTTGCAAATTATATCACTACCATGCTGATTACAACGTTGCTATAAGTCTTTGGATGGTGTTAATATATTTTCTTTATTTATATTTCACCTACATTTCTGGAGCTCAGATTCTTGGTTTTTTAAGATAAAGTCTGCGCT
>NW_027530084.1:172846-337476 GCF_008692635.1 Crocuta crocuta
CGCTTTTTTTTTTTTTTTTAAACTTTTATAGACCTCTGCTAGAAATCAAACATCTTCGGAGAGGAATCACATCTATTTTATTATCTTTTTAGAATCTGGAATATTTAGCATAGGATCTAAATCAAGAAAAGGTGTTCAAGAAATGCTTACTAGCTGCTTTATATTATTCAATATGCAGTAACTACTCATTATGGGTAAAAGGTGTATCTATCAGAAATATTTGTACTGTATATCATAATAGGAAAACAAATTTTATGAATTTTCTAAAATGGGAAAATTAACATACTAAAATATTTTACTCATAAAAAAAACTTGTCTAGCTCATAGACTCTTTAATGAATAGAACCCAGGCTAACACAAATGGTCATACGTTATAATTACGTACGACAAGTAACTTGGGCTTTGATAATACTATTGTACTATACTAAACTAAACTAGTTCACTAAACTATTTACAAATTAATTTCTAGAATCCCAACCCTTATATTTCCATGGTAAATTACATACATTATTTGAATCCTCAAGGAACTACACAAGGCATTGTCAATTTACAGTTTACAGTTAAGAAAAAGATTCAGCAAATAATTGACTTACACAAAATCCCCTTCCCATTAACCAGTGATGCCAGGACTAGATTATTATCCTTTTATTCATTCTACTGTCCTAGGCTGCATGTACACAACGAAAGAGCCAGCTTGCATTCCAGAATTCAATTTCCTTTTTTCTTTTCTGAAAATTCATAGGTCGCCCATTCATTCCATCCTCCAGCATAATGTTGAACACTGAAAACGTAGCAAAGTTAGTGTTGTAAAAGTTTCCTCCTGCTTTATAAACATGAGATTGATAGGAACTTTAGAGATTTAGAGATTCAAGGACTACTCTAGACTTTAAAACTGTTTAAAAGGATGAAAATATAGAGGCTCTTAGCCACTATCCTGCTATTACTAACACAGTAATTATAAGAAATTTTTCGGTATGCCAGTAAAAATGTAATACATATGGAAGAATGAAATACACATTCTTGAGTACATTTTTATATTTCACCTGTGTACCTGTTAAAGCCCAGAGATACTGCTGTGTCCAAAGCCTTCTTGCTTCTCACTCCGGCTAAACAAGAAAACACTAGGCTGTCAGATTTGGATGGTTTTACTTCATTGTACTTCTCTTTGAAGTCGTTTGGATTCATCTGTAGAGCTTCACCTACCTCACCCACTGGAAGAAAATGTTAAGAATTTCAATTAAATTTTAGATACGGTAAATTACTGAATATATATACACTTCTGTAATGAATCAATTTAAGACACAGGTCACTTACGTGGTATATTGATGGACCCAGGAATTTTCCCATACTCGACAATTTCCCATCTCTCTCTAACATCAATTAATGTAATTTGCCTGGAATTCAAGAGACTTTTAAGTTCCTTGTAAGTGACATCTTTAACAGCAGTACAAAAATTGTGGCAGCTTCCTTTTATTGACTTCAAGCCTGGAAAGAAGAAAATAATTTAGGCACTTTCAAAGTAACATTGCTATTAATACCTGGAAAGCAGTTCAAAGGAAAGTTTCCCCCTGGTTCCAGTCAGCTAACGATAGTTGATGTTTTGACTTCACTGTATTGTGCATTCAGTGTATTTTGCACACAGCCTGATGTAGCCACACCCTCTTGCCCTCCATGCTTAACAGTTGGCCTTGTACCAGCTCCATATTCTACTCTCTCCAAGCCCTTAATTAGGTGGAGCTCCTAAATACACACTCAGCATTTGGTAACAGAATTGTGCAAATAATTTGTAAGTTAACCATGATCTAAATTATAATGTGAAGGAAAATATAATATTCCCTTACAAGCAAAGAGAACAAGCCATATGTTAGATGGGGGGACGTTACAATTGAAACTACACTTGTAAGTACTTAAAGGCACTCTTTCTGTCTGTTAAATAATTGATAGGGTTATGTGGCTGCCTCAGTCAGAAAAGCATGTGACTCTTTATCTCAGGACTGTGAGTTCAAGCCCCATGTTGGGTGTAGAGATTACGTAAATAAAAACAAAAAATAATTGGTAATATAATATGGTACGGAGTAATAACTCATAAAATAAATCCATGGGTCCATAGTGATATAAGTATATAATTGAATAAATGGGGAGAAGGGATTATTTCCTTTAAAATTTTTTTTTATTAATGTTAATTTCTTTTTGAGAAAGAGAGAGCTGGGGAATGGCAGAGAGAGACACACACACAGAATCTGAAGCAGGCTCTAGGCTCAGAGCTGTCAGCAGAGGGCTCAACGTAGGTCTTGAACTCATGGAACCATGAGGTCATGACCTGAGCTGAAGTCAGACGCTTAACCGACCGAGCTACCCAGGCACCCCTAGAAGGGATTATTTCAATTGATAAATGTAGAATGAATGATAGAGAAAATCACCATTAGGTTAACACCCCACTAATTATTTCAACAAGAGCCACTAATAGATGCTAGAGTTAGGGGGTGAAAGTATGGTGAGAAATAGGATAGTATCTCCCCAGGAGATACTTACTAATGACAAAAGGAGACACCTGAAAGATGCCACTGTAACCAATTATTCAAAGACCACTAGTGATAAGAAATGTTGTTGACACCATACAGTCGCTAAGAGGATACTTGAAGAGCACATCACTTCCTTAGTATTTTTGCCAAAAATGCATACCCTGAGTCAAATCAGAAGACCATCTCAGACAAATTAAATCTACAAAATAACTAGTACTCTTAAAAAGTATCAAAGTTCTAAAAGAAAAGAGCATGGAACTGTCAACAGACTGAAGCCTACTAAGGAGACATGACAATGTAATACAATGTAGAATCCTGGATTGGATCTGGACTATAAAAGACGTCAGTGTGAAAACTGGTGAAATTTGAAGTTTATTTATTTTGAGAGAGTGAGAGAGAACGTGAGTTGAGAGGGGCAGAGAGAGAGAGAGATAGAATTCAAGTAGGCTCTGCACTATCAGTATGGAGCCCAATGTGGGGCTCAAACTGTTAGTTTTTGACCTGAGCCAAAATCAAGAGTTGGACGCTTAACTGACTGAGCCACCCAGGTGCCCCCAAACTGATGAAATTTAAATAAAGTCTGTGGATTATTAGTTCATAGTATTATGTCAATATTTCTTTCCTGATTTCAGTAATTGTATCACATAAGATGCTTACGTTAGAGGAAGTTGAGTAAGAATAAAGGGAACTCCATTTTACTTTTGCAACTTTTCTATAGGTCCATATTGTCTTTTTTTAAACATGAAAGAAAACCTAAAAGATTTTTAAATAAAAACAAAAAATTTTAATAATCATATTACACAACAAAATTATCACTTATAATAAGGGTAAATAATAATACTTCAAATGTTTTAAACATTAAATATAAAGTGAAATAGGTTTAAATATATTATATATATTATATATTTTATTATTTATTTTTGAGAGAGAGATTGATTGCGAGTGGGGGGAGAGACGGAGGAAGAAGGAGACACAAAATTCAAAGCAGGCTCCAGGCTCTGAGCTGTCAGTACAGAGCCCAATGAGGGGCTTCAACCCAACGAACCGTGAGATCATGACCTGAGCTGTAGTTGGACGCTTAACTGACTGAGCTACCCAGGTGCCCCAAAATTGGTTCAAATAGTATAAACTTGCATAGAAAAGTATTTAAAGGTCTAAGCCTGGAAGCAGACATACAATATACCACCTGTAAGAATTCACTATTTGGTAACAGTGATATTTCAGATTAATGGGGAAATTTTATTCAATAAATATGTAGAGCAACTAGCTAGACATCAGGAAGAAACTTTAAGCAGTCTATTCCCTTATTTCTTATATGTAAATTTAAATTTCAACCTAAAAAGTAATATCTAAGAAGTACTAATAGAAAACATGAGCCGATAGTTTAAATCTTGGGATAAGAAGATCATTCTAAACATGGTAAAATCAGAAGTCATAAAGATTTGACCTCATAAAAATGCTAAATTTATATATGGCAAAAGAACAATTAGGGTGCCTGGGTGGCTCAGTCAGCTAAACATCTGACTTCATCTCAGGTCATGATCTCATAGTTTGTGAGTTCGAGCCCCACACTGAGCTCTGCACTGACAGCACAGAGCTTGCTTGGGATTCTTTCTCTCCCTCCCTCTCTCTCTCAAAATAAATAAACATTAAAAAAATATATTAACAAAATAAAAAAAGAACAATGAATACTTGGAAGACAAGTGGCAGGCAGGAACAAAATATTTGTAATATAGAAAAGACAAAAGATTACTATTAATAGAGCACACATTAATAGAAAAAGGACAAAATTCCCCATACAAAAATGGTCAAAACAAGATTTGTAACAATTAGGGGCGCTTGGGTGGCTCAGTCGGTTAAGCATCCAACTCCAGCTCAGGTCATGATCTCGCGGTTCGTGGGTTTGAGCCCCGCGTTGGGCTCTGTGCTGACAGCCAGCTCAGAGCCTGGAGCCTGCTTCAGATTCTGTGTCTCCCTCTCTCTCTGATCCTCTCCTGCTCATGCAGTCTCTCTCTCTCTCAGAAATAAATAAAACATTAAAAAAAGATTTATAACAATTAAAAGGATAGATAATATCAAATATTGGTGAGGGTATGAGGAAATGGGTATGCTTGCACATTGCTGGGAGTGTGTAATGTTAAAATCTTTTGAAGGGAAAACCTGGCAGTAATAACATTTTATATATGTATGTCTTTTGTGCCTCACAAATTTACTTTTAGGAGTGTATCTTACTATAGGAGTATTAGCAAGGATAAGTACCAACGTATTCAGGTATAATGTATTTGTTGGCAGCATTCTCTGTAATATTGAAAAATGGAAATAAGCTGGAAGTCTATCAATCAGGGAATGGTTATAAGTGGTATGTTTATACAATGGAATATTATTCAGTGTAAACTGTCCAAAATATAGTATTAAATTTTAAAAACTAGTTGGAGCGCAATAGTATAAACCAAAGGTTCCCAAACTTTCTTGTTTCATCCTTTAATGCCTTAGTAAATTTTCTGCAGTTCCCATAGGCCAAAAGAAATGCTTAGTGGTTCTATTTATTAAGTAGTTAATAAAAGCCTAAAGTGAGTTATGAAAAACCATATTTTCTTGTAAAAGCCAAATACTTTTCTTTTTAAAAGTTTATTTATATAATTTTAGAGAAAGAGAGAATGAGAGAGAGAGAGCACAAGTAGGGGAGGGGCAGAGGGAGAGAGAGAATTCCTAGAAGGTTTGCACTGTTAGTGCAGAGCCTGACGGAGCTTGAACTCACAAATTGTGAGATGACCGGAGCTGAAATCAAGAGTCGGACATTTACCTGTCGGAATCACTCAGGCACATTGCCCCACCCGGCGGCTAATTTTTGCATCAGTTCCAATTTTGCTGTTTCTACACTGGTAAATCGAACCTTACCTGGGTATAACTCCAAGATCTTCAGTATGGTCTGCCATGCCCTTCAATCTACTTTACCAGCCACATACCAGACCTTCTCCTCTTCCCCCTTCCTCCTCTGCCTCAGTGACTGTACCCTCCAGCTACATTAAAAGTATACATGTGCTCTAACTACATTTTCACAACAGAGAGGTAAAGCATGGGCAAATCCTGGGTGTCCACTTGAGCTCTGTAATTCTTGGCAGGCTACTTAAACTCTTGGGGACTTAGTTTCTTATTTGTAAAACAGGAATACTACTACTTAATCTTTCTGAGTTGCTGTGAGTTGAAATACTCTATACAGTGCGGAGCACCTGTGTGGCTCAGTTGCTTAAGCACCGACTTTGGCTCAGGTCATGAATCTCTCAGTCCGTGAGTTCGAGCCCTGCATCAGACTCTGTGCTGACAGCTCAGAGTCTGGAGCCTGCTTTGGATTCTGTATATGTGTCTCTTTCTCTCTCTGTCCCTTTCTTCTTCATACTGTCTCTCTCTCTCTCAAAAATAAATAATAAAACATTAAAAAAAGAATATACAGCACAAACATTAAATATATATTTTCTCCTTTCCTTTATGATTTATGCAGACTGTTCCTTCTGAAGGGAATACCTTTCTTCCTCATCTCTACCTGGCACACTCTTACTGTCCTTGAAGACTCAGTTAATGTCACTTATTACCGACGTAACAATTACATTTCCAAGTATCTATGCTAGTAAAATATTTGTACATATACACAAAGAGGTATGCTCAATGGTAATTACTGAAGAACTTTTTATGATAGCAAAAAATTAGAAATCAAACGTCCATCAATAGGGGACTGGCTAAATGAACTGTGGTAATCCATACTATGCAATACATACAGTGGTTAAAGAGTTATATGTGCCACCATGTAAAGCTTCTAAATACCTAAGTGAGAAAAAAATGCAGAAAAGTATGCAAAGTAGATCACATTATATATATGATTTATACTATAGATCTATAGATGATATATGAAACCACAATGAGTAGAAGATCTGAACATTTTTCCAAAGAAGACATACAGATGGCCCACAGACACATGAAAAGATGCTCAACATCATTAATCATCAGAAATGCAGGTTGAAGCCATAATGAGATATCACATCACTCCTGTCGGAATGGCTATTATTGAAAAGACAAGAAGACAAGAAATCAGTGTTGGTGAGGATGCAGAGAAAAGGGAACCCTCGTGTACTGTTGGTGGGAATGTAAATTGGTACAACCACCGTGGAAAACAGTATGGAGATTCCTCAAAAAAATTAAAAATAGAACTACCGTATGATCCAGCAATTCCACTTCTGAATATTTTTCTGAAGAAAATGAAGATGATACCTTGAAAAGATACCTACACCCATATTCACTACAGCATTATTTACAACAGCCAAGATACAGAAACAACCTAAGTGTCCACTGATGGATAAATGAATAAAGAAATTGTGGTACACACACAAACACACACACACACACACACACACAGGGGAATATATTTCAGCCATTAAAAAAAAATGAACTCTTGCCATTTGAGACAATATGGATAGACCTCGAGGATATACGCTAAGTCAGATAGCCAAAGACAAACAAACACCATGTGATTTCATATGTGGAAACAAAAACCATCAAAACCCAAGCTCACAGATACAGAGAACAGATTGGTGGTTGCCTGAGGCAGGGAATGGGGTGGGGGGAGGGGTGGGGAGAGAAATGTGTGACAGTAAAAAAGGTAAACATTTATAAAATTTTTTAAAATATTTTTATTTATTTCTAGGAGAGAGAGAGAGAGAGAGAGCGAGCGTGAGCAGGGGAGGGTCAGAGAGAGAGGGAAATACAGACTCTGAAATAGGCTCCAGGCTCTGAGCAGGCAGTCAGCACAGAGCCTGACGGGGGGCTCGAACCCACGAACCACGAGATCACGACCTAAGCGAAAGTCGGACGCTTAACCGACTAAGCCACCCAGGCGCCCCTATAAAATTATTTCTTAAATTAAAAAAATAAGAATTCTCATCTTAATAGGGCAAGAGGAGAGGGGATGTAGGCCTCTTGGAGGAACGGAAAGGGTTTTCAGGGAAGATGAATGGACCTTTAGAAGAGATGGGAGGTATGACAGTTTGTGATAGTTTGTCTGGGTGCGCTGCTGAGTTCTAGTCTCCTTTCCTGTGATGGGTCAGTGTTCCCTGGTTGATGAAACTCCTGCAGAGGGGATTGAGGAGAACTGAGTTCCTTTTGGAGGATCCATCTTTAGACAGGTAAGGGGAGTTCAGAGAAAGCTTCTCTCTGCATTTGCTGTTTTCCAAATTCTTACAGCTCAAAAAAAAAAAAAAAAAATCAACCTACCAACCCAAATTTCAGTTTGAGATAAATATGATGCCCTAGAAGTATTTAAAATCACATCATATTAGACTATACCAATTGAGGATCTAGTATAATTCAGAATGGTCTGATTCATACTGCATACATGTTTAGAAGTTTGTTTTTCTAATACAATTGTCAGGTCATTTTAGTGACATTTAGAAGAAACCTGTAGGAATGAGCATTTTTTTTTCCAAATAAAAAGGCTTAAGAAATCTAGTTACTTCTATATATCAGTAAATTCTAGATTTAATTATTCATTAAATTATTTAATTCTGATTTAGCTTAATGTGATTTAATTCTATGTTTAAAGAAATTACATACAGGAGTCCCTGGGTGGCTCAATTGGTAAAGTGTCTGTCTTCATCTCAGGTCATGCTCTCATGGTTCCTGAGGTTTGAGCCCAACGTGGGGCTCTGTGCTGACAAAGCCTGGGGCCTGCTTCAGATTCTGTGTCTCTGTCTCTCAAAAATAAACATTTGAAAAAAAATTTTTAATAAAATAAAGAAATTATATATAGAGATTATATACATAGGGGCACGTGGGTGGCTTATTTGGTTAAGCAGCTGGCTCTTGATTTCAGCTCAGGTCATGATCTCACGGTTTCTTGAGGTCTAGTCCTGCACTGTGCTCTTGGGATTTTCTCTCTCTCCCTCTTTCTCTGCTCCTCCCCTGCTTGAGCTCTCTGTCTCTCTCAAAATAAATAAACAAACTTTAATAAATAAATAATAAACAAACATTAAAAAATCATATCCATGATTTAGGCTCTGAATTTATTTTTTCATAAATGTACCTTCTTTTCTATGTTATATAGTATAGCATGGTTTTCTACTGTATTTTGTACTTTAAAATACTAAACTAAATTTCACTTAGAAATAGTCTACCACTGGGGCGCCTGGGTGGCTCAGTTGGTTAAGCATCTGACTTTGGCTTAGGTCATGACCTTTCAGTTTGTGGGGTCAAGTCCCGTGTTGGACTCTGTGCTGACAGCTCAGAACCTGGAGTCTGCTCTGGATTCTGTGTCTCCCTCTCTCTCTGTCCCTTCCCTGCTTTTGCTCTCTCTTAAAACTAAATAAACATTTAAAAAATGAAAGATTAACAGTCTACCACTGGGGCGCCTGGCTGGCTTAGTCAGTTAAGTGTCTGGCTCTTCATTTGAGCTCAGGTCATGATCTCAGTTCATGGATTGAGCCCTAAGTCAGGCTCTGTGCTGACAGTGCTTGGGATTCTCTCCCTCTTCTCTCTCTGTACCCCCAACCCCTGCATAAAAAAGAAAAAAAAAAGTCTACTATTACTTCCTACTAATTAAGTTTGGCATTCGTCTTATAATTCCAATAAATAAAGTTTTGATGTGAAAAAATAGAACTATTTGAAACATAAGAGGGGTGCCTAAGTAGCTCAGTTGGTTAAGCATCTGGCTCAATCTCAGCTCAGCCCATGATCTTCCGTCATGGTTAGTGGGTTCAAGTGAGGAGCCTGCTTGGAATTCTGTCTCTCACTCTCTCTGCCCCTCTCCCACTCATTTCCTCTCTCTCTCTCTCAAATAAATAAAATAAACTTACCAAAAAAAGAAGGAAGTATAAGAGTTTTTGCTTAATAATAATAACAATCATAATACTAGCAACTCATTCTTGCCACAGCCACAAAATAAATTCCTTAGTTCACCTATACTCTTCTTCTGGATTTTGACACCTTAAAAAACCAATGTCAATATCTGTTGAATATTGACAATTATTTCCAGGGACTGTATAATGGTCAATACAAACAACATACAACCAAGAAAGAAATGATGATTGCTACTTCAGAGAGAAAATATTAGGAAGAACATTTGCTTCCTTTTCAAATGGGTATTTGGATTTAGTGTGAACATTTTATAACTTCTAATGTAATCACTTTGATAAATATTTTGAGTTTTTTTGATCCACTCACAGCAAAATGTTGAAAGCAACTGAACAACCATCCTAGTGAGTAAAATGTTAAAATGGACATTTTTGGTAAGGCAATGCATTTATTTCATGAAGTGATTTTAACATGAAAGGAGAACACCCTCTATACTTTCAGCTTTGCAAAGTTACTTGTCTTTTCAACTTCCTTTTACTCCTCTATCACAGTACTTTCTCATAAATAGCCCAGCGGGCCCCCAAGTCCTCTAAGTTGTCCCCTCCTCAAACTCCGTCCTTACTTAAGGCGTCCGCTGCTGGAAGCTAATTCATATAACTAGGGTGCCTCTGTGTTTTCTGTTGTTCTTCATGGACCCACGACTAGGATACCGAGTAAATGCCTTGACACAAACTGGCTATTACCCAGAAGGCTACTTAGAATCTTACAGAGGTGAACACCCTGGGAATAGGGCAGGGCTGGGTAGGAGAAAGTTCACTCACTTTGTGCCACCACAAAGGTGTGTTAGCACAGCACTCAGCTGCAGCGTACATGACTCGGTAGGTCCCATTTGGGATCCGGCTCCAAACTGGAGCAAGTCTAAACAGCGAAAAGGAAGAAAAGAACAGCAATAAAACTAGCAGATTTTATATCTATATATTTATTTATATATTTATAAATTTATATATATTTATATAAATATATATTTATATTTATTTATTTATATATATCTATATCTATCTATATATATAGATATAAATATTGGAGGGGAGGGCTTCAGAGAATAAAGGTAGCCAGCAAGTTTTTGTCCTCATGGAAATGTAGGAGACAAAGGACATGTTCAGTGTTATGGGGGTCACTGATTAAGTAACAAGCACTCATATTAGCCACCTAGAGTCATTAAGAAGACAAGGATTGAAAGCATTCTCTTTGGAGAGTCTTGGTTGTAAGATTAGAAACACGGGAGCACCCGAGTGGCTCAGCTGGTTAAGTGTCCAACTTTTGATTTTGGCTCAGGTCATCATCTCACAATTTGTGGGATGAAGCCCTGTGTTGGGCTCTGCGCTTGGGATTCTCTCTCTTCCTCGCTCTCAAAATAAATAAATAAACATTTAAAAAAAAAAAAAAGAAAGATTAGAAATGCATACTGAAAACCAGAAGCAGCCTACATATTCAAACAGGAAATGGCTGAATTGATTATGAAGCCTGTCATGCAGCATTTACAAGCAAAGAGTGGCTTAGAGAGATGTCCAGGAGCGCCTGGATGGCTCAGTTGGTTGAGTGTCCCACTTGGGCTCAGGTCATGATCTCGAGGTTCATGGGTTCAAGCCCTAGATCGGGCTCTATACTGACAGCTAGCTCAGAGCCTGGAGCCTGTCTTCAGATTCTGTGTCTCCCTCTCCCTCTGACCCTCCCCTGCTCACACTGTCTCTCTCTCTCTCTCAAAAATAAATAAAAACATTTTTAAAATTTTTAAAAAAGAAAAAAACATTTAAAAAAAGAGATGCCCATACTGTTAAACGAAAAAGCTTCCCATTTGAGATCTATATAACATACTTGTGTTTTATAAATGTCCAGAAAAGCATCTAGAAGGAAATACTAAACTAACTATTCTTGGGGAGTGGGATTGCAGGAAGAGGAATTCTTACATTAAAAAATAGCAACACCTGTATATTATAGATGTAGTATTTTTAGCTGTACATTTATGTATGCTCATAGAAAAGTGTTCAGACGGATGTGTACCAAACCACACTTGCAGAGGAGAATGGAACATGGGAGGGTGTACAAAGGGTACCGAATACTGTGCTTTGTTTGAAAACAATGAGAATATAATTATGTATTACTAGTAGAATTTTATATTTTTTAAATTTTAAAAAAATTTATTTATTTTGAGAGAGAGAGAGAGAAGGAGAGAGGAAGAGAGAGAGAGAGGAACTCCCCGGCAGGATCCATGCTGTCAGCACCGAATCCCGATGCAGGGCTCGAATTCAAGAACTGGGAGATCATGACCTGAGCCCAAACCAGGAGTCAGACACTTAACCGACTGAGCCACCCTGGCGCCCCTCTAGAATAATTTTACACGAAAAGACACCTTTTCACTACAACACTTTCTCCTACTCAGGTCGAATCATGGCATAGAATCCACTGCAGTCTCGGCGGTCTGTACATGGTGGCTGTTTACTTGTGTCTGTCTCTCCACAAAACGGGGAAGTGAACTGCGGAGGCAGTATCATCTAAAGACCCAGAGGACGTACCAACAGTTCAAGTGGAATAACTGGGAGGAGAGCTGGGGACACAGAGTTATGCCACGTCTCTGTGGCTGCATCCACAAATAAAAGTTGGTGCTAAAGGACAGGAAGTCGGCTTTGAGTAGCACACACAACGCCTCCACAACCACCTTCGTTTCTCTGGCTAGTTTTGTCCTGGTGGTACTTTAATGGCTCAACTTGTTATAATTCAAGCGATGCGCGCGGCTTCCTAGTGGGTAACAAGTGTAACTCGCAAAGCTGGGCTCGTGGTGAGTTTGTCCGGGCAGACGCTGGCCGCGCTCGCTCCTCTGAGTCGCGAACTGACCTTCATTGCTCAAACGTCAGTATCTTCCAAAATGCCTCCCCACGCGCAAGCTTCCTGGAGCAACGCTGACCTCTCTCCCTGCGTCCCCCAAGAGCAGCCCCAGACCCAAGTAGCCCAGAATCTGAAGGCACGAGAACTGTCAGTGGGTGCTTCCTTCCTAGGTGCGAAGAGTAATGGGTCTGACTTTTACCTGGAAGCTTCAAGAAGCGAGCACCCCCACCAATACCATTCCTTCCCCGGGGCCCGAGGTTAGGCGCTCTCCCTTCCCCCAGGGACCACGGAGCTCACCCCAGAGCACAGCCTCCGCCGACCCGAGGATCGCACGGCATGCACTCGCGAGCAGCGGGCCTGGCAGCACCATCTCCGACCCGCGCCCACCGGGCTCCAGACCACTTCCTCCTCCGGCTCCTCCTCCTTGGACTTGGCCTCCCGGAACTGCGCCAGGCTCTTGAGCGCCCCCCTCCGCCAGGCGCTGGACGAACCGGGGAGAGCCGCGGGGAGTGATGGCTGAGGGAGCGGGACCCTAACTCAAGAAATTGAGAGCTGGCTTTTTTTGTTTGTTTATTTTCATTATTATTATTTTTTTTAAGTAGAGACAAATGTTTAAAAGTGGAAAGCAGAAAATATACCAAATATAAAATTTAAAGATTTAAAGTAAAAATTTCAACTTAACTTTATATCAGTATTCTTGCAGATTAAACTACATGGATGCTTTCTTAAGAATTGCTCTTAAATACAATAGCTGGTTCAACTGATGTCAGTGCTAAGGTAATCTCATGCTGTCGTCTTCCCTCTACAACTTTGACATTTGACTGTATTTGACAATAGTTTTGTCAGAGGTAGGTCCAAGCTAGTTGGTGTTAGTTTTCAGTTGCCACCGTAACAAATTACCACAAATTTACTGGCTTAAAAAATATAAATTTATTGTGTACAATTCTCTACATCAGAACTCTTACTTGGCTAAAATTGAGGTGTCAGCAAACCTGTGTTGCTTCTGAAGGCTCATGGGGGAGAATTTCTTTTCTTGCCTTTTTCATCCAGTAGAAGCTGCATGCATTCCTTGGCTAGTGGTCCCCTGCCCCATCTTCAAAGCCAGCCTTTTAGCATCTTCAAATCTCTCTCTCATTCTGACCTCTGCTTCTGTTGTTACATCCCCTCTTTCCTTCTGACCCTTTTTAAAAAAAATGTTTTTATTTATTTCTGAGAGAGAGAGGCAGCATGAGCAGGGGAGGGTCAGAGAAAGGGAGATACAGAATCTGAGGCAGGCTCCAGGCTCTGAGCTAGCTGTCAGCACAGAGCCTGATGCGGGGCTCGAACCCACAAACTGTAAGATCATGACCTGAGCTGAAGTTGGACGCTTAATCGGCTAAGCCACCCAGGTGCCCCTTCTTCTGATCCTTTTAAAAAGATCTTTGTGATAATTCTGGGACTACTTGGATGATCCAGGATAATTTCCCTGGATTTAAGAACCTTGATTTAATCATATTTGCAAAATCCTCTTGCCATGTGAGGTAACATTATCACAGGTTCTGGGAATTAGAACACCTTTGGAGGCAGGGGTGTTATTCAGCTTCCAGCATAGAATTTATCACCACTGTGTTTAAAAAATTTTTTTTTAACGTTTATTCATTTTTGAGAGATAGATTGTGAGCATGGGAGGGGCAGAGAGAGAGGGAGCCACAGATCTGAAGCAGGCTTCAGGCTCTGAGCTGCCAACACAGACCCCAATGTGGGGCTCAAACTCATGAATTGTGAGATCATGACCTGAGCTGAAGTCAGATGCTTAACCAACTGAGTCACCCAGGTGCCCCTATCATTACTGTGTTTTAAAATTTATTCTCAGCTTGGTTCATTATGTCATTTTGAATTTATTCTCAATTTGGTTCCCAAACATCATGAAAGCTATATTTAACTGCAAATTAATTAACAATGGAAAATTTAAAAATTGATTTCTAAATGGTATTATTAAAGTATGTGTCTAAGGAATAATTTCAGTAAGCACTTTATTTTTTTCTCATTAAGCATTTTAAAATTATTCAGTTTTAATAATTTAATAATTAATAAAAGCACTTCAAATTTCTACACCAGTGTCATCACTTACAATTATGGTTTTTCCAAATCATTTGGGGTTTAGTAATAGTTTCTATATAATCAATTTTGTGGATTAACTTTGAACTAACATGTCATTATATATTGTAGATTCACCCACTCCCCATGGTATCCCCAAGCTGTCCTGAATACATCATAAACCATAGGCGGTGTGGACACAGATATGGAAACAATGGAACAATGTGCTTGGTTTCAATAAATCACATTCAATTTGATTTATGTTTTTGCAAGAGCACATATTACTAAATAATTCTTTTTCCAATGTTCATGACTAATTATTTGAGAAATATTTTTCTGTAGGATTTTTTTGTCTGAAAGGATGAATTACTCCTCCTGTACCAGCACAGTGCCAAACGTTGTTTACTTAAGAGTTCTTATAGCAAAAATCTTGTCAGAAGAGAGTCTTGATCATTATTCCTTGGACAAGCGTCCAAGCTCTTCTTTCAGAGCTAGAAAGGCCTAAAGTGGGATGAAAGGGAAAAAAATAGTTGGTCTACTGGTGCTGAGTTGATATGAATCATTAATTGTCAACTCATTTTATTTCTTGGTATAATGCAAGTGAAAGGCAACTGGAAAGGAGGGGATTTTCCCCATTTCTTTTTAAGTCCACATCAAGCCTCCACATATTTGACAAATCAAATGAAGAACTAGGAAATGTATTATTTTTCGTGCAACCTTTTTTTCAAAAGAGTTTCTATCAGAACTTAAAATGAGTATCCGTTGACTCAGCATTTCCACTGCCAACAGTTTACTGAAGATATTTGCACAAGTAGGCAAAGATAAATGTACCTTAACAGGAAACTGGGGTAAAAAATGATGCATCCATTTACTGGAGTTTTAAGCAGCTAGTCAAAAGAATGAGACTAATATGGAATTATGTCCAAGATACACTAGCAAGTGAAAAAAATCGAGTTGTAAAATAGAATTTAGACTGCTAGAAATCAAGATAGCTTTGGAATTTTATCATTTCCAAGAAAAGTTATATACTGCTTGCATAATTCCTAAATTTCTTGTTCTAATTCAGTCCCTTATTTTTTTTCCCCTGTAAATTGGATTACAATATATGATACATTTTTAAAAATCCCATTTACTTCAATGCAATGTAGTATGAAAATTATTTAGATTTGCTCAAGTTCGCATATCTTTTTTTCCCTCCATGTTCTGTTTTAAATCAGATGTTAAATAAAATCGGGGGCGCCTGGGTGGCTTAGTCGGTAAAGCGTCCGACTTTCGCTTAGGTCATGATCTCACGGTTCGTGGGTTCGAGCCCCGCATCGGTCTCTGTGCTGACCGCCAGCTCAGAGCCTGGAGCCTGTTTCAGTCTGTGACTCCCTCTCTCTCTGACCCTCCCCTGCTCACGCTGTCTCTCTGTCTCTCTCCTAGAAATAAATAAAACATTTTTTAAAAAAATAAAAAACGTTTGATTTCCGATGTATAAAATTTTGACTTCACAATTACACCCATATGACCTATTCTTACTTGGGGAATATTTTTTTTTCCTAAAGAAAGTATTTCCTAAAGAATATTTTTCCCTACACCAAAACATGATGTATCCCTATACCTAGCACAGTAACTGGCATATTAATACTTAGTTATATTTGTTGAATGAGGCGTTTCCATATATACAATGTAAACATCTAGTAACTTTCTTTGCCAAGTTCTTTACATGGAAATAATGCTGTTTCATAAGAAATGAATTAGAGTTTTTAAGGGAAAAATCAAGACTTTTTTGGTTTATCTCTGCTATCTTTTGACACTTAATCCAAGCTTCTATCCATAAGGACACACCTGTCTCCGGGCTGAAGACTTGTGGGAGATTACAAAGCTTGTGGAGTTTACCCATAACTAGTGTTGATGTTTGCATTATCATTCAGACAAAATATTTTCAAGCCAACAATTTTTACTAAACATATGCAATGTCCAGACCACTTTAACGGATAATCGAGCTTCGAAGAAGCATAGGTGTAGGTCAAGAAAAGTTCTGTGTAGTAAGGACAGGTAAGCCAGTAATAATGAAAAAATGCAACATAACATATGACAAATGCTAGATGTGACTATTGTACAGAAGAGTGTGATAGTCGGAGGCTATCCCGTTTGGCCCTCTGAAACAAGGGGGATCTAAGTCTCCGACTCGGGAAAGACCTGAGCTGCGCACTCCGGGACACTTGGGACGCAACAAGGAGCCAGTTGCTATTATTCTAAGATTAGCCAGTTTATCGCGTTCTGCAGACTTAGAGAACGCAGGCGCGACGCGAGCCGACCCCACCCTGTCCACGCCCCACTCCAAGTGCTCCAACGCCTAGAGGGCGGCCTCGACCCCGCCCGGCTGTGGGGCGGGCACGCGAGGCCACGCCCCTGCCGGCGGGGAGGTCGGCCGCGCAGGCGCACTACCTTCTGGTGGTAGACGCGGCGTCTCGGCCCGGCGTGGTGAGTCCGGGCTGCGGCGGTGGGGTTGCCGCAGTGTTCCGGTGTTCTCTTCGTCCACCCCGGCCCCTTGTGGCAGGACGGGCCTGGGAGAAAGGCGTCCTCCGCCTCCCCCCAACCCCCGCGCCTTTGCGATCCCGGAGGGTCCAGGCAGCAGCCCAGGGCCGCGTGAGTGCGGCCCGGCCGGGCGGCGGCTGTAGGAACCGGAGTTGTTTAGGCGGGAGNCGAGGCGCGGCCCGACACCCTTTTCCCGCCTCCCTCCCGCGCTCTCTCCTCACTCCGCATTCGGTCTTGAGAAAGTTGGGACCGGAGGAAGCAAGGCTCCTCACGGGATTTGGGAAGCATCGCGTACCATTAGGAGCCCTGGAGACGAGCTGCCGGGGTCCAGGTCTCCGGCCACCACTCGTTACGGTCTGGTCTCCGAGACCTCTGCAAGTCACTTAACCTCTGTGTGTCTCAGTTTCCTCAAGTGTAAAATGAGAGAAGTCATAGTAACCTCTCTCAAAAGGTGATTGTGAGAATCGAGTGGGATAGTGTCTTTGAAGTGCTTAGAGTCAAGCATGATGCACAACAGAAGTATGCAAGTGCTGTTCATTTTTTGGAGCCCGGCACTAAATGGAGTTATGTCCCTCACCTCCCCACGCTGAAAACAAGTGCCCGAGAGTCCAAGGGTAGGGAAAGGAATTTTTTTTTTCTTTTTGAGAATATGGGCTTTTGTTTGTATAGCATCTTTTTTTTTTTAAATCATACATTTCTAAATAACTTAGTTGCACATCCTACAGCCGAGAAAAGACAGATGTTAGAGTAATATTGAAGTTGGAAACTGAAAAGTTTTGCTTGGGAAACCACGTGAGAAAAATGGCCAGAGCTTATTTGTGCTGAAAAGTTAACATCCTGGCCCAAAGACTGCTAACCTTAGAAAGGCCTACTGTTCAAGGCTACAATTTGTTTGGCATCTGGGAACTATTATATAGTTTATGCCGGAGTTGCCAGCCTCCATACCCTCCCCCTTGCTGGGGCATGTGAGTCTGTCATGGGCTTCCTTGAGCAGAGACATTGCACAGACATTGCTGGATTTTCTTTATTGGGGGAAGGAGTGTGCTCTCTTTGTCCCTTTCAGGAGGGAGAGACTATAAGGAAGCCTGCATGTGGATTCCTGCAGACTTCACTTGTGTCTTTTCCCATTATCCAGGCTGTATGTCCATAGACATTGCTGTAATAAAAGTTAGCTAGGGGTACTACTACATGCCGAGTCCTGTGAGTCCTTACAGTGAATCTCCAGATGTGAGGGTGGTCTTGGAACTCCCCAGGTACAATTTGGGTGATAGAACTTGAAGCTCCAGTAATTGGACTTTAATTTTGTCCCTCTTTGACTTAAAGGGGAATGAAAAGGAAAACTATCCAGATAAGTGATGGCTAATTAGTGGGTTACTGTCCAGAAGTGTTTCTATGTTTAGATATATTGCATATGTCAGAAAAATCATTGGAAATTAACTCTACCTACCAAGTTAAGTTTGAGTCAGTGTCTTTTACAGACCTTTTACAGATTATAGGTCAAATACCTGTTTTTTTGTTGTTTTCTGCCAGCATTATCTATGTGTTGTTGTTTATCTAGGTTTATCTGTGCAGTTGGGGAAAAGGTATGACAAGTTTCTCATGGCCATTTTTCCTGGATTCTGTTACACCTATATTTTGAGGATCAAGTTGAAATATTTGAAATATTTCACCTCTAAGTTTGGAGGTGAAAAGATCAGATTTGCCATCTGATTATGTCTTTTTCCCCCGTCAGTTAAGTAGAAGACTAGATACTATTTTGAGAAACAGGGAGATGGAGGAGTGAGAGGTTTGGGAGAATTAGAAAGGTTTCAAATGGCTGTGTGAGGAGTAGGTAAGTAAGTTTTCCAGAAAGTGTAGTGGATAATGGCACGTCTTGATCCATTTGAGATTGAGATTGTGTTATGAATTTAGTGACCCAGTCTACTTTCTTACAAGGTTTTCTCCAGCCTGTTTGGATGCAGACATGGAAAAAGTACTTAATTGGGTTCATTTAAAGTTTGAATTTCTGTTAGAGGGGTGATATGGTAGTCATTAAGACTATGCATACTTTATTCTTTCTACGTACCTGGTAAGGTTGCACTCTTTGACACGCCCCACCTCTCACCCTTATACCCCCCATGTCTACTTGAAGTTAAATGTGGCCGTATGACTTGCTTGTGCTGGTAAAATATGAGCAGATGTGACATAGAGCATGTCCCAGTGAAGCTTTAAGAACCAGCACTCCATTTGCCTCTTTCCCCATCTCCCTGCCTTGCTATAGTGAACATGGATGTGCTTGGTGAGATGCAGCCTCTTGTCAGCCTGTGCATTAAAAGTGAATAAGGAGTGGCCGAACCAGCAAGCTGGAAGAACTCGAAGTTGTGATTAGGGAATGGAATACCTGAATTAGTGATTTTGCAAGGTCAAACTGTAGGGGTAAGTGGATGAGGAAGTGTGGAGGGAAGAGGCAGTCGGAAATGAAATGGTCATGACTCCTGGCTTGCTAAGTCAGTAGAGCATCCAACTCTTGATCTCATGATCATGAGTTCAAGCCTCGTTTTGGGTGTGGAGACTACTTAAAAAAAAAAAAAAAGAAAAAGAAAGAAAGAAAAAGAAAAGAAACAAAATGGTCAGGGTACTCAGAGGCCTTGTATATCTCTGACCCTGAAGGCCATAATTTGTTGCAACTCATTTCAAGAGTGATGACCCCTGGAGTTAAAGAAATGGCTCTTAAAATGGTAAACCCGAAAGCTCCCTTTTGTGGAATATGGTAGAACTGAATCAAGATGCAGAATTTATTACTGAGTTGAAAGATTCTTCTCTCTTGATCAATAAAAGCAAACAAACAGCCATGAAAATTACAACGTACCTTAGCCAAGAAACAGATGATATTAGGTAGCATTTAGGCTAAGCTACTTTAACAGACTCCAAGTACAGTGGTTTTAAAAAATGCTTAATTTGTATCTAAAATTTTTAGAATTGACTTTGGGGTTTTAAGCATTGTAAGGGACAGGTAAGTAACACCATGAAGAAAGAGACAAATTAAGTGTGTACATTATACAGTGTTGCTATTGAAAGTATGGACCCCCAACAATTCCTTCCCACTGAGAGCTTATGAGGCAAAACCTCAGTTCCTGTGCCAGACTTGCTGAACCAAAATCCACGTTTTTAACAAGATCTTTGAGGTGACTCATATGCAGTGTCCTGATCTCTTAAAAGTGCTAGCATCTTAGGAGCGTATAAGATGGAAAGACCAGTTGTAGATGAAAAGATCCTAACAAGTAACAGGACATAACCAATACAAAGTGCAAACCTTGATTGAATCTTGATTAAAAAATAAAAATAAAAAAAACAACCAGTATGGAAGATACTTCTGGGTCAGCTGAAGAGGTTAGAATATGGTGGAATACCAGAAAAGGGAATTCCTGTTAATTTTCTTAGATATGAGGGTGATGTGATTATATAGAAAAATGTTTTTTAAAAGATACATACTCTTTGCAACTTCCTTTAAAATAGTTGAGCAAAAACAAACACCCACACACGTGTATATATGTCTCTCTCTATACACGCTGATGTTTAGATAAAAGAAATATGTGGAATCTAGGTGGTAAATATATGGGTGCCTATTATATTGTTCTTTTAACCTTTGTGGAAGTGTAAGTTTTTTCATAATAAAAAAATGGAGGAAAACACACACACAAAAATGCAGTAGCTTCAAACAAGTTATTTTTCCCCCAGTAGTTCAGTGCTGGGTCATATAGTGCAGGCAGGGCTGGCACACGGCTTCCATCCCTGGTCTGTTGTGGCTTTTCCTGCTCCTGTTTTCTAGCTAGTGGTATGGAAAAATGGCGAGGGGAGCATATGGTCTAGAAGCAGCACTTATTTCCTTGATCAAAACTTCAGTTTTTTTCATTCACCTGGACATCCTATAGCTAGGGAGTAGGTGGTAAAAGTCAAATGTGATGTGCATTTGTGTATTTTGGTTTAAGAAAGATTTCTTTGGTTTCACCTGGTGTTTTCTTCTCTGTTGATTTCTGAGGCCCAACTAAAATTGAAATCATTTTAATTTTAATATACATAAAGTACAGTAGCTAAAATTTTCATTTTGAGGATTAAAGTATATTCATCCCCTCCCCGCTAAATCTCTTCAGTAAATAACAGATGCGGGTGCAAGAGCCTTCCAAAGCTTTACCCGAGAAAGCCAAAAGAAGTAAAAGGCCTACTTTACCTCGCGATGAAGACTCTTCAGACGACATTGCTGGTAAATTGTGATATCTGTCATCCTTAATAGTGTTGTGGAAAAGAACCATATATGTTTTTAATTTAAATCCTTTGCCCTTTATTTTCACTATTTTCTACATGAACTCTAAAATCAGCTTATCTAGTACCGAAACATCCTGTTGATATTTTATTGAGATTTTTGTTTAGTTTATAAAGTAACTTAGAATTGGTGTCTTTTTGTTTCCCCTTCTTTGTGACCTGTTAAAACCAAGCCTTCAAGGCTGGGAGGAGTGGAGCTGCTGGCCTCAGACTTGTTTTCCTCTTCAGCTTCATGACTTCATTTTGGCCTCTGAGGATTTTCCATACTTTCTTACTAGTTCAGCTCTCCACTTAAAAAGTTGTTTTAAATTTTTATTTCCTTTTTATAAATATTTACTTACTTTTGAGAGAGATAGAGAGACAGAGTGTGAGCAGGGGAGGGACAGAGGAAGAGAGAGACACAGAATCCAAAGCAGGCTCCAGGCTCTGAGTTGTCAGCCCAGAACCTGAAGCGGGACTCGAACCCACGAACTGTGGCTTGAACCCACGAATCGTGAGATCGTGACCTGAGCTGAAGTCGGATGCCCAACCAACAGAGCCACCCAGGTGCCCTTTTTATTTCCTTTCTTAAGTGTTTTTAACTTGGATAATATTTGAGGACAGCTAGATTGGTGTATTGAGGGTAGACTGAATTATATCCTTAAGCATTTGTTTTATTCCACGGATATGATTTTTTTCAGGGGTTCTGAGTATTCTTGTGTTAACTCTTGCTTGCCTGTCTTCTAGTTTCTTTTTCCTCAAATCTTCTAAAATTCCTGTTTCCTTTTCATTTTGTTTGCTGTTTTCATTTTTATCTTTACAGTGTTTTCTGCAGTGTCTGTTTCACCTCATGCCCTTTTTAGTTTTGCCATCAGTTTTGTGGCTTAATTTCATTTTTTCTTCCATTTCTTTCCTGAACCGTGCCAGTCACTTCTTACTGGTTTGCCACCTTGTGCTGGAACATTTTGCTTCTGTTTTGTATTTTTATTTCATGACAATGATTTCTGTGCCATTTGTTTTTTTATTTTTTTTAAATGCTTTTATTTATTTCTAGGAGAGAGAGAGAGACAGTGTGAGCAGGGGAGGGTCAGAGAGAGAGGGAGTCACAGACTGAAACAGGCTCCAGGCTCTGAGCTGGCAGTCAGCACAGAGCCTGATGCGGGGCTCGAACCCACAAACCGCGAGATCATGACCTAAGCGAAAGTCGGACGCTTAACCGACTAAGCCACCCAGGCGCCCCTGTTTTTTCTTTTTTTATATTGGCATAGAATTTATGGCTTTGCTTTCTCATTCTTTGATGTAGGGTCACCTTTCTTGGGCCATTTAGTTTTGGAATATTTGTGTAAGAAGGAGGGCTAAAACACTGTTGAGACCAACTGGAGTTTTGAGTCTGAGCTCATTGAGCCTTCTTTCCACCTGACAGGATTTTACAGCCCTGGGTTTTTTCAGAATCCAAATATCCCTTCTCCCCGACTGCCTTAGAGATAAGACTGACTGCCTTAGAGATAAGACTGTTTCCGGCAAATAAGGCTTGTTCTTTAGTTTCTTACTTAGTGAATGAGACTTTGCCTTCCTTCGCTTCTTAAAACAAAAGTGGATACAGGGGAGCTCCTGCCAGTGTTGTTGCTGCACAGAGATTTTGGGAGTTTGGTTTTGTTCTTGGTCTGTAAGGCCCACGTCTTCTCTGTGAAATCTACAGCTGCAGTCTTCTCTCTGGCCCCTCCTGTTTGCACTCCTGTTTGGGATCTCTGCTGCAGTTAGGTGGAGCCTCCCGCTTAATTTGTGACTTGAGGCTTCAGTTGTCTCCTGGTTTTTCTGAAAATGAACTTGGTTTTTTCATTTCCTACTCTTGTTGACCTTGGATGATTCTGGGAAGAGAATGGCAAAGTGTGGATTTTAGACCATCATTTACAAACTGGAAGACCTCCTTATAAAGTTTTTATTAATACTTAAGATGAGAAACATGGAGATTTTAATTACTGTTTTTGATTTGTTTATGTGGAACAACTGTAGACTTTAATACATTTATAGATTTTCTTCAGGAATCCCCAGAGGACTTGTTTGGCAGATGAAACTTAAACAACTGCATGATTAAACAAATTATAGAAAACTGAGGAAATCTTATTAGCACAGGAAAAAATGTTTTTACATGTTTCCCCCCATAAGAGATTGTGAATACTATTTATTTATTTTTATTTATTTGTTACATGTTTATTTATTTTGAGAGAGAGAGAGAGAGAGAGAGAGAGAGCATGAGTCGGGGAAGGACGGAGAAAGTGAGAATCCCAAGAAGGCTCCAAGTGTAGAGCCATGACCGTGAGATCATGTGACCTGAGGAGAAAGCAAGAGCTGGCTGCTTATCCGATTAAGCTGCCCAGACGCCCCTATAAATACTATTTAAACACTGGTTAGCTCTTACAGAAACTTCAAACTTTCAAATTTATTTATAAAATGTACATATGGTTGAGGCACTTAAAAGCTAATAGATTTCACTTAGAGGCCTGGAACCTTTTTTATATTGAATTTATTTATCTCTGAATTCATTAACAATTCCAGTTTTATAAGTCTGAATTATAGAATCAGAGACTAGTTAAGTTGTCTGCTGGCCAGATCCCACCCTAGAGATGGTGTAGAAAGTGTATGGAATGATTTTTTACGCTTAGAATTTTACAATATAAAAACTCAAAGCAGTGATGTTTGGTAAGCCATTTCTAGGTCCTATACTTGTGTGATCATCTCTCAGTCTTTCCCAGAACACCCCATTCTTTAATGGCATGTGTCCTTGCTTTCCAAATAAAGGACTTCAGAATTACTCCTTTTGTGTCTATTCTTGTAACTTGCTCTTGGTGTAAAATTAGAAGTCTTAACCTTTTATCAGATTTAACATTACTTTTCTTAAAATTATATTTTACAACACATCCCTTGTCAGGAGTCACATTCTTAGCCTTCAGGATGAAGTGGGACTAACGCTTAGCCTCTCTGTAGTTAACTAATACGTGCAAAGGAGTGCTGTGCATTTAGGAAGGGAAGTGGACAAAGTGGAAATGTACATACTCCTGTTTCCCTCTTCACGTTACTCATTCTTTGTTATTTCATTTTGGCAGATAGTGGTAGTTTTGGTGTTTGGAATAGTTGAGGTTGGAGAAATGGAAGTGTTAGTGTGTCCTTGTGAGAAGAATATGGTTATCTGAATAAAAACATATTAGATCATTTTGGCCATTTGTCTCCACACGGTGCACACTTCTTGTACCTGTAAATTATGCTACCGTTTGTTCCTTTCTCTCCTTTCTCCCAACAGTGATGAAAATAGCATCAGAGCAGAGGTAGACTTTGTGGAAAGAGTTTATGTGGATATCTTTTTCTAAATTTTCTTTAAATGTTTTTATTTATTTTTGGGAGAGAGAGTGAGGGGGAGAGGGGCAGAGAGAGAGGGAGACACAGAATCTGAAGCAGGCTCCAGGCTCTGAGATGTCAGCACAGAGCCCGATGTGGGGCTTGAACTCACAAGCCATGAGATTCTGACCTGAGCCAAAGTCGGATGCTCAACCAACTGAGCCAGTCAGGTGCCCCTATGTGGACATCTTAATTAGAAGAAAATATATTCAGAATCCTTATTAACACAGTGGCTGGGCTGCTCCTCAAATTATCTCCTTTATTTATTTATTAAATTTTTAACTTTTGACCTATTTTTAAATTAATAGGAAGGTACAGAGAAACATATACGGGGGTCCCATTCACTCTTCACTCAACCTCTCCTGATTTAATGTCTTATTTCTACAGTATGATATCAAAACCAGGAAAAACGACATCACTACAATCAGAGCTTCTTCTGATTTCACCAGATATACAAGGTCTCACATGTGTGTATTTGAGCTATACACAAATGTGTGTATAGCTATAGGCAGTTTAATTATGTGTGTAGTTTTGTGTAAGCACCACAATCAAGATACCGGCTGTACCATCACTACCACAAGTGTTCCCTGATGATAGCCACACCCCCTGTCCTCCACCCATAGTCCCTGGCAGCCACAAATCTGTTCTCCAACTCTGTACTTCTGTTTCATATACAGTATGTATCCTTTTGAGTTATTTGGTTTTTTGAATCTCTTTGATTTTTAGTCACAGTATTTTAATGCTATTGACTTTTGTTAAATGATGGTAGCACTTTGGTTTAGCAAACAAAATGTTCAGATTTTGTTATGTCTTATTCAGTAGGATTCACTTGCCAACATGTAAGTCTTGCCATCAGTGTGAATCATGTGAAGAAAGCAATCGCTGAGAATGTGTGGTCAGTTTGCTCCGAATGTTTAAGGGCAAGAAGATTCTCTGATGGACAGCCAGTACTTTCCTCTGACGTCTGGTTGTGCCTCAAGTGTGGTTTTCAGGTGAGAAACGTGATTTTTGTCTCTGACTTTGTCTTAAATATTTTCCCTAAATGCTTATTACGAGTTGGATTGTTGGTAATGTTTAGAACTTAAGATAAATTTATTCCGTGTTTAGATAGACCTTTACAAGGCTGAACTTAGAAATGTTTGTTAAGGTAAAGTAAAAGGTATGTTATCTTTAGAAAGTGATCATGTGTGATTTAGAAATACTTTGAAAGGGAATCCATCCTACTTGTGGTAGCTCTCAGATCTGGACCTGTCTTTACTGGTTTGTATTTACTTATGAAATGGATACAAGTTTTTTCTTTTTTTTTTTTTTTATATCTTTCTAAATTAATTTTCTTTCTATGAAGTGATTCTCTTTTTTTATGTTTTACTTATTTTTGAGAGCAAGAGAGACAGAGCACAAGCAGAGGAGGGGCAAAGAGAGAGGGGAGACAGAATCTGAAGCAGGCTCCAAGCTCTGAGCTGTCAGCACAGAGCCTGATGTGGGGCTCGAACTCATAGACCACGAGATCATGACCTGAGCCGAAGTCGGATGCTCAAACGACTGAACCACCCAAGTGCCCCAATTCTTTTTTTCTTTTTAAACAGATTATCTTAATAGTTCAGAAACTACTAATACTGTAATTATTTATTTGTTATTATTTTTTTAACATTTATTTATTTTGAGAGACAGAGATAGAGTGTGAGCGGGTGAGGGGCGGAGAGAGAGAGACAGAGACAGAGACAGACACAGAATCTGAAGCAGGCTCTAGGCTCTGAGCACAGAGCCTGACGTGGGGCTTGAACCCACGAACTGTGAGAGCCTGACATGACCTGAGCCGAAGTCAGATGTTTATCGGACTGAGCCATGCAGGCATCCCTGTAATAATTTTTTAAATGTTTGCTTATTTTTTTTTAATAGTTTATTGTCAAATTAGTTTCCACATAACACTCAGTGCTCATCCCCACAAGTGTCCTCCTCCATGCCCATCCCCCCTCCCCCCACATCCATCAGTCCTCAGTTTTTGTCAGCATTCAAGAGTCTCTCATGGTTTGCTTCTCTCCCTTTCCCCCACCATTTCTGCCCTTCTTCTCCCCCTTGTTCCTCCGTCAAGTTCCTCCTAATCCTCCTATACGTGCAAACATATGATATTTGTCCTTCTCTGCCTGACTTATTTCGCTCAGCATAACACCCTCAAGGTCCATCCATGTTGCTACACATGGCCAGATTTCATTGTTTCTCATTGCCATGTAGTATTCCATGGTATAGATAAACCACATCTTCTTGATCCATTCATCTGTTGATGGACACTTAGGCTCTTTCCATGTTTTAGCTATTGTGGAGAGTGCTGCTATGAACATTGGCGAGGATGTGGAGAAACGGGCACCCTCCTACACTGTTTGCTTATTTTTGAGAGAGAGATCAAGCAGGGGAGGGGCAGAGAGAGAGAGAATCAGAGGATCTGAAGCAGGCTCTGTGCTGACAGCAGAGATCCTAATGTGGGTCTCAAACTCACAAACCATGAGATCATGACCTAATCCACAGATGAATGCTCAATTGACTGAGTCACCCAGGTGCCTGTATCATTAATAATTTTTGAATAACATATTTAAGATGTGTACAATGTTCCTAAAATAAGAGGAATCCTTATTATCTCTCACAGACAGTCCATAAGAGGACCACTTCAGGGCTAGTTAATTCAATGGGAAGAGCACTGAAAACTGAGATTTCTTCCATTTTCTTCTGTGTCAACCTCAGTGTCATGGCTTTTTATGGTCAGAGGTGTTTCATGCATTAAAGGCCAGAAAAAGGGCAAAAAGGATATTCCTCTCTGGTTTGTTTTGTTTTGTTTTTTAATATATAAAACTTTGCTAGAAATATCCAGCATACTGCCCCTCATATCTCATTGACCAGAATTTGATATTATTTCTTTACTTACCAGGTGAGAGAAATTATTATGATTGGTCTGAGACTCATTAGTTGTCATTGGGTTTGGGTGGAGGTGTGGACAGTGTTAGAAAATGTGTGTATTAGGAGGTGGCACTGGTCTGTGAGGATGTTCGGCGCCCCACTATGTAAAAGGCAGAGAGTGTATGCATTTTTAAATAATAGTGAAATTTACTTGCCTCATGATTGTTTCAGGTAAATACTGTGTAACAAAAAGCAAGTTAGCCTCTTTGCAAGGAATTAAATTTAATGAGAATCTATATTCCTTTCTGAAGCTTTTCCCTCCTGCTTGAAATTAAAACCAAAACTTTTTCAGTGTATATTTGAATATGACTTAGATTTTGATTAATTTGAAACAAGCCTAACTGTAAATTCTACAAATAGCATTTCTGTTCATCTTTAGGGATGCGGTAGAAACTCAGAAAGCCATCATTCAGTGAAGCACTACAAGAGTTGGAGAACAGAATCTCATTGTATTACAATTAGTCTGAGCACATGGATTATATGGTAAGTTAGTTTTTGTCCCTACCTGTGTCCACTACAAAAAAATCTTTTCTCCAAACTTTACAAGGTAAAATATTTAAAAGACGTTGTACCAGCTGATGCTTTTTAGCCTGAACACAACTGATAAATACTTTCAGAAAATTAACATTACTCATGAATATAAAATTTAAATAAGGAAAAATTTAGTCATCCCTCTTCTTTAACATTTTCTTGGTAGGATAAGGAAGCATCCTTTCTAGTTGATTTTTCATAATGAACTTGCTAATACAGAGTTCCAGACTTCTAGAGAAGGAAGGTACTTCAAGCAGTAAAGTGGTTTGGTGATTCCCTGTAGAGGAAAGGGAAAGCCTGGGCATATGTATTTTGTAGAAACTTGGGTGCTTCTACTACTTAACCCTGGCTGGAAACCAAATCCAGTTCCCCCATTTACATGAAAATGATACTCATGTTACACTGAGTATCATTTACTTTTTTATGCTTATAAAGTAAAAATCCAGGCACTAAAGCAAGGTTTTTGATTCCGTAGCTTCTTACCAGCATATCACACTGCTACCGTGGCATAAATGGATACTGTATTGAAAAGCTTTCTGTATGTTTCACAACAAAAATCTTATCACTGGAGTCTACAGACTCCTACAAAAGTTTTCAAGTTCCCCTTGAATGAATTTTCAGAATTTTTCAAGTTTTCTTTAAGACAGAACTATTTTAACTTTGTGTTTTCATTTCAGGGACCTAAAGTCAAAGAAGGATGTTTCAGTTTATACAAGAGATCATCATCTTATTTAATTCAGGGCGTGGGGTCAGGTGCTTGCTGCATCTGTGTTTTTGCTGTTGTTGGCCCCAAGTTATAATACTGGGGACAATGAGGAAAGCACAGGGGCAACATACTATGTAAATGATGCCGTGGAGCCAGGGGAGAGGGGGATGCTGTCATAGTGTGGCAGCTCAATAGATATTTCTCTGTAATCTGAATAGAGCAGTGGTCTCAAACTATGGGGTACATCAGAATCACCAGGAAGGTCTTGTTGAAATAGATTGCTGGGTCCCGGGCCTAAACATTCTGCTTTAGTAGTTCTTGGGTAGCGCCTAAGAATTTGCATTTCTAACAAGTTCCTAGGTATTGCCAGTGCTGCTGGTCTGGGGACCACAGTGCCAGGACCATAGGAATAGAGGAAGGTGGAGGGGGAATTGAGTAGCACCTGGTAGAATAGGCTCATTTCAAGTGAGTCTATGTCAGAACTTGTGTTGTAGCTCTTAGGACCATAATTATAGTGTGAATCATGATGTAATTTCAGGGAAAAAATACAAAACACCTTACCTAGCATAATAATGTTGTTAGTTTTAACACTATTGCTTTTATAATTTTTAATGCTTAATTGTATAATTTTGCTTTCATAGGTAAATAGAGTTATAAGGGAGATCAATTTGTTGGGCTTTGTGAGTGTTAGATTTGTATTACAATGAAAATAATTTAAGTCACATTTGAGGAGTTTGTAAAATTATTTTCGTCTTTAAAAAAAATTTTTTTTAAAATTTATTTAATTTTGAGACAGCTCAAGCAAGAGAGGGACAGAGAGGGAGACACATAATCTGAAGCAGTCTCCTGGCTCTGAGCTGTCAGCACAGACCCTGATGTGGCGCTCAAACGCACGAACCATGAGATCATGACCTGAGCCGAAGTCAGACGCTCAACTGACTGAGACACCCAGGCACCCCTAGAGCTATTTATTTTTTAAAATGATAGTACTTTTTGGATGTTGTGAGGAATTAAAACAGAACATACATGTGAAGCATTTACAACATAATAGATGCTCAATTAAATGGTTTTGGTTATTTCTAATGGAACCAAGTAGAAGTAATTTATGTTGAGCTGTCCTCTTTTCTCCAAATTCACTGCCATTGTGTGGTTTTTCTTTACATTTTCTTTTTGTACCTTAAAGTTACCAATATATTTTATAACACATAAAAATTAAATTGCTATGTCAGTAAAAATTCCTTGACGTTTCAGTGTTTTGGAAATGAGCATTTTTTTTTTTTTAATTTAGAGAGAGCAGGCAGGGGAGAGGAACAGAGAGAGAGAGAGAGAATTGTAAGCAGGCTCCATGCTCAGTGTGGAACCCAACACAGTGCTCGATCTCACTACCCTGGGATCATGACCTGATCTGAAATCAAGAGTCAGTCAGATGCTCAGTCGACTGAGCCACTCAGCCACCCTGCTAATGAACAATTTTTATTATTTTTGGCAATAGTTACATCAGTAAATTTTGAGCATACATTATAGTGTAAGCCTGCTAACTATAACTACATTGTTTGGATTCTATCATGGTCTGTTAGAAAAGATGTTTTGGGAATGTTTTCTGTGACTTGTTTCCTTCACAGATTTATCTATATATTTCTGTATGCAAGTGATAGAGTGATATTTGCATTTTGACTGAATTTTGAGTGCATTTTTGGAAAAGGAATTCAAACCTAGTTTATAGCCATTGATCCCAGTACCTCCAATAATTTTAAGAATATTGTGAATATGTAAAGTGGTATTGGTATAACACATTATATTTATAAAATACTTAGAAAAGCCACTTTTGACACTTTCAAATATATTTTCTTGTTTGGCCATTGGATCTTATGAAGATAAAGGAAGCAGGTAATGACAGTATATAGAAAAAACCTTTATTAAAACTATATGCACTAATGAGTAAACTTAGTGGAGGGCAGTTTTCTAAAAATGAATGTGTTTTTGAAAATCTCTTTGAGAACCCTCTCTTCTCAACAAAGCCCTGAACACAATAAAACTCTTATCCAGTCTGCCCCATATCTATAAATGGAACCTCTGTCACTTACGTATTCAAGCCAGAAGCCTAATAGATACTTTCTTTTCTTTTTTTGTTATTTTATTTTTTAATCCTTTAACAAAAGTAGAAAGAATGGTATAATACTCTGTACCTATCACCCAGCTTTAAACATTCCCAACTCACAGCAAGTCTTGTTTCCTCTAGACCAGAATTTCTCAATCTCAGTACTGTTGTCATTTTGGCTGATAGTTCTTCTTTGTGAGGGGACTGTCCTGTACGGCGTAGAATGTTTAGCATTCTCTACCCAGTGGATGACAGTAGCAGTTTCCCCAGTTGGGACAGCCAAAAATGTCTCAAAATGTTAACAAATGTTCCCTGGGGGGGGGGGGGGCAAAATTGCTCCTCTTTGAGAATCACTGACATGCCCTCATCCATTTCTCCTTTTCCATGGCAGTTATTTTGATACTTCTCTGTTTCTACCTGAAATATGTGTAAATTAAATCTGTTCATTTTTCTCCAGATCCACTGCTTCTACCCAGACCTGCTTCTATTCCCTCCATCTGACAATAGTCAGAGTGATGTTGTAAAATGTGAATTGGATCACATCACTTCCCTGCTTACAAAACTCCTCATGACTTTTCCATTACACTTAGGATAAACAACCAAAACTTTTTTTTTGGTATTTATTCTTTTTCTGATTCTCCTCCTTTCTTATTTTTATTTAAAAATTTAAAAAAAAATTTTATTTAAAAAATGTTTTTAATTTAATTTACTTTTTAAATTTACATCCAGTTAGTTATCATACAGTGCAACAATGATTTCAGGAGTAGATTCCTTAATGCCCCTTACCCATTTAGCCCATCCCTGCTCCCACAACTCCCACAACCCCTCCAGTAACCCTCTGTTTGTTCTCCGTATTTAAGAATCTCTCATGTTTTTGTCCCCCTCCCTGGTTTTATATTATTTTTGCTTCCCTTCCCTTATGTTCATCTGTTTTGTATCTTCAAGTCCTCATATGAGTGAAGTCATATGATATTTGTCTCTCTCTGACTGATTTCTCTTAGCATAATACCCTCTGATTCCATCCACATAGTTGCAAATGGCAAGATTTCATTCTTTTTGATTGCCGAATAATACTTCCTTGTGTGTGTGTGTGTGTGTGTGTGTGTGTATACACATACCACATCTTCTTTATCCATTCTTCCATCAATTAAACAACCAGAACTTTAATTTGAATGATAAGGCTCTGTCTGAACTGTCTCCTGCTTATTTCTCTAGACTTTCCTAATGCCTCTGCCTATGTATACTTTTTGCCCCCCCTTAATTTAAGGATAAGACTCAATAAATATCAACTTTATTCCCTTGTGTGCAGCATTATTAAAGATGCTTTCATAATATTTGCTTACATTTTTTCAGGTGTTACGAATGTGATGAAAAATTATCAACACATTGTAATAAGAAGGTTTTGGCTCAGACAGTTGATTTTCTCCAGAAACATGTCTCTAAAACACAAACAAGTAAGTCAAGCAATTGCTAGAGAAATTTGTATTAAAGTATGCTATTTTATTTTTACTTTAAAATATGCCTTGGGGACCTGGGTGGCTCTGTTGGTTAAGTGTTTGACTCTCGATTTGGGCTCAGGATATGATCTCATGGTTTGTGAGATTGAGCCCTGCATCAGGCTCTGCACTGATAGTGCGGAATCTGCTTGGGATTCTCTCTCCCTCTCTTAAAATAAATAAAGAATATTCCTCTCCCCACTCATGCACAAGTATGTGCAAACGCTCTCTCTCTCTCTCTCTCTCTCAAAATAAATAAGCATTAAAAAAATAATAAAATACATACTTTAAGGGCATCTAGGTTGTGCAGTTGGTGATGATCTTTCAGTTGGTGAGTTTGAGCTTGCATAGAGCTCACTGTTGTCAGCCTGTCAGCACAGAACCTTCAGATCCTCTGTCCCCCTTTCTGCCCCTCCCCCACTTGTGCTCTCCCAAAAATAAATAAATATAAAAATATTTTAAGAATACGTATTTATATTTATTTTATATGACCTCTTCAAATAAAGAGTCCATACATTCATAAATAGTACCTTAGATTTTACTTTGACCGCACAGCACAAGTGCCATGCATTCCTAGGTAGCAATCCTGTGATGTTATCTTGTGTTGTATTTACATAGCTAATACGAGAAGCCAGAAAGGGTAGTGACTAGATTGTGAGTATCTGAGTCAAACAGTGCTGATTTGGAATGCAGGCGCCACTTAAATTACTTATTGTGCATGTGTCTTTTACTCCTTAGTTTACTTACTTTAGGATGGTTGGGCCACCTAGGTGGCTCAGCTCGGTTGAGCGTCCAACTTCAGCTCAGGTCATAATCTCACAACTCCTGAGTTAGAGCCCTATGTTGGGCTCTGTGCTGATAGCTCAGAGCCTGATGCCTGCTTCTGATTCTGTGTCTCCCTCTCTCTCTCCACTTTCCCTGATCTCTCTCTCTCAAAAAATAAACATTAAAAGAATTAGGATGATAATTCTATTGTGTGGAGTTATTGTGAGGCTTAGAGATAATGTTTTATAAAAATTTAGAATAATGTGTGTCAAAATGCTACACATATTGACGAGGTGGTATTTGTTATGTAATCATAGTGCAGTTCTGACACTCCCTGGAGTTAGCTGACCTTAAGATTAAAGGCTTAGTCCGCTACAAGATTGCCCTCACTTCAGACACCATTCTCAAGCTCAGAGGATCTCAGGCCCTTCACATTTCTGACAAACCAGCTATAAATTTAGGGGTTCCCACTACCCCTCTGAGGCTCAGAAATTTCCTAGAATGACTCAGAGAACTCAGGAAAGTCCTATATTTAAAGTTAGTTTTATAATGATAGAAAAAAAAAGATACAAATCAGGACACCCAAAAGAAGAGACATGGGGCGCCTGGGTGGCTCAGTCGGTTAGGCGTGCGACTTCGGCTCAGGTCATGATCTCGAGGTTCATGGGTTCGGGCCCCGCGTCGGGCTCTGTGCTGACTGCTAGCTCAGAGCCTGGAGCCTGCGGATTCTGTGTCTCCCTTTCTCTCTGACCCTCCCCTGCTCATGCTGTCTCTCTCTCAGAAATAAAGAAAACATTTAAAAAAATTTAAAAAACAAACAAACAAAAAAAAAAAAACAAAAGAAGAGACACAGAGGACAAGTACTGGCAAAGTTCCAGACATGAATCTCCTGTGTCTTCGTCCTGTGGAGTCAGGACCCATCAGCTTCCCGGCACATCAGTGTGTAACCGTACTCACAGCGTATTGTTAACCAGGGAAACTGTCTGGAGCTGTGGTGCTCCAGAGTTTTTATTGGTGCTTTATTGACTAGGCACCATTGATTGAATCATTGGCCACATGACTGAACTCAGTCTCCAGTACCCCCACCTTCTAATTACACATTGGTCTTTCTGGCGTGACTGGCTGCCCTCCTGAGTAACCTTATTAGCATAAACTGCCCAGGAGCTCACCAAAAAAGAGAAAGATACTCCTGTCGCTCTGGAAATCCAAGGATTTAGAGGGTACTTCTCAGGAACCTGGGGGACAAACGCAGCCAAATCCTTTGTTATACAATAGTAATGTTACATATTATATACTTTGTTAATTACGTATGTTATTTGACATGCAAATGATACATAATACATGTTAATATAGATGAGTATATAGGAAAGCAGTGTCTTCATTCAGAAATTTTTTTAATGTTTATTTTTGAGAGAGGGAGATAGAGACAGAGCAGGAGTGGGGAAGGGTCAGAGAGAAGGAGACACAGAATCTGAAGCAGGCTCCAGGTTCTGAGCCTCTCAGCACAGAGCCCGACACAGGCTCAAACTTGTGAACTGCGAGATCATGACCTGAACCAAAGTTGGATGCTTAACCCACTGAGCCATGCAGGTGCCCCTTCATTCAGAAATGTTAAGTGCCTTCTACATGCTAGGTTTTATACTTTATTCAATATGTAGTGATAAAAAGTTTTATACTCCCCTTTTGGGGGTATACAGTATAGTGAGACAAATTATATCCTTGTGTATGTGTATATTAACTTCTGATAAGTACTAAAAGGACAGGAACAGATTGCACTGATAGGTAATAATCTAATGGACATAGTGATCAAGAAAGGCCAGGATAGCTGGAGTGTGGTTTGCTGGGAGAGAGTAGAATGAAATGAAGAAGTGAGTGGGAGGAGGGGGGAAAGAAGTGAGTGGGAGGTCATGAAGGATACTGTAGGAATTCCATGGTAAAGAATTTTTATTTTGTTGGAAGTGTAATGAAAGCTATTAAAGTGTTTTAAGCAGGAGAGTAACAGTCATTTCAGCTTCTTTTAATAAACATTACTGATTGCTGTGTAGACTGCTGGAGTTAAGAGTGGAGCTGAGGAGTTTTTGTTAGCTATAGCCCTGAGACAACAATGGTGGAGAAATTGGTGAAGGAACTGGAGGAGGTAAACACAGGTTCCTGGACTGCTGAAGAAATGGTTTATTTTTTCACTCATTCATTTATTTATTCAACAGACATTAATTGAAATCTTACTCTGTCCCAGGCATACTCATCATAGATCTAATTTTGCTCAAATAAACAACCGGCAAAGTATGATGATGATATACCTTTAACATTTCAGAAATAGATGTGGGTCTTCATGCTGTCTCCTGAAAATCACACATTTAATATGTTTTTTTGTTTTGTTTTGTTTTTGCCATAATAAGATATGTAGGGATATGATGCCAGGGGTGGCAAAAGTGCAATTGTAGGAATTATTTTCTTTGGATTTTTTTTTTAACCTTAGAGTTTCCTTGAGATGAAGAATAAAGCCAGTCTGATTTTATTCAGTTTTACAGATTTCTTGAATATTTATTATCACAAAGGATATAAGGTAGGGAGCATAGGATGATGTGGTAGAAAGAACATGAGCTTGGGGCGCCTGAGGGGCTCAGTTGGTTGAGTGTCTGACTTTGGCTCAGGTCATGATCTCATGGTTCGTGAGTTCAACCCCCCTAATCGGGCTCTGTGCTGACAGCTTGGAGCCTGGAGCCTTCTTCCGGTTCTGTATCTTCCTCTCTGCTCCTCTTCTATTTGCGCGAGCAGGCTCTCTCCCCCTCCCCCTCCCCCTCCCCCTTTCTCCCTCCCTCCCTGTCTCCCTCCCTCTCTCTCTTTCTCTCTTTCTCTCTTTCTCTCTCTCTCTCTTTCTCATAAACATTAAAGTAAAGAAAGAAAGAACGTGGTCATTATCAGGGGTGGGGGATCTGGCATTCAAATTTGACTCTTTCAGTCACTGGCAGGGTACTGTTCATCTGAACCTCATTTTCCTCAACAGCACCTCTTTCTTTTCCGTGTGTTTCAGGGAATAGAGATTGGTAAGACAGTTCCTGTCCTAAAGAATAAAGATAAGCAGAGTAGAATTGTATTTTGAGTGAAATTCAAACAAAGGCCTTCAGATATTTGGAAATGGTTGTAATGTTCAATTGAAAGGAACTGAGAAAGAATCATAAATGAGCTGGCTTCTGAGCTGATCCTTAAAGGATGAATTTTAGGTAGAGATGAGAAAAGCGATCATTTCAGGTGGTGGGAAGCACAGGTGAAACCTTTAATTTTGTTTATTGAACCATGGGTAGCACCTGGAATAATGGAACCAGGTTCTTGAGGGAGTTTGAGAGTGTGTGGAACCTTCACAGTTAGGGAGAGACATAGTTCTGATATCAAGGTTTCCAGAAATTCTAGGTCAAAATGTCATCATCTTTGTGTTTCAAGCTACAGCATCTCTCAGGTAAGTTTGATTTAAAATAAAATCTGTTAGCATTCTAGAAGGAAGTTTTTTTGGGAAAGTAATTTGCAGTATTTTTTTCTTGCATAAGGTTTTAGTATATATTAAAAAAATTTTTAATGTTTTTTATTTATTTCTGAGAGAGAGAGAGACAGCATGAGTTGGGGAGGGTCAGAGAGAGAGAGGGAGACACAGAATCTGAAGCAGGCTCCGGGCTCTGTGCTGACAGCTCAGCTGTCAGCGGGGCTGAACCCACAAACTGTGAGATCATGATCTGAGCTGAAGTCAGACGCTTAACTGACTGAGCCACCCAGGCGCCCCAGTTTTAGTATATTTGTATAAATGACATTAAAAATCAGATATGAAAGTCGCTATTGAGGTTTGTAGGATTGCTAGATATGATTATGCAGCTATTTTATTAATTTTTTTTTTTTTTTACATTTATTTGAGAGACAGAGCACAAGCAGGGAAGGGGCAGAGAGAGAGGGAGACACAGAAGCTGAAACAGGCTCCAGGCTCTGAGCTGTCAGCACAGAGCCCTATGCAAGGCTCAAACTCACAAACCGAGAGATCATTACCTGAGCCAAAGTTGGATGCTTAACCAACTGAGCCACCCAGGCTCCCTGATTATGTAGCTATTTTAAATGATAATTGTGAAGAGTGTAGAAATATAAAAATGTTTGAATATGGTAATTTTAAAAGAATATGAAACTATATTGTGTTTAAGGTGGGAGGATAAGAATGATTTTAAAAGATTCTTTTTGGGGTACCTGGGTAGCTTAGTCTATTAAGCATCCAACTTTGGCTCATGATCTCATGGTTCTTTAGTTTAAGCCCTGCATCAGGCTCTATGCTGACGGCGCAGCCTGGAACCTGCTTTGGATTCTGTGTCTCATGCTAGCGTGAGTGCACTCTCTCTCTCTCTCAAAAATAAATATTAAAAATAATTTTTTAAGATTCTTTTTATATTTTTCTCCAAGAAAAATAACTGCTGGGGTGCCTGGGTAGCTCAGTCAGTTAAGCGTCCGACTTTGGCTCAGGTAATGATCTCACAGTCTGTGGGTTTGAGCCTGCTTCAGATTCTGTGTCTCCCTCTTTCTCTGCCCCAGCCCCGCTTGCTCTCTGTCTCTGTCTCTCAAAATAAAGACATAACAATTTTTTTAAATAAAAAAAAGAAAAATAACTGCTGAGAGAAAAACCTGTACCTGTACTTACACATGTTGTTAAGTTATCAAAGCCTGAGCAATTTCATGTCTAATAGATCTAACTTCGCTTCTCTGCACAGAGAATCAAGGCCAGTGCCCCATCCATTTCTAAATACTGCCAGCTCAGTAAATCTTAGCTTTTGATCTCCATAGCCTTTTAGACTCTTAAAAAATTATTGAGGACTTAAAGCACTTCAATCAGGTAGGTTATGTCTATCAATATTCATCATATGGGAAATTAAAATAAAAATTACAGTATTTATTCAGTCACTGAAAATAGCAATAATTTCCATGACCTGTTAACACAAATAGTATATTTTTAGAAAAGATAACTATTTTGTAAAAGAACATGAACTTAGTAGCATTAACATTTTTACAAATCTTTTGTTTTTACTGTTTATTTTTAAGAGAGAGAGAGAGAGTGTGCATGCGAACAGGGGAGGGGCAGAGGAAGAGGGAGAGAGAATCCTAATCAGGCACTGCACCATCAGCATGGAGCCTGACATAGGGCTTGAACTCATGAACTATGAGATCATGACCTGAGCTGAAACCAAGAGTCAAGCACTTAACCGACTGAACACTCGAGTGCCCCAAAACTTATTTATTTCTGTTTCTGCCATTATTGATCTTTTGGTCAAGTGAGAGATATTGACAAATCATGTGTAATTGCTTAATCATTGGTTGTTTAAGTAGGGCTGTGATGGAGCAAGTGCAAGGGACTCTGAGGACACTTTGGAGTAGTATCTTACATAGACTGGAGGAGCCAGGATGGTTTTATTTAGAGGAGGAGCCTTCTAAGCCAAGAGCTAAAGGATATATAGAAATTAGCTAGGCACAGCAGACAGGAGTGTATGTTCCAGGCAGAGGAAATAGCTCGTTGGTGAGGGAAGCTTGATCTGTTGAGGGAATTCTGTAGAGTTGCAAGGTTGAGTTTTGTGATGTTGGGGGATGATGAGAGGGTGAGACTAGAGGTAAGCAAGAACAGATATTGAAGGGCCTTGTAAGTTTAGAGTTTATCCTATAGGTAGTAAGTTTAGAGTTTATCCTATAGGTAGTGAGCAACCACTAATAGATTTTAAATGAAGAAGTTTTGTATTTTAGGAAAATCACTTACCTGTAATAAGATAGATAGGAATGTCTTTCTACATATACCTACTGACTCATACATGTGGCAGTACCAAATTTTAATGGGACTAAATATTCTTTTTAAGTTTATTTATTTTGAGAGAGGCAGAGAGAGTGTGAACGGGGGAGGGAGGGAGGGAGGGGAAGAGAGAGAGAGAGAGAGAGATCGATCCAAGCAGGCTCTGTTCTGTGAGCGCCAAGCAGGAACCCATGAATCTGTGAGATCATGACCTGAGCTGAAATCAAGTGCTGGATGCTTAACCAACTGAGCCACCCAGGCACCCCAAGATTTTATTTTTGAAAGAGAAAGCACAAATAGGGGCGAGGGAAGGGCAGAGAGAGGGAAAGAGAGAGAATCCTATGCAGGGTCCAATACTGTCAGCTCAGAGCCCAGCATGGGACTCAAACCCATGAACCATGAGATCATGGCCTGAACTGAAGTTGGATACTTAACCAACTGAGCCACCCAGGTGCCCTGACTAAATAAACATTTTTAAGGCTAATGGTTAACTAGGAGTTAGTGGAATTTTGACAACAGACAGGTGACGTAATTATTATTTGGTTCCAAGGTAGAGGAATAGTGGGGCAGCAAGTTTTTTCTTTTTACACTTTAAAGATTAAACTTTGCATCTGCCGACATAGGCAAATTACATTAATACTACATGACTGGCGTAGGTAATTGCATTAAGCAGTTGAGGAAACCCCAGTGCAGGTTCCCAGAAGAATACTTACAGCTGTGTAGATTTCACATCTGATGCTAGGATTTGCTAAAAAAAAATAAATAAAAAAAAATCCGTCTACACTTCTCCCTCAAACACATACTAGAAAACTAAAAAAAAACCAAACAAACCAAAAAACAAATAAAACCCCCATATAATAAAAAGGTCATATATAACACAAGACTGAAAAAAAGCAAGGAAGGTTTATTGTGAGACTCACCAAGGAATAATGTATTACTAAAAAGTGGGCCACTGTTCTCTGAAAGCTGATGAAATTTGTCACTTTGATAGTCTTGTAAATGTCATGTAAATATTCTGCAAACACTATCTGATTATAGGCCTTCCTGGTGAAATAATATTTATTGGTTTGCTTTTTGTGAATTAAATGAATGATTGACAATTGCACATTCTTTTCTTAACTAGTAAATTTGGCCCATAATTTTTAATACTGTTGGATGCTATTTTCAGAGAGCTTAGAGAAAGCATAAAATATATTCCATTAAATTAATTAAGCTCATGCTTTTGGAATAAAAAGCCACAAGTTATGTTTATTCTTTTGGTTTTATTAGGAATAAATTTGCTGTATCTTTTTTTGAAGTAAGAAAGTAAATGGCGTATTTGAGATCTGAAATAATGTATCTGGGGTTAAATAATATTGTGCCCTTTGATAATAACAATTTGAATTTAATGTAATACTTTATAACTTTTTAAAAAGTAATAGATTTTGTTTTGCTATAAAGTGACAGTCATACACCTAATAAATTTATTTTCATTTTCATTTTTTTAAAATTTTATTTATTTTTTAATGTTTGTTTATTTTTGAGAGAGAGAGTGTGTGAGCAGGGGAGGGGCAGAGAGGTGGAGGCACAGAATCAGAAGCAAGCTCCAGGCTCTGAGCTGGCAGCACAGAGCCTGATGTGGAGCTCGAACTCATGAACTGTGAGATCATGACCTGAGCCAAAGTCAGACGCTCAACTGACTGAGCCACCCAGGCGCCCCTAGCATTTTCAGAGATAAGTACTAAAAATAGTTATTACCATGTGTAAAAGGGGTTAGGGACAAAAAGATGTTGGGCATTTAAAAAACAACTTATTACGCATAGGGTGTTTTTGTTTTTTTTTTTTTAACTTTTTAAAAACTTATTTATTTTTGAGAGAGATACAGAGTGAGAGCAGGGCAGGGGCAGAGAGAGAGGGAGGCACAGAATTCAAAGCAGGCTCCGAGCTCTGAGCTGTCAGCACAAAGCCTGACGCAGGGCTCAGACCCATGAACCATGAGATCATGACCTGAGCTGAAATCAAGAGTATGATGCTTAACCAGCTGAGCTACCAGGTACTACCCACAGAGATTTAAATCCACAGTTTTCCATCCATACTACAGAACATAAAGAATTGTTTGAGTGACTGTTTTCTCAGTTCTCCCAAAGATGGCACTAACTAGCTAACTAGCATCCTTGCAAATACATAGGGAGAAGTTAATTGCATGCAGTAGGTGCCTAGGGCATTAGGGCTTAAGTCTTTTGAGGAACCCTTTGAAACAAACTGCTATAAACTTTAATAAAGGTCTACATTCATACCATGGATATCCAGCAATTGATTACATCCAGCTTTTGCTAAAAGAGTAGTGGCTTTTTCTTTCATATCACCAGTAGCATTTCATTAGTGTCTTAAATTATCACACTTATTAACCTTACTATTTGTTATTATCCAGACAGATAGTAGATCATAATGGTTAAGTTTGTGGATTCTGAAGCCAGACTGCCCGGGTTTGAATCTCCTCTCTATCACTAACTGTGTGCCTCAGTTTCACCCTCATCTCTGCAGTGGGGACAGTTATCAGAGGAAATAATGCTCTCAAACTCTGTCTTTAAATAAGCGAACTGTAAACTAAGCTAACTTTCCCGTGCCCACAGGAAACTCGGGAATCACCAGTGTTCCCCTTTTGGTTTAACCAAGGCAGTTCACAATTTATAACTTTGAGAAAAGGTAGATGTTTAATATTGCTTGGCAACAAATTTACTATTCACTGTTTTCAAAGTTCTCCCACAAAAGCTGAATCTCTGTGTGTACTTCCTGTTTATTTCTATAAGTTAATTTGTTTGGAATTTCTGGCCAGTTTAGAAACACCTTAAATTTTGGTCACTGTTGCTAAACTGCCCTCCAGAAAGATTATACAAAGGGTATAGTTGGCACGAATACCTATCTTTCCTTATTTAACTTTGTTTATAGTTTTCAGGTGTTTTATTTTTTGTCAATAACGAAGTTTTTAATGTCATCATTACCAGTTCCATCAGTCTTTTCTGTGAAGATTTTTTAGCCTTTTGGGCCATGCTTTGAAAGTCTTTTGAACTCCAAGATTATAAAGATATTCACCTACAATTTTACTTTTTTATATATGTCTGATTTAAGTTTAGTTTTAAAAAAGATAATCATAGGATCTTTGTATTGGAGTCATTTTTATGGTAGGAAAATTTGAGGTACTTAAGATTACTTTTTAGATAGTCTTAGTCTTAGCCAAGTTTTTGAAAAAACATACTGTTTTCTATCAGTATTTACTAAGTTACTAAAATTTACTGTTTACTGTTTTATAAGACCTGAGGTATGTATAGAACCTACCAGGTCTGTTCAGTTAGTTAACCAGCAACTCTTTGAGTATTCAGATTATAGGCTTAAAGGGAAACCACAGAGATACAAAAGAGCTTTAAAAATTTTATCTAGAATGCCTGAAGCCTTCTCAGAATGTTCCTTGCATTCTGAGGTCTATATTTATTTTATTACGTAAATGCAATATCTGATCACAGTGTTGGTAATATGAAAGAGATAAGTAAGGTGAGATACTTACTGTGGAAGTAGGGGAGGAGTAGAGAGGGAGAGAGTATCCCAGGCAGGCTCCATGCTCGAACTCAAGAACCGTGAGATCATGACCTGAGCCGGAGTCTAAGATGTTCATGATAACATCTTAGCAAAACTTATAGAAACTAAATATACATGTAAATTTGCTAAGAAACTGTCAGCTGAGAGTTTAAGATTCTAAGTTTTAAGAAAGGGTGTCTGAATTAATCTCTCAGTAATTTGACATACAGACAGCTATGTGCGTTTTAATAAAAAGCAATGTATTGGAAGTAATACAGTATACTAAGTTTCTAAAAGTTTTGTTAAAATGTTATCACAAATATAAGGTTTGATATCCCTATACTGTTCACTGTATATCAGCCTTTTTACTCTTAAATCGTAAGCAATTAAGTATAAACCGGTACAGATAGTGGTACCTGACACGCAGTAGAAATTTATAAATCAATTGAATTTAAATTGTTAGATTTTATAAATGTACTACTTAGTAAAATGAAAAACTTGTACTTTAAAACACATTTAAATAGTTCTTAGAATATGTCATTTTATTTTCTAGTTCTATATCTGATCTATTTAATATTTAAGTCTAATAGCATAATTAATTTTGAGTATGTTCTCACAGACTTAGATGTAAAAGTCAAACAAACAGACCCTTGCCACTTGTGTGAAGTGGCTATTTAACCATGAAATAAACTATTTTTATTGCCATTGCCCTGTGGATATGTTCTTTCTGGCAGTGCTGTCCATATTTGGTGGCTGTGCATGGAGAGCCAGGTGGTGCTGAAAAGCATCGCACAGTGAAGCGTGGATATATCTAGGTTCGACATTTGTCATCCCTTACTGCTGAAGGGAAGGGTAAAATCTGTTTTTCCATATGTTTATGCTTTTTTTTTCTTGCCTGCAGTTTTGTCCAGATGGTCTTATGAACATTGTTTACTTTAGGATGCTATCCCAGATGTTTTGAAAACTTATGGGTAAATGTGGTACACAGATTTGCATGTTACTGTTTTAAAAAATGGTCTTTGTTCTTATAAGAATAAAATGTATTTCTGGTAGAATAAAATATTTATTCCAAGTGAGTGTTAAATATATTAAAGTACAAAAACATATATGTTGTGTGTATGTATGTTATATGGTTAGTATAATCTATATAGTTTATTTTCCCCAACATTTTTTCATGTTAATTAGCAAAAAAACATTATGGAATGTTAAGTATAGGAAATACTTCTGAGGAGTCATTTGTTCAGTGTTCCGTAAACCTAAATATGTAAGACTCTTGCCTCCTATCTTTTATAATTCTTCTCATTGTGCATGAATCACTGAAGAGAAATTAGGTGGTAAAATGGCAATAGATTTATAGTCAAAAGATTGTCTTTATGACTTTGGGCAAATTACACAACATGTTAGAGACTGAGTTTTGTAAATGTGACATCAGAGTAACAACCTTGCCCAAAAAGATGGACTAATGCTTGGATTTAATTACTCTATCATCTTCAATCTCTTAACAATCACCATGAAGCCATCTAGTGGCAATTGCTGTAATGAGAGCTGAAACCTGCTTTAGGCTCTGGTTGGAATCTCAGATATAATTAAGAGGTAGATTGCTCTTACTTGCAAACCCAGCCAGGAGACACATGGGGCCTCCTCTTGTTTGCGTAGTGCTTCCTTTTTTTTTTTTTTTCTTTTAATGTTTGTTTATTTTTGAGAGAGAGAGACAAAGCGCAAGCAGAGGAAGGGCAGAGAGAGAGGGAGACATAGAATCTGAAGCAGGCTCCAGGCTCTGAGCTGTCACCATAGACCTAAGTGGGGGGCTCGAACCCACGGACTCTGTGATCATGCCCTGAGCCGAAGTGGGATGATCAACCGATTGAGCCACCCAGGTGCCTCTTGCGTAGTGCTTCTCAGCCACTGACTGGCTTTTTTCATTTGCTTTTACATTCGCTGGCAGGTTTGGATATTGTCTTTGCTTTTTTTCCTGCTTTGCCTTTTCTCCATTGATTGTACCAGCCTTTGTCCCCAAGCTCTAGTATGGAATTTAGTTCATATCACTTGTTTTACTATATGGAAGACAGAAGAAGAGAACTATCTTGCTAGTTCTTCTCTGTGTTAACTCAGAACTCTAGGGTTGGGATAAGATGTTTCCACATGTTAAAAAGAAAAGCCCCGGGGGCACTTGTGTGACTCAGTCAGTTAAGTGTGTCTGACTGTGACTTAGGTCGTGATCTCACGGTTAGTGGGTTCAAGCCCCCCATTGGGCTCTGTGCTGACAGTGTGGAGCCTACTTGGCATTCTCTGTCTCTGTCTCTCTGCCCCTTTCCCACTCTCACTTTTTCTCTCTCTCTCAAAAGAAATAAATAAACTTAAAAAAAAAAAGAGTTAGCTGAAAGACTGCAATTAAAAAAAGAAAAGCCAAGAAGATATGAAAACCACAGTCAATATAAAAGGCAAAACTTATATTAGCAAATCAGGGAATCCAATTAGAAATAAGAGATAAACTTGCGGGGGAAAGAAACTAGTAAGTTACAGGAGATGATTAAAAGTGAGAGCATATAAAAAACAGACATGAAGGATAGTGTACGAAGATATGGATTTTGGCACAAATTACAATTCTGAGGAGGCGCTCTGGGCTGTTTTCACACACTTACATAGTGCTTACCTTGCTAGGTACTTTGCAGATAGCAGCTCTGCATTTAATCTGAAAACCTTCTAAGAAAATGTGTTGGGGTTCCTGCGTGGCTCAGTTGGTTTAGTGTCTGACTTCAGCCCAGGTTATGATACCGTGGTTTGAGCCCTGCATTGAACTCTGTGCTGACAGCTCAGAGCCTAGAACCTCTTCCGGATTCTGTGTCTCCCTCTCTCTCTGCTCTTCCCCCATTCACATTCTGTCTCTCTATGTCTCTCAAAAAAATATATGTTGAAAGACAGAAAGAGTATGTTAATAACCCCCCCTTGATTGATGCCTTTCAAACAAAAGTCACAGGTGCCAAGTCAAACCTTATTTCAACCAACAGGGTATACATGACATAAGTCTGCCCATACCTGAGATTATGGTGTTTGCTCTCCACTTCTGTCCCTGAACACAGCTGCCTCCAGCATCATTCATCTCCCTCAGTGCTGTCATATAGGAGGGCTGGATGGGAAGGGAAGTGTTAACTTATTCTTACAAACTCATCAGAAGCTTAGAGGGCTAAGATTCTCTGGATCTCCTGTTTAATCTGGTATATTTTCGTTTACATTGAATTTTTACTATGGATGTTCTCCCCACTTCACAGCCCTGTGGAAGAAGGAGCAAGAGTAGAGACATTTTCTGATCCCCAACAATCAGAGGAGATAGCCAAATATTTAAAAGTTAATTAGCAATGCAAGACACTATGTCAGTATTAGATGAGTAAAACATATAGTTGCGAAGAACCACAACATTTGAAGGTTGAATGGAATTTAAAATAATATTTCAGTTAAAACCAAAAGATTGGAGAACTTGGCAATTTCCTGTCAAATTTCAAATTATATTTTGGTTCAGAAATTAATGTGCTGCTAATAGATATGATCAATCATGTCAGTTTATAAATGTTAGAAATTGTTCTTCATTTTCATATTGTTTTTAAACATGATGAATTGATATTATAATCAAATCTGTATTAATTATACAAATCAGTGAGCCCAAAACATGTGCTTATATACCATACACATGGGTATTTACTTTTTTTTTTTTTTTTGCATCTAAGGCATATCCTAGCTTTCTTTTTTTAAATTTATTTTTGAGAGAGAGAGACAGAATGAATGGGAGAGGGGGCAGAGAGAGACAGAGAGAGAAGGAAACACAGAATCCGAAGCATGCTCCAGGCTCTGAGCTGTAAGCATAGAGCCTGATGCGGGGCTCGAACCCACAAGCTGTGAGATCATGACCTGAGCCAAAGTCGGACGCCTAACGGACTGAGCCACTCAGGCGCCTTGTATCCTTGTTTTCTTAAAGGGCTGAACCACATAGTCACTATAAAAACACAGAAAGTCCCTTCAGTTTAATAACAATGAAAAACCCCAGAAATGGCAAACTGAGGGGGCAGGAAAGAGGCCCCTAGGCCAGGGGCACGGGAACCCTACTCATACCATCTGGCCTGGCCACAGGACCCTGGTGTTTTACTTTTTTATATTATAATATAGTTATTAGTTTTTTTAACTTTTTATTTGGACAATTTCAAACTTACAGAAAAGTTGCAAGAACAGTACAAAAAAATGCCACTATATGGTGATTTTCCAATTCCATCATTATTTCTATTTATTAGTTGGCATGCTCTTGTAAGGCAGAGTTTTTCTCTTTTCCTCCCATTTAAAAAACCTATAATCCATTCAGACCCATTCTTGTTTTCTTCAGTGAATAATAAAGTGTTAGTATCCTCCTTTATTTTGATATTCAGATTTTCTCAGATTGGACCAGTGGGAACTTAGTCAAAATGGCTCTTATATATTTTGACATGCTCATCACTTTTTTTGAACACTTCCTTATTTTCTGGCACAATAAAAATGTTATAGGTTTGTTTTATTTGCTGCTCCAGGTTTAGAATCAGGAGTCTTCATTTGTTTTTTTTCTTGTTTGTTTATTTTTGAGAAACAGAAACAGAGACAGAGCATTAGTGGGGGGTGGGGGGGGGAGATAGAGACACAGAATATGAAGCAGGCTCCAGGCTCTGAGCTGTCAGCCCAGAGCCCGATGTGGGGCTTGAACCTGCAAATATGAGATCATGACCTGAGCTGAAGTCAGATGTTTAATTGACTGAGCCACCCAGGCTCCCCGAGGAGTCTTCATTTCTTTTTGTGGGGAATGATATTTAGAAACCAAGATCTGGATGTTCTCTCCTTGTTCTTTTTTACTTTATTCTTTTTTAATTTTTAACTCATCTGGAATTTATTCTTCACTATGGTATGAGGTACAGATACATATATCAACAGGAAAAACTATTTAATAGTAAGATAACCAACTGGAAACACTTATTTGTGTTTGTAATCTTGCCCTTCAGGACGGTGATTTATGGGGAAATCTTACTTAATTTTTAGTAATGTATTTAAATTATTTCAAATGATGCATATTTAATTTTACATCTTATGTCAGTTATGTTTTCTCTGACTTAGGTGCATTTTCTAGAATCTTAAAACTTTGTGAAGAAAAATATGAAGCAGGTGAAAAAAAGAAAGGAAGAAAAGGCAGCAGTGTAACACCAGTGAAAGGAATCACAAATTTAGGAAACACTTGCTTTTTCAATGCAGTCATGCAGGTAAGAGTGAGTCATCAGGAAACTTTTTAGAATGTAAAAGATTAATTTTATTCAAAAATTTTTTCTAATGTTTATTTTTGGGTGACAGAGAGAGACAGAGCACAAGCATGGGAGGGGCAGAGAGAGAGGGAGACACATAATCGGAAGCAGGTTCCAGGCTCTGGGCTGTTAGCACAGAGCCTGATGTGGGGCTCAAGCTCATGGACCACGAGATCATGACCTGAGCCAAAGTCGGAGGCTTAACTGACTGAGCCACCCAGGCGCCCCTGTAAAAGATTATTTTAATTAATTTATAGTCATTGGCACACCTGTAAACTAGCAAATGACAGCTAAATGTTCTCCTAGAAATTTCTGTTTTCTTTTTGTTTTAGGCTGGCGCCAGCCATTGCTGCATACATACCCTTTTTGTATGTGTAGCCCCTGTTTGTATGTGTACCCCCTTTTTGCACAGTGCTTCTGGAAGCCTACTCTGTGTTTTACTGTGATTCAGTCAGTAATACTGACATTTATTAAATGTGAAATGTACTCAGTCAAGGTTTTTAAAACTTACACATTTTTTTTGCCATGTTAGATGACGTTTGAGAGTGTAAGAGAATATTCATTCCGTAGAGTCAGAGGCATGTTACAACTGAATCAGAAGACTATACTTTTGCTTTCTTTTAGAATTTGGCACAATCTTATATTCTCTCAGAACTGATGAATGAGAGCAAAGAAAGTAGTGCAAAACTCAAGATTTTTCCTTCTTCAGACTCTCACCTGGTAAGAAGTATGATTATCTGGATAATAGCTCTTTTTAGATGAGCCACTGATGGTGTCAAAATCTACCTTTCCTATTTTTCCAAACTGTTAACTGAGATGGTGTTTTGAAAAAATATTTTGAAAAAATAACTCAAAAGCATTTTGTGAAAATCAGATTTTAAAATTCTAAAGTTACACCTTCAAGATCCGTTAGGGTTCAAACACTTTGTGGGTCAAACAATACAAAAATATTAAGGCAGCTTTCAAACAAACATACTGGAAAAAACAAAAGGGGTTTGAATTTTTGTTGAGCAAAACGTCCAGGATTCCTGCTTGGTAGTTACTGGTAACACTTCCTTAAATACAGCATTTTAGTTCTTTAAAGGTAGATTTGATTTTAATAGTGAACATCTAAAGGTTTTTGGAGCCCTGTCTGAAAATGGGTTTTTAAGCCAGTGAGAAAGGAAAAAACAAACAAACAAAAAACAGCCCTTAACATTCAGAAGATGGCACGGCACCTACAGTTAGGCCATACTGTTCCAGCAGTCTCACAGAAGGCCAGCCTCAGGCTAGGTTGCTCTGAGACTGACAAAATAAGAAAGCAAGGCCACTTCATAGTTTTATCTAAACACAGACAAAAGCAAGGTTAGTCTACCACTTAGTCTCCCAAAAAGACTAGAATTTAGATTATCCTAACTCAAAGATAAGGTTTATCGAGATACCCAGTCATGGAATTACCCCACTTTCTGACAGTATTCAGTTGAGAGCAGACTTCTGCTTCCTTAGGCTCTCTCTGAAATTACTTACCCAATGCTCAAATCCTCTATCAGTTCTTTCCAACAAACTATGGTGTGTGTTCTCCTTAAAACCCCTCTTGTTCAACTACCAGTTTGTTCCTGGTAGTCTTTTGTTGGAGGGCACTGACACTAGTAATAATGATTTTAGTTAGAAATTGTGTGTGTGTGTGTGTGTGTGTGTGTGTGTGTGTGTGTGTGTGTTAGAGGAAGACAGTGTATATATAGCTCATGATCCGGCTTTTGAGAACACTTAAGAAAGGGGAGTTCTAAAAATTCTTAGCCCAAGAGTCTGTAGTAGTAATCTTGGATTTTTTTTTACCCAAGGAGGTGGCTTTGAAGGACAATATTGTTGTATTTCTTTGTTGAAAGGGCAGCCTATAAATTATTGCCTCTTCAACCCCTGAAAATCTATATGGTAGATCCTAATGCCCTCTTCTAAAGTATACTGAGATAGTGAAAACCACTAAATGGAAGTTAATGCTTAGTCACTTGAAAAAGATTTCCTATTAAATGTGATTGAATGGTAAGTATTTTACATGTAGAACTGTGTCGCAAGATTACTAGAGGACAATTAGATATTATAACTGATCACTTTAGGTTTGTGTTATTCTAAGAGGAGAGTTTCAATCTTAGGTTTGTAGGACATACAGGTCACCTGAGCTGGAGGGCTGTCAGCACAGATCACTACTCTCTGAATCATCAGTTTCACTCTACCCTTTGTAAACTGTATGCCTTGTTTCTTTTCCTTACTTTATTGTGCTGACTTGAACCTCTAGTAACGTGTGGAATAGAAATGATGATAGCAGGCATCCTTGCCTAAGATTCCCAGATTAGGGGGGAAATAGTCAATCTTTTAATAACATTAGGAATGAAGTTAACTGTAGATTTTTCATACATGTCCTTTTTTGTTTCTCAATATCTGAAGGTTGTACCTTTTGACCTCATTCACCCATTTTACCCACCCCCTCACTCTCTGCCTCTGGCAACCACTGATCTCTTCTCTGTTGTCTATGAGCATGTTTTTTATTTGTTTGGTTGGTTGTTTGTTTTTGGGTTTTTTGTTTTAAATTCTACATGTAAGTGAGTTCATATTATATTTGTCTTTCTCTGATCTATTTCACTTAGCATAATGCCTACAAGGTCCATTCATGTTGTAAATGATAGGATTTCATTCTTTTTTATGGCAGAGTAGCATTCCATTGTAGAAGTACACCACATGTTCTTTATCCATTCATCACTTGATGGATACTTTGGCTGCTTCTATAATTTGACTATTGTAAATGACGCTGCAATAAACATAAGGGTGTGTGTATCCCTTCAAATTAATGTTTTTGTATTCTTTAGGTAAATATCCAGTGGAGTGACTACTGGATCATATGGTAGTTCCATTTTTAACTTTTTGAGGAACCTCCATACTGTCTTCCAGAATGGCTCTACTAGTTTGCATTTCCACTAACAGTGCATGAAGGTTTCTTTTTCTCCACATCCTCGCCAACAGTTGTTTCTTTTATTTTTGATTTTAGCCATTCTGACAGGTGTGAGGTGAGATCTCATTGCAGTTTTGATTTGCATTTCCCTGATGATGAGTGATGTTGAGCATCTTTTCATGTGTCTGTTGGCCGTCTTGATGTCGTCTTTGGAGAAATGTCTATTCATGTCTTCAACATGGCAGAGAACACTTTTGATACTCAGAGACTATGGAAAAATTAGAGCCTGTACTTTCTGTGGTTTTACTCAGATGGTAGATATTTAAAAACATTTTTTTTAATGTTTATTTTTGAGAGAGAGAAGGAGGGGGAGGGAGAGAGGGGCAGTGAGAGAGGGAGACAAAGAATATGAAGCAGGCTCCAGGCTCCAAGCTCTCAGCACAGAGCCCAAAGCAGGGCTCAAACCCATGAACCACGAGATCATGACCTAAGCCAAAGTCAGAAACTCAATCTGCTAAGCCACCCAGGCGCCCCAGATGGTAGATACTTTTAAGGATAGTTGGCATGAAATATATTTGTAACATGTATTTCATAAATACATGAATGAGACAACATATTTGATAGTTGTCTTAGAAGATAACTTTTTATAATGTTCCAAGATGATATTTGGCATTTGCTTTTAATTTATTGTTTGTAAGGAGAGAGGATTACTAGTGAAGATAACATTTTAGAATGCAAAACTTGGTGGGGAAAAAATTCTAGAATTGAAGTGAGTTTCTCCCTCACACAATTTTAGCTGCTTTTGTCAAGCTTTATGTTTCTCTCTTTTAAAAGAGAGGGAATGATGTACCAATTTTGTGACATAATTTCCCATTCCTTGTTTTATTAGTAAAATATTTTGGGAAAAGAAGGCTTTGGAGTTTTGCTAATAAATATAATTTACAATTATGTGTAATAAGCATAATTTATTAAATATAATTTATGTTTATATGGAAATAAATACATATCAAGTAGATAAGTAATTTTGCTTCTAGGGAAGCACATTAAGGGACATTTATAAGCAACTAAATATTGGTGATTTTACTCTTAAGCTAATACTTTTATTATGTAAAGAGCAGAGGATGTGAAAATACCTGTGTTTTTCAAGGTAAGACGTTTAATTCCATTATCTATTTTTTTTAAATATTCACTTTATATGTGTGGAAATAAGGTTTCTTAATACACTTGAGACAGTTTAGTTGTCATCATTCAAACAAAGTATAACTTAGTTTTTAATAATATTTAATTTTAAAATTTTGTATTTCTGACAAAGAGTTGATCATGTTTTTAAAGGACCCATTAATGGTGGAACTTTCAAGCCCTGGACCATTGACCTCAGCCCTGTTCCTGTTTCTTCATAGCATGAAGGAGACTGGAAAAGGACCACTTTCTCCTAAAGTTCTTTTTAATCAGCTTTGTCAGAAGTGGGTGCATCTAAGTTTTTGATACAAATAATTATGAGTTATAAAATTCTAATACATCACTTAATATGGGTAGTTTCACTCTTATTATAACACTATTATTATCTAGACTCTCAGAGTAAGAACCAATATTTGTTGCAGCTGTGTTTTATGTAAATTATATCTCATAATACTAAGAAGTGGTTGTTTATCCCCATTTTATTAATAAGGAAACTGAGACTCACAGAAGTTGAGTAGCTTGCTTAGTTGTATAGTTAAAAGCCAGGATTCAGATAAAGGTCTGTCTGATTCAGAAGCCCATGATGTAATCACAAAAAGTAAGAAAAATATAGAATTGTAAAATCTAAAAGGTACTATAATAGGTCATCTGAACCTAGTTTTCTTATTTTTACTTTTATTTTATTATCATTTTTTTAAGTATACTCTACCCTCAATATGGGGCTCAAGCTCATGGCCCCAAGATCAGGACTTGCATGCTCTACCAACTGAGCCAGCCAGGTGCCTTCCTTATTTTTATCTGTTTAAAAATATTTATTATTTTGAGAGACAGAGAGGTGGGGGGTGTGGCATAGAGAGAGAGGGAGAGAGAGAATCTCAAGCAGGCTCTGGGCTGTCAGTGTGGAGCCTGACATGGGCCTTGATCTCATGAACTGTGAAATCACGACCTGAGCCAAAATCAAGAGTCAGACGCTTAACTGACTGAGCCACCCAGGTGCCCCTTTCCTTATATTCAGAGATGAGCTTCAAGGCAAGTAGAGTTTAAGTGAATTTCATAAGATAGTGCTGTATGTTCAAAAACAAAATTCTTGTGTGCCTGGAAATAAATACATATTGTAAAGGACCTGACTTAACTTTAATGCTTTCACTTTCTCCTTCATCTAAAAAAATTGAGAACTTATTTGTGTCAGTTACTTGCTAGAATCTAGGGGTACATAGTGTATAGTATATTAAAAATAGATCCTGTCATGGAGTTCATGTGCTGGTCCAGTCCACAATTACTAAAATATATAGAAACAAAATTCTTTAAATGGGAACTTACATTTTTTTTTTTATAACTCTAGGCTTTAAAATTTTATTTTAATTTAAGCTAGTTATTTATGCCATGGATATTGTATTTTAACTCATAGAATTGTACCAAAGTTAAGTTTTTAAAAATTAATTGTGAAAAGAGCACTTACCATGAGTTCTGTCTTCTTGAATTTTTTTCTTTTTTTCTCTTAAAGTTTTTACTTGTTTATTTTGAGAGCTAGAGATATATATATAGAGAGATGTGCAGGGCAGGGGTGGGGTGGGAGAGAATCCCAAGCAGTCTCTGTGCTGACAGCACAAAGCCCAATGCAAGGTTTGATCCCACCAACGGTGAGATCATGAACTGTGCTGAAATCAAGAGTTGGATACTTAACCGACTGAGCCACCCAGGAGTACCCACCTTCTTAAAAATTTTAAGTATACAGAGGCACCTGGGTGGCTCAGTCAATTAAGCATCTGACTTCAGCTCAGGTCATGATCTTGTGGTTGTGAGTTTGAGCCCCACATCGGGCTCTGTGCTGACGGCTCAGAACCTGGAGCCTGCTTCAGATTCTGTCTCCCTCTCTCTCTGCCCCTTCCCTGGTCACACTCTGTCTCTCTCTATAAAAATAAGTAAACATTAAAAAAAAAGAATAACAGTATTTGATAAACTCCCAATATCCATTTTTTCCTTAAAAAAACAACAAAGATTTATTTAAATAAATAAACATTATGTATTACCATTGGTATACCTTGATTCCTGGCCCAGAGAAACCATGAGATAATGAGATAATGAATGTTTTTTTCTTTTAAGAAAAAAGAATGGGTATTGGATTTTATTAAATGTTTTTCCTGCATCTATTGAAATAATCATATGGGTTTTTAAAAATCTGTTGAAATAGTGAATTGTATTAATGGTTCTGAATAGCTTGTATATTTGACATACATTAAGCTGTACATGTTTAAAGCATACCATTGGATGAGTTTTGATTACACACATACACACACACACGTGATACCATTGCCACAATCAGTGTGATGAATGTATGCATCACCCCCAAAAGTTTTCTTGGGCTCTTTTGTGATCCCTCTCTCTGGACTCTCTCCCCTAAACCCCTTCCCTCGGTCCCACTCACCTGTTTTTTGTCACTGTGGATTCGTTTACATGTTTTAGATTCCTATATATAATGTGTACTCTTTTTTTAATCTGGTTTCTTGCTGTAATTATTTTGGAAGTCCTCTACATTGTGTGTATATATTACTTGATTTCTGAAAGTTGAACCAATCTCTTGTAGTTTTTGTTATAAAAGTGATTATCAGACCCTTCTACCACTTGTGAATGTTGAAAAAAAATTCTTAAGCTTTCTTCTGGATTCCCCCTCCCCCTCCAATTCTTGTTATTTTGCAGTAGTTTTAAGGATTCCAAGAAGTTGCAAGAAGAGTACAGAGTTACTGTGTACCCATTATTTAGCTTCCACCATTGATAATATCTTACACAATGGTGCATTATCAAAACCAGGAAATTGACATTGACACAGTATTGTCAGCTCTCCTACAAATCTTATTTGGATCTCACCAGTTTCTACATGCATTCTTCCTTAAAAGGTTCAAAGATGCTCTAGAGTGATTGTTTCCTTATATTCATTAATGTCCATCTTTTGCTTCCTTTATTCCTTCACTCATTTATGTTGCCAACTAATATTGATGTGCTAAGCTTTCATTGGGTTTTGTCCATGAGGAAATATATACGTGTGGGGGTGTGTATGTATTGTATATATACACACTACAAATATATATGTGTGTATACATACACATGATATTCTATGGTATGTCATGTACATTAAGGAGTGCCACCAAATTCTCAAAATACTATATCTTCTAATTTACTAGTTTACCCTTCAACTCTGCATAGTTTAAACTCTATTGATTTTTATATCTGTAGTTTTATTTTCTTTTTTCTAATATTTTCAATTGGCTATCTTATCAATATCTACATATCCTTTAAATTTTTTTTTCTTTTTTACCTAATACCTAGGCTTTTCTTGGCAGTTATGCCTTTATGTTTTTGTACATTCTCAACATGTTGTAACATCTTTGGGACAGTTCTATAAAATTTATTTGGAGTGAAGTAAATGCAATTCGGTTGTTGATTTTTTACATCAGATTTCTTTTTTTTTAAATATAATTTATTGGCAAATTGGCTTCCATACAGCACCCAGTGCTCATCCCAACAGGTGCCCTCCTCACTACCCATCACTCACTTTCCCCTCCCCCCACCCCCTATCAACTCTTGGTTTTCTGTATTTAAGAGCCTCTTGTGGTTTGCTTTTTTCCCTTTCTGTAACTTTTTTTTTCCTCCTTTCCTTCCCCCATGTTCTTCTAAGTTTCTCAAATATGAGTGAATATCTATGATACCTGTCTTACTCTGACTGACTTATTTCACTTAGCATAATACCTTCCAGTTCCATCCACGTTGCTGCAAATGTCAGGATTTCATTCTTCCTCATTGCCATGTAGTATTCCATTGTATAGATAAACCACATCTTCTTGATCCATTCATCAGTTGATGGACACTTAAGCTCTTTCCATGTTTTGGCTATTGTTGAGAGAGCTGCTATGAACATTGGGGTACATGTGCTCCTATGCATCAGCACTCCTGTATCCCTTGGGTAAATCCCTAGCAGTGCTATTGCTGGGTCATAGGGGAGTTCTATTGTTAAATTTTTGAGGAACCTTCACACTGTTTTCCAGAGGGGCTGCACCAGTTTACATTCCCACCAACAGTGTAGGAGGGTGCCCGTTTCTCCGCATCCTCGCCAACATCTGTTGTTTCTTGACTTGTTCATTTTAGTCATTCTTACTGTTGTGAGGTGGTATCTCAGTATGGCTTTGATTTTTATTTCCCTGATTAACATCAGATTTCTTTGTGTTTTATGATACTAGATTGTAAGCTCTGTGGGAGGAGAGTTTTTTTGTTGTTTTTTCCCATCTTTGCCCCTTTTGCTTTCTTCCATTTCCTCCACCCTTCCTTTTTTCCCCTGCTGCCCTTTTCACCGCCTCTCCATTACATAGCCTCTTTTCCTCATATCCCTCTCTTCTCTGCCTAAAAATTTCCAATTTTAAGATAGCCTTACCTCTGAACCCTGGGCTGGCCTTGGAGGTCCTGGTCTTGTGCTAGCTTACAGTTAGTTACTCTGCTGCCCTCATCTGGGAGATGTGAGAAGAGTCAGTATGCTTGGCCTAGTTTCAGGTCTCTAGGCTATGTCTGTGTTCTCTTGTAGCCTTAGGCAGTATTTGCCTAGGGGCTTCCTTTCAGTCTCTTGGTAAAGTCAGCCATCCTTAGGGATGCCTGGGTGGCTTAGTCGGTTGAGTGTCCGACTTTCGCTTGGGTCATGATCTTGCGGTTTGTGGGTTCGAGCCCCGTGTTGGGCTCTGTGCGGACTGCCGGCTCAGAGCCTGGAGCCTGTTTCAGTCTGTAACTCCCTCTCTCTCTGACCCTCCCCTGCTCACGCTGTCTCTCTCTCTCTCTCCTAGAAATTAAAAAAAAAAAAAATTAAAAAAAAGAAAAAAAAGAAAGTCTGCCATCCTTAAACAGTGAGCCCAGCTCTGGTGTCTGTCTGACATGGGGTACTTTTCATTTTCTTTACTCTTCAGGGCTGAGCTCTTTCAGGCCCTGAGCTTATAAAGGCTATTTTTCCCTCTGGCAACTATTTGTGTTCTATTTTTGCTCTGTGGGATTTATTTTGTGTTGAATTCCACATAAGCCTTTTTTTTCTTTTTCTTGGTTTCTTTTCTCTTTTTCTATTTTGTCAGTATGGTTGGAGTAGAGAGAGTTTTTGGATTATCAGCAGACTGACTCACCTTTATCTGTAAGACATCTGCACAAATCCCCTTGTTCTAAATTGTTTTGTCAACAGTCTATTCCTGTTTGATAAATATGAATACATTTTCCTCTTACAAACTGAGATTTTTAGAGGTGTTCTCCTCTTTCCCACAGTAACACTTTTTTTTTTACTAAGGTACATTTTCTGTGTATATTTCGTTGTCCCCTCATTTTGAATAGGGTGAATCTTTTCATATGTTTGGTGATTTTCCTCTATATCCTTTAAATTTGAAGGTCTCTTTGGCATTGGTAGCTCAGATAGGCCCCATTAGGGATTGATTATTTATTTATTAAATTTAAATCCAAGTTAGTTAACGTATAGTGTAATAATGATTTCAGGAATAGAATTTAGTGATTCACTTGATGTATCACTAGGATGTAACACCCAGTACTCATCCTAACAAGTGTCCTCCTAATGTCCCTCATCCCTTTAGCCCGTCCCCCCCCACCCAACACCCTGCCAACAACCTTTAGTTTTTTCTCTGTATTTAAGAATCTCTTATGGTTTGTCTCCCTCTCTGTTTTTATATTATTTTGCTTCTCTTCCTTTGTGTTCATCTGTTTTGTATCTTAAATTCCACATGAGTTAAATCATAAGATATTTGTCTTTCTCTGACTTATTTCACTACCATAATATACACTGTTCCATCCACATTGTTGCACATGGCAGTATTTCATTTTTTTGATCCCTGAGTAATATTCCATTGTATGTATGTATGTATGTATATAAATATACCACATCTTCTTTATCTGTTCATCAGTTGATGGACATTTGGGCTCTTTCCATACCTTGGCTATTGTTGATAGCAGTGCTATAAACATTGGGTGCATGTGACCCTTCAAATCAGCACTCCTGTATACTTTGGATAGAACCTAGAAGTGCAATTGCTGGGTCATAGGGTAATTCTGTTTTTAATTTTTTGAGGAACCTCCATGCTGTTTTCCAGAGCAGCTGTACAAGTTTGCATTCCCACCAGCATTGCAAAAGGGTTCCTTTTTATCTGCATCCTTGCCAGTATCTGTTGTTGCCTGAGTTGTTGATTTTAGCCATTCTGACAGGTGTGAGGTGGTATCTCATTATGGTTTTGATTTCCCTGATGAGTGGTGCTGAGCATTTTTTCATGTGTTTGTTAGCCATCTGGATGTCTTTGGAAAAGTGTCTACTCCTGTCTTTTGCCCATTTCTTCACTGGATTGTTTGGGGGTTTTTTGGTGTTGAGTTTGATAAGTTCTTTACAGATTTTGGATAGTAACCCTTTATCTGATAGGTCATTTGCAAATATCTGTCCCATTCTGTCATTTGCCTTTGAGTTTTGCTGACTGTTTCTTTCGCTGTGCAGAAGCTTTTTAATCTTGATGAGGTGCCATCAGTTCATTTTTGCTTTTGTTTCCCTTGTCTCTGGAAGCATGTCAAGTAAGAAGTTGCTGCGGCCAAGGTCAACAAGGTTGTTGCCTGATTTCTCCTCTAGGATTTTGATGGCTTCCTATCTTACATTTAGGTCTTTCATCCATTTCGAGTTTATTTTTGTGGATGGTGTAAGAAAGTTGTTCAGGTTCATTCTTCTACATGTCCCCATTTGCGGGAGAGACTGTCTTTATTCCACTGGATATTCTTTCCTGCTTTGTCAAAGGTGAGTTGGCCATATGTTTGTGGGTCCATTTCTGGGTTCTCTATTCTGTTCCATTGATCTGTGTATCTGTTTTTGTGGCAGTACCATGATGTCTTGATGATTACAGCTTTGTAATACAGCTTGAAGTCTGGAATTGTGATGCCTCCAGCTTTGGTTTTCTTTTTCAGGATTGCTTTGGCTATTCAGGGTCTTTTGTGGTTCCATATAAGTTTTAGGATTGTTTGTTCTAGCTCTGTGAAGAATATTGGTGTTATTTTGATAGGGATTGCTTTGAATATATAGATTGCTTTGGGTAGTATCAACTCTATTAGAGAATCTTTAAGGCATCTTAGAATTTTTTACCCAGTCCTAGGTAGAAGAAAGAAAAAAGAAATCTAGGTTTTTCTTTGTTTGTTTATTTATTTTCAAGTTAGTTAACATATATTTTCAAGTTAGTTAACCAATATATGTATTGGTTCCAGGAGTAGAATTTAGTGATTCATCATTAATTTTCTTGAGTGTTTTACAAGGTGGTAATTGTTCTGTGCATAGCTTAGATGGAGCTATAGGCAGAGACATGGTAGAGGAAGTTTCTCCTTCATTCAGGAACTATTACCTCCCTTTGCATCTGCTTTGAAAGTCACAGACTTCTCCGCCTACCTGTTACATGGCAGATGAGGATCCCTGAAGGATTCCCTGGTTGCCCTTTGCAGTCTTCTTCCACTTTACTGACCTTCCTTGATGCCTATAGCACGAGTGTCATGTCATGCAATTTCTACCTTTTATGGATTCCAGCCATAGAAGCCCAGATGGGGTTGAGAAATGTGTCCATCTTGGTTTCTGTCCTCATCTCTGATCTACAAGGTGAGCAATATCCACGAAATTCAGAAAGGGAAGCCCACAAGGGGAGTAAATCAAAGTTGTCAGCATCATGTGGCTTTTGCTACTACTTGACAAGCGTGAGTAACTAAATTACAGTTCCTATTACAGGCTAGATTCACTACTAGTTCAGATAGCTTTTTAGTACCAGGGACTCACATTAGTGCATTACTGGAATGAATGTATATTATGAGATAGTGAAGAATAATGCTTAAAGTACTGGATTCAAGAATCAAAAGACTTGGATTTATGTCAGTGGCACTCAGGTTGTTCTTCAGTTTCCTCAAGTGTAAAACAGAGTTCATATTAATTATGAATTTCTTAACAGCTAAGTTGTACGTATTAAATGATATATGTTGGGCATATCACAAGGAGAACATTATAAGCTTGTACTACCATATGATATTCTTACTATTTTGTATTACTTTGACAAAATTATTTCTTCATCTTAGATAAGAGCGCTATCTAAATTTAGTACTCATTTTCATTTCATTTTTGTATTGGAGTTTATTGCAGAAAAGATTGCTTTTTAAAGTTACTAGAATCAACTACATACTTGCTGTGTTGATGTCTCCATGAATAGCACCTGATCCTTTAATTAATACAAGGAAATCTAAGCATTAAATCCTTAAAAGAAATACATTCACAGAGATATCAGATTATAGTTCTTTATTTTAATATAAATAGCTTCTTGTTTTTCTTTTTGTAGGAAGGTAATGGATCACAGTGGCATGGGTTTGACTGCTATAGTTTTGCTTGCTGTGTGACCTTGCAAATTATTTAAATAATCCCTCTTAGCTTTCATATATAAACTGGAGAAAGTAGTGCATCCCACGCTTGTTTGAGGATTGACATATGTAAAGCTTAACATATGTACTATGCTTGCATGTAGTAGTCACTTGACAAATGATAGCCATATTATACTTTTTTTATTTCAAATTTATTTATTTATTTTGAAAGAGGGGGAGGGGGGAAGAGAATCCCAAGAAGGCTTCATGCTGTCAGTGCAGGGCACCATGTGGGGGTTGATTCCAAGAACCATGAGATCATGACCTGAGCCAAAATCAAGAGTCAGATGCTTAACCAACTGAGCCACCCAGGCGCCCTGATAACTATATTATTCTCTGTGTACTTAAGATCTCATCCCAACTGGAGCAGTGATCATGTTTGTTCTTTTTACCAAGTGGTAAAAGGACTGTATACAATCTTTGAATATATGTTATTTAAAAATGATTTTAGATGAGGAGTGCTTGGGTGGCTCAGTCGCTTAAGTGATTAAGGTTTGTAGGATCGAGCCTTGCGTTGGGCTGTGGGCTGACTGCCTGGAACCTGCTTGGGATTCTCTCCCTCTTTCTTTCTCTGCCCTCCCCCCCCCCCCCCATGCACACACACCCTCTCTTTCAAATACATTAATCATTTAACCATTAAAAAATGATTTTTGATGGTAGTAATGTATTTTTGATGAAATTATCTATTTTCTTTCCTTTTTTTTTTTTTTTAAATCATAGGGCCCCTCGATTTAAAGGTTTCCAGCAACAAGACTGTCAGGAGCTTCTGCACTATCTGTTGGACGCAGTGAGGATGGAAGAAACAAAGGTCAGATTTCTTCAAATTGATAACACATACTTTTTAAGAAGAGGGTACAAAAATGAAGAAGTTAATTTCTACTATAATTTTAATATAGATTGAGAAGTAATTTGATTTTTTCTAACTTTTCTATTTATTCCTTTATTTATGTATCTTTGGCCGGTTCTTCTAAAAGATTATTTTCTTTTATCCTTTGCAACCCCATCATCCTTTATTAGTTAATACCCTTTGACTGTAAATAACAAATCAATTCAAGCTAGCTTAATTTTTTTTTTTTTTTTTTTATTTCTAGGAGAGAGACAGAGAGACAGCGCGAGCAGGGGAGGGTCAGAGAGAGAGGGAGTTACAGACTGAAACAGGCTCCAGGCTCTGAGCCGGCAGCCAGCACAGAGCCCGACGCGGGGCTCGAACCCACGAACCGCGAGATCGTGACCTAAGTGAAAGTCGGACGCTTAACCGACTAAGCCACCGAGGCGCCCCTAAGCTAGCTTAAATAAAGAAAAGGAAATCTAAGAATCTCAGTGAAGGGAGGTATAGGTAGCGATATAGGGACAGGAAGGTTCTCCAGAATCTAGAGAATATTTTCCTTATTTTCCTAGTTTCTCTGGCTCTGTAGATTTTCTTTATTCATCTCCTTGCAAACTGAGTAGTTTCTCAGCTTCTCTCTCTGAATGGTAGCACATGACCTTCATATTTTGCACATGTTGCGGTTCCACATATATAAAAACAAAACTGGCTGTTTGTGAATCCCAGCTCTGAAGAGAAACTTTGTTCCCTCATGTTGGATTAGGATCCACTCAGGGATTAGTCACTTGTAACTAGGGAAGTGGGATCCAAGCCTCCTGAATCAGGGAATGTTTTTGAGAAAAGGAAGAATGGCTCATGGCCTGGAGAGATTCCCCAAACAGTGTTCATTGTCATCCTATCCCTTCATTGATTGGGTGGTAGTTGCCTTTAATAGTAAATGAGTTAAATTCGACTTTTTTGGTGGGGTCCTACAAATGGGATACAATTTTTCAGAGAAAATGCAAGATATTACAGATGTCAAGTACACATCACCTATTCTCCATTTTCCATCTATCACATTATTAATCATTCATAACAGTTCTGCTGAGTCTGGATTCAGCCTCAGAATCATTCTCAACCTACTACTGCAGGCACGCCCTCACAATGATAATTGTTATAATAGGTGAAATCCTGTTTTCCATTCAAGGTACATACACTACTTAATTTATGTTACTATGTAGCAGAGCAAAGAAAATGAAGTACTCCTATTCTTGTGATAGCAGTTACTATGACACTAAGCAAGGTAGATCCTCCTCTTTCTATTTTTTAAAATCTTACCTTGAGGGATGCCAGGGTGACTTAGTCGGTTAAGCATAGGACTCTTGATCTTGGCTCAGGTCATGATTTCATGGTTCGTGGGGTTGAGCCCCAAGCTGGGCTCCATGCTGACAGCATAGAGCCTGCTTCAGATACCCCTCCCTTTCTCTCTCTCTGCCTCTCCCCTACTTGCGTTCAGTTTCTCTCTCTCAAAATAAATAAACTAAAATAATGAAAAATAAAATCTTACCTCAAATTGTAATATTGTAGTATTCTAGTTTTCAGTAGAGTTCTAATATTTTCTTTTATCATAAAGAATGAGTTAATCACTCCCTCCTGCTACCAATGTTTTTATTACAGTTCTGTTCTTTTTTTTTTTTTTTTTATATTTTTTATTTATTTCTAGGAGAGAGAGAGAGAGACAGCGTGAGGAGGGGAGGGTCAGAGAGAGAGGGAGTCACAGACTGAAACAGGCTCCAGGCTCTGAGCTGGCAGTCAGCACAGAGCCCGACGCGGGGCATGAACCCACGAACCGCGAGATCATGACCTAAGCGAAAGTCGGACGCTCAACCGACTAAGCCACCCAGGCGCCCCTTACAGTTCTGTTCTTAATTGGCTATTTATTGACTTCCGTATTAAATTAATTAATTTCAACTTTTGAAGGTGTCAATCCTTTTCTGCTATCTCTCTACTTGATATATGTATATATTTAAGTTATATGTATATATGTATTATATATATTTAAGTTTGTATTTTAATTCCAGTTAACATATGGTGTTATATTAGTTTCATATGTACAATATAGTGATTCAGCAGTTCCATGCATCAGCTGGTGCTCAGCACAGCAAGTGCACTCCCTAATCCCCATCACCTATCTCACCCATCCCCCCACTAACCTCCCCCTCTGGGAATCATCAGTGTGTTCTCTGTAGTTAAGACTCTGTTTCTTGGTTTCTCTCTCATTTCCCCTTTGCTCATTAATTTTGTTTCTTAAATTCCACATGTAAATAAAATCATATGGTGTTTGTCCTTCTCTGACTGACGGACTTCGCTTAGTTCCCTCTCTAGTTCCTGCCATGTTGTTGCAAATGGCAAGACTTCATTCTTTTCTGTGGTGGAATAATATTCCATTTTATAAATGTACCACATTTTTATTCATTCATTTTAATTGATGGACATTTGGGCTGCTTCTATAATTTGGCTATTATGAATAATACTGCAATAAACATACAGGTGCATGTATCCCTTTGAATTAGTGTTATCATATTCTTTGGGTAAACACCCAGCAGTGCGATTTTTGGATCATAGGGTAGTTCTATTTGTAACTTTTTGAGGAACTTCATCCAGAGTGGCTGTACCAGTTTGCATTCCCAACAGTACACAAGGGTTCCTTTTTCTCCACATCCTCACTAATAGCTATTGTGTCTTATATTTTTATTTTACCCATTCTGACAAGTAGGAAGTGATCTCATTGTATTTTGATTTGCATTTCCCTCATGATGAATGATGATGAGCATCTTTTCATGTGTCTGTTGGCTGTGTGCATGTCTTTGGAGAAATGTCTGTTCATGTCTTTTGCCCATTTGGTTATTGGATTATTTTTTTTTTTTTTTTAAATATTTTTTATTTATTTCTAGGAGAGAGAGAGAGAGAGCGTGAGCAGGGGAGGGTCAGAGAGAGAGGGAGTCACAGACTGAAACAGGCTCCAGGCTCTGAGCTGGCAGTCAGCACAGAGCCCGACGCGGGGCTCGAACCCACGAACCGCGAGATCATGACCTAAGCGAAAGTCGGACGCTTAACCGACTAAGCCACCCAGGCGCCCCATATTGGATTATTTTTTATGTGTGTTGAGTCATATCAATTCTTTATATATTTTGGATACTAACCCTTTACTGGATATGTCATTTCCAAGTATTGTCTCCCATTCTGGAGGTTGCCTTTTAGTTTTGTTGATTGTTTTCTTTGCTGTGCAGAAGCTTTTTATTTTGACTTAATCCCAACAGTTGTTTTTTTTGTTTGTTTTTGTTTCTCTTGCCTCACAAGACATATCTAGAAAGAAGTTGCTATGGCCGGTGTCAAAAAAGTTACCATAGCCTGTGTTCTCTTCTGAGATTTTTATGGTTACAGGTTTCACATTTAGGTCTTTAGTCCATTTTGAATATATTTTTGTGTATGGTGTAACAAAGGGATCCAGTTTCATTATTTTGCACATAACTGGCTAGCTTTTCCAACACTGTTTGTTGAAAAGACAGTCTTTTTCCTGTTGCATATTCTTACCTACTTTGTTGAAGTTTAATTGACCATATAATTGTGGGTTCATTTCTGGGCTTTCTGTTCTGTTCCACTGATTTGAGAGTCTGTTCTTGTGCCAGTACCATACTGTCTTGCTGGTTATAGCTTTGTAATACAGCTTGAAGTCTGTGATTCTGATGCCTCCAGCTTTGGTTTTCTTTTTTAAAATTGCCTTCACTCTTCAAGGTCTTTTGTAGTTCCATACAAATTTTAGCATTGTTTGTTGTAGTTCTATGAAAATGTTGGTATTTGATAGGGATTGTATTAAACACGTAGATTGCTTTGTGTAGTATAGACATTTTATTTATTTATTTATTTATTTAATGTTTTATTTATTTCTAGGAGAGAGAGAGAGACAGCGTGAACAGGGGAGGGTCAGAGAGAGAGGGAGTCACAGACCGAAACAGGCTCCAGGCTCCGAGCTGGCAGTCAGCACAGAGCCCGACGCGGGGCTCGAACCCACGAACCGCGAGATCATGACCTAAGCGGAAGTCGGACGCTTAACCGACTAAGCCACCCAGGCGCCCCTTGTATAGACATTTTAGCAATATTTACTCTTCCAGTCCATGAGCATGGAATGTCTTTCCATTTCTTTTTTTTTTTTATGCTTATTAATTTTTTTGAGAGTGTGAGTGCGGGAGGGGCAGAGAAAGAGGAAGACAGAGGATCTGGAGCAGGCTGTGTGCTGATAGCAGCGAGCCCGATGTGGGCCTCGAAGTAACAAACTTTGAGATCATGACCTGAGCTGAAGTCAGATGCTCAACCGAATGAGCCACCCAGGTGCCCCTGTCTTTCCATTTATTTGTATCATCATCAATTTCTTTCATCACTGTTGCATAGTTTTCAGAGTACAGGTCTTTTACCTTTTTGGTTAGGTGTATTCTTAAGTATCTTATTTTTGGTGTAATTATAAATAGGATTGTTTGCTTAATTTCTGTTTCTGCTGCTTCATTATTGATGTATAGAAATATAATAGATTTCTCTATGTTGATTTTGTATCCTGAGACTTTACTGAATTCATTTATCAGTGCTAGTAGTTTTTTTTAATTGAGTCTTTAAGATTTTTTTGTATATAATATGTCATCTGAAAATAATGAAAGTTTTACTTCTACCTTACCAATTTGGATACCCTTTATTTCTTTTTGTTGTCTCATTGCTGTGGCTAGGACTTCCAGTACTATGTTTAATAAAAATGGTGAGAGTGGACATTCTTGTCTTATTCCCCATGTTAGGAGAAAGCTCTGTTTTTCCCCATTGAGGATGATATTAGCTGTGGGTTTTTCATATATGGCCTTTATGATGTTGAGGTATGTTCCCTCTAAACCTACTTAGTTGAGGTTTGTTTTGTTTTGTTTTGATTTTTGGTTTTGGTGATGAATGGATGTTGTATTTTGTCAAAGGCTTTTTCTGCATCCATTGAAATGATTATATGATTCCTATCCTTTGCTTGTAATGTGGTGTTGACTGCTTTGTGAATACTGAACCACCCTTGCAACCCAAAATAAATCCCATTTGATCATGATGAGTGATTTTTTTTAATGTATTGTTAGATTCGGTTTGCTGATATTTTGTTGAGGATTTTTGCATCTTTGTTCATCGAGATATTGGCCTGTAATTCTCTTTTTGTGGTATCCTTGTCTGGTTTTGGTATCAGGGTAATGCTGGTTTCATAGAATGAATTTGGAAATTTTCCTAACTTTTCTATCTTTTGGAATACTTTGAGAAGAATAGGTATTAACTCTTCTTAAACGTTTGGTACAATTTGCCTGTGAAGCCATCTGGTCCTGAACTTTTATTTGTTGGGATTTTTTGATTACTGATTCAATTTCTTTGCTGGTTTTCTGTCTAAATTTTGTATTTCTTCCTGTTTCATTTTGGTAGTTTATATGTTTCTAGGAATTTATTCATTTCTTCTAGGTTGTCCAATTTTTTGACGTATAGTTTTACATAATCTTTTATAATTGTATTTCTGTGGTGTTGGTTGTTACTTCTCTCATTTTTAATTTTATTTGAGTCCTTTTTTATTTTCTTGATAAGTTTAGCTAGAGGTTTATCAATTTTTGTTTAGTTTTGAAGATCTAGCTCTAGGTTTTGTTGATCTGTTCTTTTGTTTTTATAGTTTTATTTCTGATCTGATCTTTATCATTTCTTTCCTTTTGGTGGTTTTAGTTTGTTGGTCTTTTTCTAGCTCCTTTAGGTGTACGTTTAGGTTGTTTATTTGAGATTTTTCTTGCTTCTTGAGGTAAGCTTGTATTGCTATAAACTTCCCTCTTAGAACTGCTTTTGCTGAATCCCAAAAGTTTTGGACTGTTGTGATTTCTTTTTTATTTGTTTCTATGTAATTTTTTATTTCTCCTTTTATTTCCTGGTTTAGTTTAGTAGCATGGCATTTAACCCTCATCTATTTGTGGTCTTTCTAGATTTTTCTTGTGGTTGATTTCTAGTTTCATAGTGTTATGGTTAGAAAAGACTCATGGTATGACTTTGATTCTCTTGAGTTTGAGACTTGTTTTTTGGCCTAATATATAATCTGTTCTGGAGAGTGTTCCATGTGCATCTGAAACGAATGTGTATTCTGCTGTTTTAGGATGGAATGTTCTGAATATGTTATATCCATCTGGCTCAGTGTGTTATTCAAAACCATTGTAGAGACAGAGTCCAAGCAGAGGAGGGGCAGAGAGAGAAGGAGATAAAATTTGAAGCAGGCTCCAGGCTCTGAGTTGTTGGCACAAAGCCCAATGCAGAACTGTGAGATCATGACCTGAGCCAAAGCTGGATGCTTAAGTGACTGAGCCACTCAGGCATCCGTGTTATTAACTGTTATGTATGTGTGTGCTCCTATGTGAGTGCATAAATATTTACAATTGTTATATCTTCTTGTTGGATTGTCCCCTTTATGATTAGATAGTGTCCTTCTTTCGTCTCTTGTTATAGTCTCTGTCTTAAAGTCTGTTTTGTCCAATTTAAGTATTACTACCCTGGCTTTCTTTTGACATCCGTTTGCATGATAAATGTTTCTCTGTCCCTCACTTTGAATCTGCAGGCGTCTTTAGGTTTGAAATCAGTCTCCTATAGGTAGTGTTTAGATGGGTCTTGTTTTTTATATCAGTTCTATCACCGTATGTTTTAAAAAAATTTTTTTAATGTTTTTATTTATTTCTGAGAGAGAGAGAGACAATACGAGCTGGGGAGGGTCAAAGAGAGAGGGAGACACAGAATCTGAAGCAGGCCTCAAGCTCTGAGCTAGCTGTCAGCACAGAGCCCAACGCAGGCTTGAACCCACGAACCGTGAGATCATGACCTGAGCTGAAGTTGGATGTTTAACCGACTGAGCCACCCAGGTGCCCCACACCCTATGTCTTTGATTGGAGTATTTAGTGCATTTACATTCAGAATAATTACTGATAGATACGTATTTATTCCCATTGTATTACTTGTTTTGTGGTTGTTTCTGAAGATTTTCTCTGATCCTTTGTCTTTCTCGTTTTTATGATTTGCTGGTTTTCTTTAGTGATGTATTTCTTTAGTGGTGTATTTAGTGATATGATTTATTTCTCTTTACTCTCTGAATACTTATTAGTGGTTTTTGATTTATCATTACTCTCAGGTTTGTATATTATATCTTCTGCATATAGCAGTCTATATGAAGTACATGGTTGTTTTTAGTTTGAACTCCTTCTTTTCTCTCCATGTTTTAGGTATATGATGTCATATTTTACATCCTTTTATTTTATGAGTTCCTTTGACTCTTTTTTTACAGGAATGCTCTTTTTACTGCTTTTGTGTTTCCTACCTTTATACTATCACCTTTGGTCTTTCCTTTCTACTCAGAGAGTCCCCTTTAATATTTCTTGCAGAGCTGGTTTAGTGGTCACAAACTCCTTTAGTTTTTGTTTGTCTGGGAGACTCTTTATCTCTTCTTCTATTCTGAATGTTAGCCTTGTTGGATAGAGTATACTTGGCTGTACATTTTATCCCATTCAGCACTTTGAATATGTCACACCATTCCCTTCTGGCTTGGGAAGTATCTGCTAAAAAAAAATCCCCTGATGGCCTTATGGGGTTTCCCTTGTATGTAATTGTCTTCTTTTCATCCTGCTGCTTTAAAATTTTTTTTTATCACTATATTTTGCCAGTTTAATTACAGTATGTCTCGGTGTTGGCCTGCTTTTGTTGATTTTGTTGGATCTGGACATCTGTTTCCTTCCCCAGATTAGGGAAGTTTTCAGGTATATAAATATTCTGCCCCATTTTCTCTCTCTCCTTCTGGGATTCTTTTAATACGAATTGTTATGACATTAGATGGAGTCACTGAGTTCCCCAAATCTTTTCTTGTTTTGCATAATTCTTTTTTTCCCTCCTCTTTTGTTCATTACTTGTCTTCTAGGTCTTTAATTCATTCCTCTGCTTCCTCAAGCCTGCTGTACTTGGCATCAAGCATGCTTCTAACCTTGTTTATTGCACTTTTCATCTCTGATCGATTCTTTTTAATTCTGTGTTATGGGTCTCACTGTCTTCCACTCTTTACTCAAGTCCAGTGAATATCCTAATGATCATTGCTTTAAATACTCCATCTGGGAGGAGGGCACTTATTGGGAAGAGCACTGGTGTTCTATGAAAACCAACCTGACAGTAAACTATGAAAGAAAAATAAATAAATAAAAATACTCCATCAAGCATGTTACTTGTATCTGTTTTGCTTTAATCTCGGGCCATGGCCTTCTGTTCTTTCATTTGGTACAAATTTGTCTACTCATTTTGTCTGAGTCTCTGAGCCTGTTTCTCTGTGTTAAGAAAGCTGTGTTCCCTATTCAATGGCCTAATGAAGAGGAAGTCCTGTGGAACCCTGCCCTATACTATCCCCTATTCCCTAGGACCTGGCACTTTAGGGGATATCTCCAGGGTGTGCTGCATGCAGTCTACTATTGGGTCCTGGCCGTTTTATCTTTCAGGCCAGTCATCTGCGCAGGTGCTCTGTGTCTGTTGTGCACAGTGTTGGGTCTCTGGTCTGAAATGTGGCAAGTTTTTTTTTAATAGTTTATTTTTTTAGTAATCTTTATACCCAATGTGGGTATACTCAGTGTTCCCTAGGGCCTGGCACTTTAGGGAATAAACTCAGTGTGGGCCCAGACTCAAAACCTCAAGATCAGTAATTGCATGCCCTTCCAACTGAGCCAGCGAGGTGTCTTTCGAACGTGATGAGTTTTAACTGAGACCTGTCACCACCACTGCCAGAATTGAGGCCCTGCAAAATTCCCACATGGGGAGCTGTGTGTGGGCAAGGATCGAACTGGTCTTCTGGGAAAGGGGGCCCACAGCCCTGGGGCTAAGGCAGACGTGACTGAGAAAGGCAGTTCCAACAGACCATGAGGGAGCAGGGCTTGGTGTAAGCAAGTTAGGTGGTGAGTGTCAGTGCTATCCTGGCTCCTGTGGTGGCCCTTAACCTATGCTGAGAAGTGGGGGAGGAAAAGTATACCTACCAGTTCCTTTGTCCCTGAAGGAGTGTCTCTGTGAGTGCTGTCTCTCTGGGATGCGCTTGGAGATGAGCAAATAACCTCCCCACTGGGTGCCCCAGGTGCTCTTCAGATCGCTGTTTTGCTGTATGTCCATGTGATGTCTGCCTGCTTTCTCTCCAAGAGCAGCTTAGTGACCTCTCAGCTCTAGCCTAGCCAAGTCCTCTGACCTTTAAAATTCCAGGTTTTAAGCCCCACTTGTTGCCAGAATTCACAAAATCCAGACTCTCTTACTTTCCAAGCCATTTGCTATGAGGATTCATTTTCCCCATGTGCTCCCCTGGGCCCTAGTCTCTCCCCCTTCTCCAGGACTGCAGCTAGCTCCCCACTGCAGTGGCCATGACTTGTTTCTCTCCCAAACCAGGTCTCTGCATTTCCTACCTTCTTCACTGTGGCCTCTTCTCTACCTTTAGTTGTGAGGTTTGTTCTGCCAGTCTTCAGGTTGATTTCTGGGGCATGCAGGATTTGATAGTTGTATTCGTGGGCTGAAGTGAGCCTAGGGTCTGCCTACTCCACACCATCTCCCTTCCTGGCTCTACTTTATGTGTTTTAATCATGAACCCTACTGTTTTCTATTTAGAGTTATGTTTTTGTCACCTCTCTGAGGTCGTGATCTCCTCAAGGAATGATGCTGTGTATTATCTCTGTATCCCATGTTCCTTGCACATAGTAGGTGCCCAGTGATTTGTTTGTTAATAGGTTGTCTGTACTAAACCTTGGAGTGGACAGTTTTTGTTGAGGATTTCATTGGGGAAAAAAAGTTTCTTAAATGAGTTATACTACCTACTTTCTTGGAGATTTACTGTTATTTTGAATAGGTTATAATTTGAATGAACTGATAAATTGATAGGATAATACATTGTGTTTTACCTGTAATTTGTTTTAAAAAATCAATTAAGATATTTACAATTAACTTTTGAGGACATTAGCACAATGCTTCTGAGTTGATATTTCATTATATTTTCTTAGATTTAGAAACTGATGCCAGGAAAGGGCAATTCAAACTTAAGTCTTTCTGACGACCAACCAAATTCTAATTCTATACAGTACTGCTTATGAAAGCATAGTTTTTAATCCTTAATCATCAGTGAGCAATATAAATAAAACATTTTTAAGCTTGCTATTTATATTCATTTATTTTTAATTTTTGAAAGTTTATTATTTTTGAGAGACGGAGTGCATGAGTGAAGAAGGGAGTAGAGAGAGAGGGAGAAAGAGAATCTTAAGCGGGCTCTGTGCTGTCAGTGCAGAACCCAGTGAGGGGCTTGAACTCACAAACTGTGAGGACCTGAGCCAAAATCAAGAGTCAGACCCTTAAGCTACTGAGCCACCCAGGCACCCCTAAACTCGCTGTTTAAAATTTAACCATAGTTATTTCACTGTTTGAAGTAGTATTAAACATGATTCAGTAACATTGGTGTATGGACATTCTTGAGGAGTTGATAGAAGGTAGCAAGGTGGGGAGAGATACAAACAGGAATTTGTGTCATGAATGATAAATATACAGTGATGCGTCTGAACCTACAGATATATAGCATTTACTTTAAGATTAATTCAGACTATCAATTTCTAGAATGATTTTTTTCCCACTGTGACTTGCAAGGATATATTTACTATATGGTCATGGATCATTGTAAATGGAATTAAAAATCAGCTCTCTACGTTGTTTTTGTCTGTTGATATTACAAATAAAAGTATAAAATCTATCCCTATTATCACTTTTTAAATTTCACTTCTATTGACGGCATTCTTGGCTCTAATTAAGTTATTATTCTGTCATAATGGTGCATTGGGATTCACAATATCTTAAAAACTCCGGCAGTACAGTGGGAAACCTTGCTTTTTGAAATCTCTTATCTCTCTTCCACTATTTGAGGGTTTCAGATGGTGTGGCAGAATTAAAATGTCATGTCTGTGGGTTTATTCAGTCCTGTAGGCAAGGACAGGCGTGCCATTTGCTTACAGGGAGTACCCGAGCGGGAGCTGCATTGTGTGGCCTGGGAACCCCACAGCTGCTCATCGTCCCACTGTGCTAGTCCGTCAGTGCCATGTGTTTTCTGATTGAAGAAAGGCTACAGCATTATGTCTGCCACCAGGATCTTTTAGTAATGATTAAAAACTACTGACCTCCTTTCCTCCTGTCTCATTAAATTTTTTTTCTTATGACTCTAAAGTTGAGAGATCTAACATGCTCCTGCCAAATAGAGTGCTAAAGCAGTCATTGGCGCAAAAATTTAAAATTTTCAAGCGCAAAACAAATAAAAGCAAATTTACTACAAGAATTTCTTTTATAGGGAGTCTTTTCCGCTTACAAATATATGCTTCTTCACTTGCTTGAATTTGAGCTATCACCAAATTAATGATACTACATTTTTATTCTTAAAGATATATCACTAATACATTATTGGCTAGGATTATTTTAAAGGCAGAATATATCTGTAACTTAAACTATGAGTGTTTTGCATTCTTATTTTTGAAAGAAGTTTATGGTAGAGATTTGAAATAGTTGAACCTTGACATTGCTAATTGATTAATGCACTGCAGTTGTTAGCAGCGCCCTGGCCAAAGTCTTTTTTTTTTTTTTTAAGTCCTAAATGGTTCAGAGCACAACTATTAACAATGAGAGGCTGTAAATGGACCTAAACCCATTTATTTTACTCAACTTGATGAATTACTTATTAATTAGCTCCTTTAGCAGTTTAGAGAATATAAATTTTGTGGCTAAGGTACAGTAAAAAAGCAAATGTCTAGTAGTTTAAAAGTCAATAATTAAAACAACCTCATTGTTTTTATTTTGTAAGAATTTGATGTTATAGCTTACATTTTAGAAAATGAAAAAGCTCATTAAATCATATTGAAAGTCATGTTTGAATTATTAAAATATTGAAATTGTAAAATAACTGTATGGACATAATTGGAATTGGAGTTCTTTATCTTTGCTAGTTAGAGAGGATTTTTACAATTATGCTAAATATTTAGTATTTAGCATGAAGCATGATATTTATTGAAATCTTTAAGTTCTTCCTCCTGAGAATGGAATTTACACCATTTGCTTATAATAGTTCAATAAATTCTATTTTGAAGGTATAAAAGTCAACTTTAGCTCAGATAATATCAGAATTGCATCAATTTTCAAATTAATTGAGTCTGGATTGGAGATTATTTCAGTATTTCTAGCTTCTGGGATACATTTTTAATTTTGTTTTTTTTTTTCACATAGATTTCGAGACATTATGGCATGGTATGGATTGCTGCGTGTTTACTTTTATACCCTACTTTGTATATATTTAAGTTTTTGAATCTTGCATCAACTTTCAAAATATACTTGAAGAGAATAGTGAGAAGTTCTAGGAAATATAATGTGCTGATCATAAGCCAGTTAATAAACAAAACTCAGTTTCATAATTATGGGGGAAGGTGTTAAAGCTTACCATTACCATAAAATGTATCTTACATACAGAAGAATGTATACAGATGTATATACAATTTAAAACATAATTTAAAGAAAAGTCATTTATCACTAGCACTCCTCACTACCACACCCAGAGTTTTAAAAAATAGAATGTTTTTAGTACCATAGAAGCTACCTGTTCCTTGTTTTCAAACATGGCTTCCTCATCAGGGGTAACCACTTTTTTTTTTTACTTTTATGGTCATCATTTCATTGCCTTTTCTTATAATTTTGAGAGCATACCTATGTATGCTTAAACAATAAATAGTTGAGTTTTGCATAACTGGGTAGCAAGCACAAACCTATTACCATTGTTGGATGAAGGCTCCCAAAAGAAGAGGGATTGAGAGAGAGTCTGGAACTTTGTCTGACTTAGTCTTCCCAGAATTTCTAGGAGAGCCCTTTCTGGGGAGGTCAGTGGGCAAGATTATGAATGTATTCTGAGCCACGCTTGTCAAAGTTGAAGCAACTGGCAGAGATAGAGGAGAGACCAGGCGTTAGCTGTCTTCCAGAAAGGTTAAAGGCTGCTATGTATTTTCTGTGTCTAAGTTTGTCATGGCCCACCTCTTTGCTCTCAGGAATAGGTCAGAGCAGAACAACTCTAGGGGTACTGTGTATCCTCTGCTGATCCACCACTTAGCATGGCATGGAGAATAAGGACATTAGCAGCTCATTCCCCATGTATTCTGTTCTCAGATTTAAAGCATGGTACAACAGAGCGGTCTTGATGTTGACAGCATGTCTGTCTTCCTAACTCTCACCGCTTCTCACTGGATTGGTTGTCTCCCACATTTGATGTACAAGCATCATTCTAGAATTCCATCTAACTGTGCTCCTGGGAATTCTCTTGCCTCTCTTGTTTCTTTAATTTGAGTGAGTGAGAGAGAGTGAGCGAGCGCAAGCGGGATAGAGGGGCAGAGAGAGAATCCCAAACAGCTCAGAGCCATCAGCATGGAGCCTGTCTCGGGCTCCATTCTATCAACAGTGAGATCATGACCGAAATCAAGAGTCAGAGGCTTAACCGACTGAGCCACCTGCCACCCCTCTCTTGCCTCTCTTGTGTGTTGGCCTTCTTGTGGTCTGTAAGCTTTGTTGTCTTTCTTATTTATGCTCTCGTTTGGTGGTGTGTGTGTGTGTGTGTGTGAGTGTGAGTGCGTGTGTGTGCACATGCGCACACATGTATTTTTTTCTTTATTTTTTTAAAGTTTATTTACTTTGAGAGAGACTGAGAGAGTGTGCATACAAGCAGGGGAGAGTTGGAGACAGAGGGAGAGAGAATCCCAAGCAGCTTTTTCCTATCAGTGTGGAGACTGACATGGGGCTCTGTAGTACAAACCATGAGATCATGGCCGAGCGGAGACCAAAAGTTGGACACTCACCTGACTATGCCATATCCTTTTTTTAATTTAATATATGCTCAGTTTTTTTTCTAAATTTGTGAGTTGGCTGCCTAATTCATTTGTCTTTATTCTTTTTAATTGACTTAAATGTTTAAGGCTGTGAATTTTCTTCTGAACAGTGGAAAGTATCTGGATTCTGATATGTAGTATTTATTTAATTCTCTGGTAGATCTGCAGTTTGAATTTTATTTCTCTTTGATATAATACTTTTTAAATAGCAGAATTAGGTATCATTTTAATGCCAGGAAGTCCAGGTTAAACAGTGCCTTCAAACATGAAAACCTGTGATTAAGATTTTATTTAAAAAAAAAATTCTGAAGGATAATTAACCAGCTTTCCTCTCAGTGCACTTTTAATTTTTTTTTTTAATGTTTATTTATTTTTGAGAGAGAGAAAGAGAATGCGAGCAAAGGAGGAGCAGAGAGGGAGCCGGCTCCAGGCTCCGAGCTTTCAGCCTAGAGTCCAAGACAGGGCTTGAACATACAAACCGTGAGATCATGACCTGAGCCGAAGTCAGACACTTAACCGACTGAGCCACCCAGGCGCCCCCTCACCCTACTTTTAAACTGTGAATTGGAGAAGATTAAATTCATCCACTGATTAGGAACATAATTAGCATAAAAGATGATAATTTATTACTCAAATCTTTATTCTTGGAATCTGGTTTTATTTCATTCTGAAAGTTCTCTGTGACATTGGATCTTTCCTAAAACATACATAGAGGTATTGAAATATAAATCTTGTCATTTCCTAAGAGCTGCTAAAATCTTTAATACTGTCATTACTGACAACTGAATTCAAATAAAATGATAACTAATTAAGATCTGAGGTAATCTTGCTGTGGAAACTATTTGATGTTCTGGATTTTGCACATATATGTATATAAATAAAATAATCTACATGAATGTCATAGTGATCAGTTTAATAGCTTCTCTTTTTAAAAATTTTTTTTAAAATATTTAGTTTTGAGAGAGAGAGAGAAAGAGAGAGGGAAAGACAGAATGTGAGCGGGGGAGGGGCAGAGAGCGAGGGAGACACAGAATCTGAAGCAGGCTTCAGGCTCTGAGCTGTCAGCACAGAGCCTGATGTGGGACTCAAACCCACAAACCGTGAGATCATGACCTGAGTCATAGTTGGATGCTTAACCAATTGAGCCCCTCAGGTGCCCCCCCCCCGGCCTTTTAAAAATATTTTTTAAAATGTTGATAGCTTTGTATATATTAAGATTTTCTTTAATAGATAGGAAATTTCATGTAGTCTCTTTTTTACTTTTTGTCCTGATTCAAGTGATAACGTTATTTTAGGGACGGAGTGACAGAGTGGGAAAAAGAAGGGAAAAGAGGGAAAACTTACTCTCTAAGAATACATTCAAGTATAGATTCTCATTAAATTCTTATTTTATAGAGAATACAAGCTGGCATCCTAAAAGCATTTAACAACCCAACTACTAAAACTGCTGATGATGATACTAGAAAAAAAGTCAAAGGTATGTCAACTTTTTCAGTTAAAACTTTCTCCTTGAAGAAAAATTTAAGTTTCTTTTTAAAGGAAAAAGTACTGAGCATTACGTGAAGTAATTCTGTAAAGTAGTGGCCTTAAAAGAGAGTGTACTTACTCCAGTGTCTGCGAGATAGTCTAGTGGGTCATAGAAAGAATATGTTAGAATGTGTCTATGAGAACTTTAAAAACTAAAATTAATGATCAAGTGTATAGATTGACACTGATAACTTTATTTGAGGTATCCTAAGGGAGGCTTTAAAGGTGGTTGAAAGTAGCAACCTAACTTGGAAGTTCACTTTCATCATATTGTATCATTTTGCAGTTGACCTATGCTTGCATAAGTGGATTTATGAATATTATATAGTTTTAATGAGTCAAAGTGCTTAAGTGTTCCAAAGATTACTGCAAGGAATCCATTTATTGACGAAAATAGTGATTCAAACATACATGTCTACTTTACTCCTAGTGTCGACTCTTCATCAGCCAAAGTATTAGCAAAGCTAGTGATTACCTAATCAAAGTTGATCATTAATAATTATCAGTATTTAAGTGTGGGCTTATATGTCATGTTACGAGCAATTTACCTTGTCCTAACTGTATATTCTGCCTTCAGATATTAACTAATGGTAGTATGAAGTCATCATGTTTAGAAAATGTTGAAAAATATCATTTGTAGTTTACTTATTCTCTTTTATTATTTATTCTTTTGTAGTATTTGTACATAGTGCATGTCTATAATTCATAAACAAATATACACACATTGTGATGTACATGTCCAAACTATGTGCAGTTAGGGTTCAAGTTTTTTTTTAATTGAAGTATAATTGACACACAATGTTAAATTAGTTTCATGTGAAAGGGTCAAGATTTTTTAATGTGGATTCTCAAGTATGCTTTTTTTTTTGTTTGAGATAGTGCCATCTAGTGCCTATTGAGAATAACTGCTCAGTTTTTCTTTCCAGCTTTGTATACTCTTCCATTTTCAATCCCTTGTACAAGTTTTTCTTTCTTTTTTAAATGTTTTTATTTATTTTTGAGAAAAAGAGAGCATGAGCGGGGTAGGGGCAGAGAGAGAGGGAGACAGAAGATCCAAAGCAGGCTCTGTGCTGAGAACGGAGAGCCCAATGTGGAGCTTGAACTCATGAACCGTGAGATGACCTGAGCTGGAGGCGGACACTTGACCGACCAAGCCACCCAGGCGTCACCTGTACTTAATGAATCATCTTAGCTTATCATACCTTCTAAATGGTTATCATCATATTAATAAACATTTATTGACCTATCTAGCTATAAGTTGGCTCTGTCATTCACTGCTTCAAGTAATGTTTTAAAATGATTTTAAATGTTGGTATGAAATTTGAACTGAGAGATCCAAAAAAGATAGAAGATTGAAAGAGGAGTGAGGTTTGTTGATATATGTTTTCATCATGAGTAACGATGGAGAGTTTCAAACTTTTATTAGAGAGACTAGGATGATGAAGCCTCATGTACCCATCACCCCACTTAAACTACATTGAATGTGTGGTATATTATGTTTTATCTATGTTCTCCCAACCCCGGATTATTTTGAAGGAAATCATAGGCATAATTTTATTTGATTTAGGGAATATTTCCCAAACAGAATACTTTTATCACTTTTTTATATGTAACTGAGCAGTTTACATATATAACTGAGTTATTAATTGCCCAGGTTAATTCTTTACACTATGCTGTGTTTACTTGTCTACCCTATTGTTTCCATAGTTACGGTCCAGGCATGTGTAACTCTGAAAACATCATCTTCTTTCTCATCCCTTTGTCTACCTTTACATTAGGCACAGAGGCTTTAAAGGGCTTAATGGGAACAGTTGAGATATGATATGAACAGTGGTTGTTTACTTATTTTGCCTCAAGTTTAAGAATAGTCTATTATTTCTTGGAGACTACTGTAGTTAATAGTCAAATTTTTCTCTACAGAATTGTAAAGGAGAAAGACATAACATCATACAGTAAATATATTATTAAATGTGGTACTGGTCATCTGTCTTATTCAGATGTCTTTTGAATCAACAGAAAAAAGCATGTTACATTGTTAGGTTGATGGTTGACATATTTTTTGCATTAAAAAGTATTATTTTTGCAGCATATGGAAGAGAAGGTGTGAAAATGAACTTCATAGATCGGATCTTTATTGGTGAATTAACTAGCACAGTCATGTGTGAAGAATGTGCAAATGTAGGTGCTTTGGAATTCACTTCAACATGGAATAGATTACAGTCATATCATTTTTATTGTTCTCTTTCACATATAATCATCATTTATTTTTATTTGTGACAGATGACTATATAACAGTTTTTGAAAGTCTTTACAATATATCCTTTACTCCCAGAAAGGAAGCATGATTTATAATTTTTTTAGTGTTATTTTTCCTCTTGACAAACCTGTGAAGTTCTTTAACCAGTTTGAATGTCCTGGAATGTGTTAGCTACTTGTTTCGATTAAAATGAAAGAAGCTTCTGGGAAGGGAATAACTTTGTTATATAACCGTGCATTACCTTAAAAGGTAATTCTAATAGAAATGAGTTAACATACTAATGTAACAGGGAGACGTACCACATTTTATTTAAAGTTTACATTTATATTACTTGAAGTTTTTTTAAAGTAAGCTCATATTTGAGTTTAGTGATAATTTTTATTTTGAATGCCATCTGTACTTTAACAACAACTTAAAACACATAAAAGTTTTTATAGGTTTTCAAATGCTTAATAACAAATATTTCTGAAAGCATATGGTTTAGAGGGTAAAGTTTTGTTAGATTTTTATCATAAAATGGAGGGTCTTTATGTCCATTTTCCTATTTCAGATAATGGGGTACTTTTCTTTTCTCTCCAGTCATAAAATCAGGATATGTTACATCTCCTTCTAGCCTGTCATATTGAAGCACAGAATTTGTCAACATGATACTACTTAAATTTCTAGTATATTCAACATAGAAGTTGATTTCTCTCTCACAAACCAGAGAGTCTTTTTTCAACAGAATTATCCTTAAAAATCTATAAAATGCAGTCAAGCTCTCTGGCTTTTTTCTTCATGGCTTTTTTTTTCTTTTAAATGTTTATATTTGATTTATGTTGTGGCACAGTTTCACCAAAAATATGTTTATATCTTTAGTTAATCAGTTTTATTAAACACAGTTTATTTTGAAGTTACTTTAAATATTATAGGTTAGTCACATTGGCAATGTTATAAAATTCAACTGGGTTGCATTTATTGAAGTGTTGAGGTATCTTGTTTTGATTAACAGTATGTGCTGCTCTACCCAATTAAATCACTGTTTGTTCCAGAGATGATTTTTAACTCGAAATTTGGTTTCTTTAAGACTTTACAAAACGACATTGTCTATATGAATTCTAACTGAATTTCTCCACATGTTTTATTTTTAAGATCTCCACAGTGAAAGATCCTTTTATTGATATTTCACTTCCTATTATAGAAGAAAGGGTAAGGAGAAAAAAACTTACTAATGAGTCTTTGGTAGAGAGCATGTATTCATTCATATATTTAGATATTTGTTGGGGCACTTGGCTGGTCGTAGAGCGTGTGACCCTTGATCTTGGAGTTGTGACTTCAAGCCTCACATTGGTGTAGAGATTACTTAAAAATAAAATCTTTAAAAAAAAGAAGACATTTGTTGAGTATATTATCACATTATCTGAGAGTCATTTTTTATGGAGTTTGCATAGTGTATTTGATATTGAGGTTTGTGTATTTATGCATAAAGTATGATATATAGTTCTTGTCCTCAAAGAATTCAAACCAATATGTTTATGTTTTGAGAATTAATGTTAAGGAAATTATCTCATTTCAAATGAGTTAGAAACTTTAAAAAATAGTCGATATCCAGAATTTATTTCCTAAAGAAGTTTTGTGTTATGTACATGGCATTTATATAGGTTTCAAAACCTGTACTTTTGGGAAGAATGAATAAATGTAGAAGTTTACAGGCAACAGGTAACAGTCAGTACAGTGACACTGTTACTATAGAAAATACTCATCAACCCAGAGCCACCAAGAACCAGTCTTCATCTAAAGATAAGGTAAGACTATATGCATTTGTGAGACATCTGTTTTTTAAAACTTTTCAATATGAATAGTTTAAAAAATATACAAAAGTAGAGAAGATAGTATAATAAACTTCCATGTACCTGTTTCCCAGATTCATAGTTCTCAAATCAAGGCTAATCATATTTTATCTGTATCCCACATTCTCCCTCCTCCATCTCAAATTATTTTGAAATAATTCCCAATATAGTGTATACTTCAATGTATATCTCTAAAAGGCAAACACTATTTTTGGGGCACCTGGGTGGCTCAGTCGGTGAGGCATCTGACTCTTGGTTTTGGTGCCAGTCATGATCTCTCAGTTTGTGAGTTCGAGCTCCACATTGGGCTCTGTGTTGGCAGTGCAGAGCCTGCTTGGGATTCTCTCTCTCCCTCTCTCTGCCCCTCCCCTGCTCACACTCTCTGTCTCAAAAATAAATAAATAAACTTTTAAAAAAAATTAAAAAAAGATAAATACTATTTTAAAGAGTAACTGCAGTACATTATCATATCAAAAAATATTAGTAACTTCTTAATAGTACCAACATACAGTGATTATTTAAATGTCTGCAGTTGTCTCATAAAATACTTCATTTTTGATTTTGCTTTTTAAGGTGTGCTTGAATTTAGGATCTAAAAAAGACCTATAGATCACAGTTGATTGCCGTCTCTTAATCACATGATTCTTAGATCCCATTTCACATATAGATTTCCCCCCTCCTTTCTTTCTTTTCTTTTTCTTTTTTTTTTTTTTAGCAGTTTCTCACATTCCCACATTCAGTAATAATTTGTTTTACTATTGCATTCCCATGGTGTTAACAGGTTCCACTGTGTCGTTTCCTCTCTAAGACATTTTGACCTAAAGGCCTAATTACGCTCAAGTTTTATTGTTTATTTAATTTTTGGCAGGAAAATGACTTAACTGGCAGTGTATACTTCCATCAAGAAGATGCACTTATAGTGTGCCTGCGTGGCTCAATTGGTTAAGCCTCCAACCTCAGCTCAGGTCATGATCTCACAGTTTGTGGGTTCAAGCCCTGCATCAGGCTCCGTGCTAACAGTTCAGAGCCTGGAGCCTGCTTTGGATTCTGTGTCTCCCTCTCTCTTTGCCCCTCCCCGACTTGTGCTCTGCCTCTCTCTCAAAAATGAATAAAAATTTAAAAAATTAAAAAATATATTTAAAAAACAAGATGCACATAATGTTTGAAGTCTAATCTTTGATGTCACCAGTCACCATTGTCTAGATCCATTATTTTACCAGGAACATATCTGGTTGTTGAATTAGCTCATAAATATTTATTTATTTATTTATTTTTTAATGTTTTTTATTTATTTTTGAGATAGCATGAGCAGGGGAGGGACAGAGAGAGTGGGGGATAGAGGATCTGAAGCAGGCTCCATGCTGACAGCAAAGAGCCTGATGTGGGACTTGAACTTACAAACCACGAGATCATGACTTGAGCCAAAGTTGGACACTTAACTGACCGAGCCACCCAGGTGCCCCTACTTCATAAAAATATAAAGAAATCAATCTAAATTTGCACTTCATTTTTTTAAAAAACTTTTTTTAACGCAATATGATTTGTACCATCTTGGGAATTGATATATTACCAGATTTAGCTTTTTCTGTTAGAAGCCTCTTGAAGTGGCAAGACTACAGACAGTATATAAAAAAGATGAAAAGTTTCATCTTTTGTTCTACAAAAGTCCTATTTCTTTCTCCACATATACCTACTATTGTGGGCTTCTTGTATAAAGATTAGTTTCTAAATTAGGACTATTTGTTATTGATCATAGTTCTTTTGATCATGTACCTTTTATTGATCATAGTTCAGATAGATTTAGGAAATGAAATTCAGAGGTACTAGAAAAAGTATTTGATAATTGTGGAAGGTGTGAATAAGTTTTACTGGCATTCATTTTCAGTAAGGTCACAAGATTCTTTTGTCTGAAAATACTGTCAACTTACAGAATCAACTAGTACATGGCCGAAAATATGTAAGAAAAGTTTCATCTGGTGAAGATAGAGCTGCTATCATTTGCCGGAAAAATGAACACCCTGAGATGAGTGGGGATTCCTCAGTGTGTGCAGGCGTGGTAAATACCGAGGCAGCTCTGAACGAAAGCCCAACTGATGGCAGTGAAAAAGAAGCCAGTCGTTCTGAAAGTAGTGCTGATGCTGACAGTGAGGCTTCAGAATCAGAAAGTGCTTCACAGCAGGCTCTCCTGTTGAGGTCTAGAAGTGGATGCTGTGCACAGGAAAATGGACCCCCTCCTCAACTGCTGCCCACCAAGGAGACTGATAGTGGTGATGAGGGAGTGGCTAAAGCTATTTCTGAACTGTATTTGAGCAGCACTGTAACTGGAGACAGGGATTTTAACAGAGAAAATAAGCCACCAAATGTTCCAGATAATTTATGTTCTTCAGAGGAGAAGCATATGTTGTCTCCTAGTCCCCAAAATGCTTTTCAGACCCTTTCTCAGAGCTATATAACTACTTCTAAAGAATGCTCAATTCAGTCCTGTCTCTACCAGTTTACGTCTATGGAATTACTAATGGGGAATAACAAGCTTCTATGTGAGAATTGTACTGAAAAGAAACAGAAGTACCAAAAGGAAACCAGTTCTGCAGGTAAATATTTAGGCTTTTGTTTTTCTTAGTATTCCTGGGTTATCTGGTAGTCATGACTAGTATAGATCCCAAATAAAGGAACCTGAGAACCTTGTCTCCACACTTAAGTTGCTTGGAGCAGGGATTGTCTTTTTCATAATTGTACCTCAACACTGAAGATGGTGACTGGACTTCTAAATAGATTTTTGTTGAAATAAATTGAACAGGAAGTACCCATCTCTGCCTTGAAAATGCAAATCTATAGAATCTCATTTCAGGGGACTCACTATCTGAAATCTTTCCAGAAAAAAATTTCCCTAGAACTGACAGTTATATCACTAGTGAGATTAAGGATGAGATTAATGTGCTTCAAAAATCCCACCAATCTAGTATGGCGTCCTATCATAAGATATGAATTTCATGATCTTAAACAATTGTATGTTATAAAGCTAGCAATAGTAGCTGTGTTTAGTTGATCAGAGAAAAGTGGAAAAAGGGGACTTGTCAAATAAATTTTTAGTGCATATCTAGCCATGATTAAATGGAAAGAATACTCTGATTCTTAGTGACTAGTCTGTTTCAAAATGCAGGTTTTATAATTAGTCAGGGTTGGTGAGGCCAACAGATCAGGAGACAGTTGTCACTGAAGAGATAGTTTGTTACGTACAGTTCTGAAGAGGAGTGAGCACACTAAGCCATGGCAAGGCAGGGCCTCAGGGGGAAGTAGCAGGGTTGTCAGGAGGCAGAAGGAGCGAGAGAAGACATGGACAAGAACCTTTGCGGTCGTTCCCAGGGAGGGAATTGGAATCAGCAAGATAGGATATATAGGCTTAGGATTGATTGACTAGTTTTCAGTAATTTCAGTGGGCTCTGGGGCATGGGGCTATCTCTACTTGTGTAATACTTGGCCCTGGTGTGATTAAGGCAGGTGGATAGTGTCTTAGAGTACCAGAGCCCAATAAAGGAGGTGGTTGGGTATGGGCTTTGGATTGGTTGGTTTGCATATGAAAGGCATTCTTATATTGTATCTAGGAATTCACTAGCTAGCTCTGGCAGAAGCCTTCCCTCTGGTGTCAGCAAGGCCCTAGGTGTCAAAGTCAAAGAATAAAGACATGCTTAATACGCTAGTAATTAAAGAAATGTCTAGATGGGAGAAGGAAGAAGTACCATTTAACATTATTAGTCCACGTTAAATATGCTGTTGGCCATATTCAAATCCTATCCCAAGTACTGTCTAACAACCTCTTACTGAAATACCCTGTGGTTCCCATGATATGTGATCTCCTTTCTCTGCAATAAGTAATGACCCCCCCCTTTTTTTTTCTTTTTTCTTTTTTTAACTCTAGATGAGTTTTTGGTGGTCTTTGGCTGGAGGGCATTGACATAAGTCACTACTAGTCTGTCTGCTTCTCAGCTCCCCAAATTTTGTTGCAAGTGTCACTTCTCCTATTTTTTGTCCTTGTAAGTGTGTGCTTTTTTAAAAAATCCCTTTTGTTTCACTGGAATTTTGGAAAGGAGTATAGAGATAAGTTGTAACTGGAGTCTAATTTCTTTTTTCATGTTTTTAAAAATATGGTATGATGCTTCTTTATAAATGTTTATGATATGGTACATGATGTATAAAATGGAATTTTATAAATAAATTATTATATTTTACACAGAAAAGAAAGCAGAAGGGGTTTATACTAATGCCAGGAAGCAATTTCTCATTTCTGCTGTTCCACCTATCCTAATTCTCCATCTTAAAAGATTCCATCAGGTAAAAGTCCCTTTAATAGTACTGTAGTAATTTTATCATGTGTTTTGCAAATTGCTATCAAGGATTAGACGGTAATTAATTTAAAAAATTGTCATATGGCATTTACGTGCTTTTCAGCCATAATAGTTTATAGGACTTTTATGATTAAAACTGTTTAATTCATGATACTGCATTTGACAGTTTAGGTGGTAGGAAGCTAAGGGGTGTATGTGTGTTTATGAGAGAGGAAGAGGGAGAGAATGAAAAATAGGATTTATTAAGAATCATTAGAAAGAGGGAAATATCAAAGTACACATAGCTCTCTGAGCTCTCATGATCCCAGTGGTACGGGTAAGTGGGCTGGGCATGGTTGGCTTGGACAAAATGCAAAAGGGGCTGCAAGGCAGGCCTCACCCCTGTAGGGACTCTACAGTAAGAGGGAGCCTGATGTTTTTAATGTGTCAGGTTTTTCTCTGTAAGTTTGATCTAATGCCTTGTCTTGTTTTGCATTTGATATAATGATTTTAAGGTTTCTCTGAAAGAATAAATAAGTGACACTACGAAAACAGTTTAGAAAAAGTTAGAATGGGTAATTCATTTTATTATTATTATTTTTTAGAATGGGTAGTCTTTTTTGATACCAGTAAAACTATAGTAATTACAGCAGTATGGTCAAAATTGTCAATAAATAAAAACATGAGTACTACTCAAAGCTTTTTTGTTATGGTAAAGGAAGAATCTCAGATCAGTTGGGAAGGGGGTGGATTTTTTTTTTTAAGTTTATTTATTTCTAAGTGGTCTCTGTATCCAATGTGGGGCTCAAACTTACGACCCCAAGATTAAGAGTCACATGCTCTTCCAACTTAAGCTAGCCAGGCACCCTGGAGGGTGGATTATTCAATAAAGGATTTAGGGAAAATAGCTGAAATGAAAATATAAAGCTTCCCTCGATACATATTATCAATTATTATTTTCAAAGAAGTATTTAACTGTATGAAATAAATCACCAAAAGACTAGAAGAAAACTTAAATGAATATTAACCTTGTTGGACTTAGAAGTATAAAATCCATGAAAAACATCTCAAGAAAAAAGATTAGGAGCTTTGATTATATATCTGTAACATTTCAGGTGGTCCACAGGTAGGCAGGAAGAGATTTTTCTCTACACCCCCATCTATATCCACCGAAAGATTAAATTCTTAATTTTCTATAGCCAGGATTGTAGAAACTCAGTGGAAGTGAAAATGGCCATGGAGAGCACAAGCAGATGTATCATGTCTTATTGTACCAGAATGCCTAGTGAAGGGTATATATGTGCAGTTACTCTGTGTGAGCAAGATAGGCGCATGTCAGATCTTAATTTTTTTTAATGTTTTATTTATTTCTGAGAGAGAGAGAGACAGCATGAGCAGGGGAGGGTCAGAGAGACAGGGAGACACAGAATCTGAAGCAGGCTCCAGGCTCTGAGCTAACTGTCAGCACAGAACCCGACGTGGGGCTCAAACCCATGAACCATGAGATCATGACCTGAGCCAAAGTTGAATGCTTAACTGACTGAGCCACCCAGGCTCCCCAACATGTCAGATCTTAGACCCTAATTTCATGATGTACCACAGTTATTTTCTATTTGGTGCTTTCATCTCAATTTAGGAACTTACAGAAAGAATTCATGCCCTCAAAGGGAAATATTTATGGACTAGTCCAGTTTACATAGCTATTTAAAAAAAACTAACTTCTAGAATTCCTCTTTTGGTTTTATTAACAAACAGTAATGTAGATGAATTAAGTTTGTCGCATTAAAACTTTTTTTTTTTTTTTTTTGGTCTTTTTAAGGCTGGCTTAAGTCTTCGAAAAGTAAACAGACATGTCGATTTTCCACTTATTCTTGATTTAGCACCATTCTGTTCTGCTACTTGTAAGGTATAGTATGTTATTAAGATGTTTAATTGACTTGTGAATAATATGCTTAAAAGTATTAGGCCATTCTTTCCTCCTTCCCTTCCTTCCCTTCCCTTTTTCCTTCCAATAAATTTCTCTGAAAGAGAATTTTATACTTAGTGACATTTAAACGTGGAATGTTTAAAACACCAAATATGACTTTTGTCCTTTGGGAGACAGAATTAGGGGAAATTGAGAAGATGTATAAACCACGAGGCATGGTAGTCAGGAAGTTCAATGCTGCTTGTAAGTGCTACTGGGAGCAGATAGTTGCTGAGAGAAGCAGGCAAATTTTGTGCCTTCTCCTGTTCCTTGTGAATGGTAAGCTTTAACTCACAATAGTTTTAGCATTTGTAGAGTTCTTTATCTTTTGTGAGTCAGTATACTAGTGCATTGTTTTTCATGGCGTTTCATGTACACTATTGAAAATAGTGTACTTGTCAGCTTAGTATGATATTTTAAAATTTATAATACTTTAGGGGTGCCTGGGTGGCTCAGTCGGTTAAGCATCCAACTTCAGCTGAGGTCATGATCTTGTGATTTGTGGGTTCAAGCCCCGCGTCAGGCTCTGTGCTGACAGCTCAGAGCCTGGTCCCTGGTTTGGATTCTGTGTCTCCCTCTCTGGGCCCCTCTCCTGCTCTCTCTCTCTCTCTCTCTCTCTCTCTCTCTCTCTCTCTCTCAAAAATAAACATTAAACAGTTTTTTTTTTTAAAATTGATAATACTTTAATAATTTGGTAGAGAAAGCAGACTGGGTTTCAATTGCTTGTACTCCTATGTAAGCACTGTGTAGGTGAAATTGATGATTTTGTCTTCCTTAAGGGAACCAAACGTTAAGGGGTAACATTGTTCTGTTCATGATTCCTGGTTAGCAGTCTAGGTTTGGTAGTATGTGATAGAATGTTCATTGGACTTAATATTTTCAACATATTGATTAATCAAAACAAAAATATCTTAAAAGCAGTTATTCACTGAATCCTGTTTATCTGTCAATTATTAACACTCAGTACTCATAGAATTTGATTATGTAGTAGACAAAATAAAATTTAACAAACTTTGTAATAAATTTATAAAAACACATTTTTAAAGGTATCTATTGTGGAAAATTTCCAACATACACAAAAGTAGAACCATACAATGAACCTATACTGCACCCATCACCTAACTAAAACCTTAGATACATGGCCAGTCCTACCATATCCATATACTTATCTACTACTTCCTATATTATTTAGAAGCAAATATCAGACAGTATTTCATTCATACATATTTTACCATATATCTTTAAAATATAAGAATCACTCCCTCCCCTTTTTTAAAAACATAAGCACAATACCACTCTCACACTAAAACAAAATTAACACTAATTCTTTCACATCATCTAGTGTATATATTTCTAATTGTCCCATAAATGAAATTTTTGAAATGAACTAGTATCCAAGTAAGAGTGACACATTATGATTGGATAATGTCTTTTAGTCTCCGTGTCTCTTTTTTAAGTTTTATTTATGTAAGTAATCTCTACACAACCAATGTGGGGCTCATACTCACAACCTCAAGATCAGGCGTCTTTTAGTCATCCAGTTGAACCAGCCAGATGCCCCACTTTTCGTGTCTTTTTTAAATTTTATTTATATATTTAAAGTTGATTTGTTTAGGGGCGCCTGGGTGGCTTAGTCGGTTAAGTGTCCGACTTTCGCTTGGGTCATGATCTCGCGGTTCGTGGGTTCGAGCCCCGCGTCGGGCTCTGTGCTGACTGCCAGCTCAGAGCCTGGAGCCTGTTTCAGTCTGTGACTCCCTCTCTCTCTGACCTTCCCCTGTTCATGCTTTCTCTCTCTCTCTCTCCTAGAAATAAATAAAACATTAAAAAAAAAAAAAGTTGATTTGTTTATTTTGAGAGAGAGCAGAGGAGGGACAGAGAGAGAGGGAGAGAATCCCCAGCAGACCCGATGCTGTCAGCAAGGAGCCTGACACAGGGTGGATCTCATGACTGTGAGATCATGACCTGAGGTGAAATCAAGAGTCTAATGCTTAACTGACTGAGCCATCCAGGCACCCTGGTTAGTCTCTTTTAATATATAGTTTCTCTCTCCCCTTCTCTCCCACCTGGCAATTTATTTTTTATTCTTTTTAATTTTTTTTAATGTTTGTTTATTTTTGAGAGAGAGGCAGAGTACAAGTGGGAGAGGAGCAGAGAGAGAGGGAGACACAGAATTTGAAGCAGGCTCCAGGCTCTGAGCAGTCAGCACAGAGCCCTACATGGGGCTGGAACTCACAAACCGTGAGGTCATGACTTGAGCTGAAGTCAGATATTTAACTAATTGAGCCACCCAAGGGCCCTGCAATTTATTTTTTGAAGAAACTGAGTCATCTTTCTGGTAGTTTCTCTAGTTTAGATTTAGATTTTTCCTTCTCTGTCCTGTTTATTTCCTACAAATAGATAGTTTGGATCTTAACAGGCTTGAACAGATTCACGTTTGCTCTTTTTTCCCCACTGCTAAGGCTGTCTTATAGGGAGTGTTTTGTTTTTTTCATCAGGTGGCAAATAATGCCAGTTATCTGTCTATCTTTCTGTGATGTTAACAACCAGTTATGCTCAAATGTTAGATCCATGAGTTCATTAAGAATTACAGAATGGTAATATTTTAATATGTCATTTCTTCTTCACTTATTAGCTAGACCACTTCTATACAAAGAGAAATCTTTTAAATCTCTTTAGTTATCTTATAATATCGTTCTTATAGAAAAGGCTGGATAAATGTTCAATTCTTTCCCGGCCCCCCTTTCAAACCAGTTTTCAGAATAATGGATTAATTCACTAGCCTCCTCAAATTGTCATCAATTAATTTATCACTATTAATTCATGGATTTAAGCACATTAGATATGTTTCAACTTACTACACTTTTCTTTTTATTCCTGGCCTAATATATTGGCTTAATTGATCCATAGTTGGCTTACTGAAAGCCACTTTAAGTTGACTCCTCTTTTGACGTGACTCTGGTGGTTTCTCTGTAAATGATTATGCTGCCACTGGAATATATTATTATTCATTCGTTTAATTTTTAAATTTTCATTTTAGGAATTGCTTTTAAATTTAAACTTAAATTTAAAAAAATTTTAAAAATAATTACATAAAATACTTACATAATTCCAAAGTCAAATGCATGTATAAAACAAGGTAAATTCAAACAAGTATAGCTTTTCTCCATGTCCATTCTACTTGTTTCTTCCCTCTCTTTATAGATAACCACTAAAAAATTATTTATTTCCCTGTAATTTTTAAAAATATAAGCAGATAGGTTTAAATAATCACACTTTGGGGTGCCCGGGTGGCTCAGTCAGTTGAATGTCCTACTCCGGCTCAGGTCATGATCTCACAGTTTGTGGGTTCGAGCCCCACGTTGGGCTCTGTGCTGACAGCTAGCTCAGAGCCTGGAGCCTGTCTTCGGATTCTGTGTCTCCCTGTCTCTCTGACCCACCCCTGCTCGTGCTTTCTCTCTCTCTCAGAATAAATAAAAAACATTAAAAACACACACAACTAAATTATCACAGCTTACAATATGTATTCTTTTTTCTACCTTATTCTTTCTTTTTAAATGAATATTCCCAAATAGTCTGGGACCTAGCTTTAATGTTTATTTTTGAGAGAGAGAGACAGAGCATGAGCAGGGAAGGGGCAGAGAGAGAGAGAGAGACAGACAGACAGACAGAATCTGAAGAAGGCTCCAGGCTCTGAGCGGTCAGTACAGAGCCCATTGTGGGGCTCAAACTCACAAACTGTGAGATCATGACCTGACCGAAAGTCAGACACTTAATTGACTGAGCCACCCAGGCGCCCTTTTCTACCTTATTAACATATCCTGGAGATTATTTCATAGGAGTTTTTTGAGATAGTCTGCACTGCATTTTTCTAGCAACATAACACTCCATTCTATCAATGCATCATAATTTATTCAACCAGTCCCCAGTTTAATGGGGCACCATTTATTTGGGTTCATTCTAGTTTATTTTTATTTTTATTTCTTTAAGTCTATTTATTTAAGAGAGAGAGAGCGCAAAGGGAGGGACAGAAAGAGAGGAGAGAGAGAATCCCAAGCAGGCTCCACACTGTTAGTGAACCCGAGGCCAGGCTCTATCTCACTAACCATGAGATCATGACCAGAGACAAAATCAAAAGCTTGACTGTTAACTGACTGAGCCACCCAGGGGTCCCTCCAGTTTATTTTTAATTGAAATGTAGTTGACATACAATATTATATTATTTTCAGGTATATAATTCATTGATTCAGCTTTATAAAGTGATCACGAGAAATCTAGCTACCATCTGTCACCAAAGTTGTTACTGTATTATTAACTATATTCCCTGTACCATACATTATCTCTCTATGTCTCCAGTTTTTTTTTCTTTTTAAAAGACAAATATCTTTTTAGAGAGTGAGCGAGCAAGCAGGGGAGAGGGGCAGAAGGAGAGACAGAATCCTAAGCAGGCTCCATGCTGACGTAGCATGGAGCCTGACATGGGGCTTGATCTCAAAGCCATGAGATCATGACCTGAGCTGAAATCAAGTTGGATGCTTAACCAACTGAGCCATCCAGATGCCCTTCCAGTTTTTTAATATTACAAATATTCCTGCAGTAAATAGACAAAATAATGACTAATCAATAGCATATCTTTTTTATGTTTTACTCATGTGCTTGTGAGATAGAATCCTGTATGAGGATTTATAAATCCAAGAGTAATGCCTGTGCAATTTAGCTAGATTACATGAAATACATCTACATAGAGGTTGTACCCCTTTGCGTTCCACATGCAACATGTATGAGAACTCTTTTCCTCATGGTCTAGCCAGGAGAGATCATTGTCATGCTTCTGCATTTTGCCAGTCTAATACAGGTGGAAACATGTCTCATTGTAGTTTTAACAATGTGTTTTTCTTAGTTGAAGCAGGACATATGTTTGACTTAATTTTCCTTATTATAATATTGGACTAAATATTACTAATTTCAGTTTTTTCTTTGTCTAAAAGAATGTAAATGTGGGAGATAAGGTTCTCTATGGTCTGTATGGCATAGTGGAACATAGTGGCTCAATGAGAGGAGGTCATTACACAGCTTACGTGAAAGTGAGAGCGCCCTCCAGGAAATTATTGGAGCACATCACTGGAAAGAAAAATGTACCTGGTATGTCATCGTATGTTTATGTTATTCTTAAAAACGAATTTATTCTTCCTTTTCTGGAAGAGGCAAACTGTTCCTTGGATATACCTCAAGTGGATTCACTTTGTTAAAATTAAGTGAGAAATACCTTTAAGATACTTAGATAATCCTAGAGCACCTTAAATATCCTAAGACTGTATGCTTCTTCAAGGTGTTAAGTCATTGTGTATAGCAGTGGAGTGGCATTTTATTTAACACAATACAATGCTGAAAGATTTTGAAGACCTACCAGGTCCTCAGAATACAGTTGGGGCTGAAAATTTGTAGACTTTGCCTATGGATTAGCAAACTATCTTTTTTTTTTTTTTTTTTAAACATTTATTCATTCTTGAGAGACAGGAACCTCGTGGGTGAGGGAGAAGCAGAGAGAGAAGAAGACACAGAATCCGAAGCAGGCTCCAGGCTCTGAGCTGTCAGCACAGAGCCTGATGTGGGGTTCGAACTCAGTGACCATGAGATTATGACCTGAGCCAAAGTCAGATGCTTAATGGACAGAACCACCCAGGCGCCCCTACAAACTATCTTTTTTTTTCCTTTCTATTTTCAGTGAAAATGATTCTTTTCTTTGAGCAAATAAATATTTAAGAGTTTAATATTTCACTGGATATTTGAAGTGAAGTGACACTAATATTAATGCTTTGAAAGTTCATTTTGGAAAATGTTTAACACAAGAAGAAACATACAAAATAAGATCTAGCATTAGAGAAATACAGTGTGTATGATGAATGTGTTGTTTATAATGTAGAGCAAGACCATACTTATTGCAGAAGTATACTTCTTTTTGTTTTGTTAGATTGGAAAGAACCTGGCGGTGAATCAGCAGACCATTGGGTCTATGTTAGTGACACTTACGTGCAAGTGGTTCCAGAATCCAGAGCACTTGGTGCACAAGCCTACCTTCTTTTTTATGAAAGAATATTATAATTATTTGTTAATAATTAATGGTAATGATTATTTAGATTGCTTCTGTTTAAATGTTTCAATGATAACATAATATGCAATGTGCCTTTGTAGTCTTTTCTGTAGAAATAGCATGTCCCTCAAATACCCTTGACAATTTTTACCATTTTTGGTGAATCCTTTTAAATTAAATTTATTCAGTGCTTTCAAATTTACATTCTTAAAATAAATGTGAACACATGTTTTTTAAAAAGCATTTGTCCTGGGAAAAAACCCAGGATTTGCAGTAGTAGAGGAAACCCCCTTATAGTATGGCTTATTATTATGAGAATTCAGAAATGATGCTGGCCAATCAAATTGTTCCTTAAAACAGTGTTTACCAAATGTGAGTCACGTACCACTTTCCTGATTTCATATGTATGTACTGTTTACTGATTATTTTTTTTAGCTTTACATTTTTAAACATAGCCTTGCTTTGAGCATATTCCACATTTTATGTGCTAGTTATATTTTTTCTAATAAACATGAAAATAAATATATAACTACTGAAGAAAAATTGTTCATTCATGTAGCACTCCACAGAAAATCACCTCAGGGCTGTCCAGTGGTGTATGTATACTATACCGCTGTGTGGGAAACATTGCTATAATGTACACTTACACAGTAGGCATAGTGACCTCTTCATATTTTATGTGATTCAATCATTTAAAGATCCCACTGTAGCTTCAGTAATAGGGGTTTACAAATAATTTATTGATTAACTTATTGTTTTGAGGTTTTGAGAACTAAGAAAAGATTGAAATATATCAACATATTATTTGAAGCCTATTCATGATGGAGTTGAGGAAAATTTGCATATAATTAGCCAAGGTGAAAATATAATTGTTGATAATTGTATCCTGCAGAATTGTAAATGGAATTTTTTAAAATGTTTTTTATTTATTTCTGAGAGAGAGAGAGAGACAGCGGTTCAGAGAGAGGGAGACACAGAATCCGAAATAGTCTCCAGGCTCTGAGCTAGCTGTCAGCACAGAGCCCAATGTGGGGCTCAAACCCACGAACCACAAGATCATCACCTGAGCTGAAGTCGGACGTTTAACTGACTAAGCCACCCAGGTGCCCCAGTAAATGGAAGTTTTTAATCCATATAGGATCATTGGTTACTTTTGAAATACAAATTTGTAAATGATGGAGAATTATATTCTTATTTTACTTGACAGGGGAGTATAGTACATTTTCTAGTTTTTTAGGTCACTAAGTATTAATCATGGTTTTGGGTTTGAGATCACTTTTCTTTGTCTTCAGCAAGTATCATTAATAAGTTCAAGTGAGGTTAGCTTGTATTTTAATGGGTTATAAATTGGCACTTCAGATTTTAAGTAAATAATAACAAAAATGTGGTAGTTTACCACCCACCCTCCCGAATACAAATTATAAAATTGTCAAAACTTGGCATGAAAATATTACTATTACTTAGACTTAAAATTGTAAAAAGTAATGGCCACTTGAGTCTGATATTACTGAATCAAAATATATAACTGCATGGTTCAAGCAACCTAATTATTAGTGCCAACAGATCATACTACAGGCAGCTACTGGATAAGTGCCTAGTTCTAGTTCATTCTCCTCTTGGGAAGGAAGGATAGGAATAGTGGCTATAGGTAATGTATGGAAATATTTAACCAAACCTCTGACCCTTCTTAATATTTAGGTATATATAACATTGTCAAGTTTACTGGTGCTGCCTTTTGATATGTAGATGAAAGGAACTGTGATTAGAGTTAAAGATGGTAATAATATACAAAAGTCAGAGCTTAAAAATATCATTTTACAAGTTCTATTTTTTAGGTATTGAAATTTCGGTAGTAGTATTTTCTTGATTTTTAACTTGAAATGGTAGAGAAATATATCTTTATAAATTAATCTGCAAACTCAGGTTGTGTCCAGTAAAAATCAGTTTATACTGTTTAAATTAAGCGGTGTTCTGTGTTTAATTGTAATCCATTAACATTGACGTTTTCAGTACCAGAGCAGTGATTTTTTTTTTTTTGTGAAAAATATGTGTTAAATCTCTATTCAATTTAGCCATATTGGTAATGACAATTCCTATCCCTTTCCCCAAAAGTAAAGATACCATTATGAGGCTTGTATTTTTCATTGAGTGGTCACTTGCTTCTTGTTTCATTGATAGAGGGATGGACAAGAGAAAAGGAAAGAGAGATGGAAAGGAAGAAAGAAGGATAGGAAAAAAACAAGTGCGTTCTTTTCTGTTGCCTGTTGGCTTCCTCCCTTAAACAGCTAAGTCAGAGATGGTAAATGATAGGCAAGGGCAAGAATCAGGGAGAGTGCCTCATCTTCTTTTCATTAATAGGATGCCAGGAAATGTACCAGTGATGTATTTATCAAAGAGAAGACCTATCGACCTTTATTCTGAGTACCAGTCACGACTTTTCACTGAAGTACATTGTAGCTTCAGAATATGACCTGGGTACTCAAGTGATATGGTAGTTTTGATCCTTAACTTCACATTTAATCATTGAGTATGTATTTTTTGAACACCTGCTATGGGTCAGGCACTGTGCTGACACTATTTTTTTTTTTTTTTTTTTTTTTTAAGAGAGAGAGAGACAGTGTGAGCAGGGGAGGGTCAGAGAGAGAGGGAGTCACAGACTGAAATAGGCTCCAGGCTCTGAGCTGGCAGTCAGCACAGAGCCCGACGCAGGGCTCGAACCCACGAACCGTGAGATCATGACCTAAGTGAAAGTCGGGCGCTTAACCGACTAAGCCACCCAGGCGCCCCTGTGCTGACACTATTTTAACATGTCTTAAAATGGAGAGACCTCTATATGTTACAGACATTATTCCAGAAGTAACATGCAAAGAAAATACTTTATTTTCATTTCATGGTAAAAGAGCTAAGTCTGAAATAGATTTTTTTTATGGTCTAGAGTTTATGAATGTTTTTCTAGGTCCACTGGTAATGGAATAAATTTAATTTTGATACCTAAGAATTTCCTAAAGATAGATTTGTAATAGAGAAAGTATGTTAAGTTACACATGGGCCTACATGTTTATTCTGAACATTTTGAAAGCACATTTGCAGGGTTACTATATTGTAAAGCTACTATAATAACACTTTCTAGATGACCTCAGGACATCATACAAATAAGTGAGAAATGTTTACAGATTCTCAAGACAACTACCATAGTGTTTGGCCAAATGAGTATAAGTAAGTAAAACATAAATTTCATTAGATCTATTTAGAACTGGTGTACAGGGTATGTCTAACCCCAGTTTCCCCTGGTTTTTCCTGTTTAAAATGATAACATTTTGATTATATGCCAATTATATGAATATTTTTGACATAACCAATTATGTGTCTATATTTAAGATTTTGTTATTTAATGTTTTTTAAAACAGATGTGAAAAACCACCTTTTTGGGTGGCAGGGAGAGTGGTAGTTGGTGTCAGTCCTAAGAGGAGTTGATTCCTGTTTTCTTATTTAAATGTTCCAACAGAGCTATTTAACCAAATATGGAAGCTCTTAGCTCGCATGTGTGATGAGTTTAGCCAGTAATTTTATACAATAGCTGAATAAAATTTCCTGAAGATTAAGCTGTAGACTGTATCACCTTCATCTAATTTTTATAGGACAAAACAACATTCTGCCTACTTTTTCTAAATTCATCTTCATTACTTATCTGCATGTTACCTGATCAAATAAGCCTAGACTGTATACATTATGTGCAATTAAATTGAGCCTTTATATATGTTATCTAGTGCATTAAGAAAGACTATTTTTAGATATTTAAAATATTTTGGTTCATGTAGAAATCATCAACTCAAATTTGTTTAAAAAAGATAGATGCCTATATTTTTAATTTTGAGTAATGCTGGTTATAGAGCATTCCTACTGTTTTATCTTTACTTTTTTTTGCAGTGTTTTTAGAAAATAACTATGTAACTTATTGAGCATTATTTTGATGTTACTGTATAAAAATGCATAATAAATATTAAATTCTTTGTTTCAGAATTGGTCCTGGAGTTTTTGCAGTGCACATTATTGATAATATTGTATTTATCAACTGTTTATTTGCTAGCTAAGCTATATTCAAAATATCCTTTGCATTTTAGAAATTCATTATTTCAGAACAAAATCTTATAGGTCACTTTCTTTGAAATTTCAATATTTACCAAGGGTGGGTCTTGATCCTTTCACATATTTGTCAAAATGTTTGGATTATTTAGACAGGACAATTTATTAGGATATATTTTGTCTGCCTATTTGAATTTAAACTTTTTTGGGTCATGAAACTCTTTGAGATTATGATGAAAGCTATAGACCATCTTTCATTTGGTCAATAATTTGATTAAGTACTTTTTGAATACCTTCTGTGGTACACATTTGGAAATACAGCACTGAACACAAGAGACAGAAATCTAAGAAGTAAGGAAATAGACATTTAAAAAAAAGTTTGTTTATTTTGAGGGGGTAGGGGGAGAGGGGCAGAGAGAGAGAATCCCAAGCAGCCCCTGCACTTTCAGCACAGAGCCCAATGGGGCTCACTCCCACAACCACGAGACCATGATCTGAGCCAAAATCAGGAGTTGATTGCTAAACTGACTGAGCCACCCAGGCACCCCAGGAAGTAAAGAGTAAAGAAAAGATACATCAAATGATCAATGACTTGGAGAAAAATTAAGCAACATTACCTACAGAGTCATATGGGAATTAAGGTCCAGGGATGAAAGATGTTCTAGGGATAAAACGTATTATGATATTAGTCCTAATAGTCCCAAAAGAAAGCTCTTAGTTGGGGGAGAAGGAAGGTTTTAATTCTGGGACCTCTCATCACTCTTGCTAATGGCAGTGTAGGGGCTGGGAAGGGAAATCTTGACAGTTACATTATCTCAGAAAAATATATGCTACAGATTTTTGTATGTCATTTCAGAGGTTCATGGACCTCCCTGAAGCTGTTTTCATACATTTTTAAAGTTTCACTCAAGCAGAACTATCCAAAATGTTTGCATTCTGATATGTATTAGGATAGTCTAGGTTTTACTGCAGTGACAAATAACTCCACGTCCCAATGGCTTAACACAACAGAAGTTTATTTCTTCCTCACCCAAAGTCCTCCATGAATCTGGGCAGTCTGCACAGGCAACTATTTTCCAACTGGTGACTTTAAAATTTTTTTTAAATGTTTATTTCTGAGAGAGAGACAGAGTATAGCAGGGGAGGGGCAGAAGGAGACACAGAGGAAGAGAGGAGACACAGAAGCAGGCTCCAGGCTCTGAGTTGTCAGCACAGAGCCTAATGGGGGCCTCAAACTCACAAGTCATGAGATTATGTCCTGAGCTGAAATCAGGTTAACCAACTGAGCCACCCAGGTGCCCCTCCAACTGGTGATTTTGTAATCCAGGCTTTTATCTTGTGGTTCTATCATTTTAACACCAGATCTCTCACTCTAGCAGGGGAAGAGAACATTAAAATTTTTGCACCAGCAGTTAAATTTATCTTGGATGTGTTACTCACAACCCATAAGCCAGAAGTAGTCACATGGCCCTGCCTAATTGCAAAGAGGCAATTTTTTGGGTAGGCTAAGTAAGAAAGATTAAGTCTCCCAAGGACTGTCTTATTTCACTTAGCATAATCTTTTCAGAGTTCATCCACATGATAACATGTATCAGAATTCCATTCCTTTTGAAAGTTAAATAAGTCTATTGTATGTATATACCACAGCTTTAAATAATTTTTATTCTTACGTGTTAAGATGGATGCTATGTGGAACTTTACGTGTTAAAGATCCTTAAAGAATCTTAAAAATTCTTATCTTGGATGTTAGGAATACTTCCTAATTCTGTATCTTTTCCACATCTCATTTAACTTTTTTCCATTTAACCTAAGTCTAACTTGATTCCACAAGTACTAACGTGAACACATCCTCCCTTTGAATTTTCTACTTCAAACAGTGCAAACAGGGAAAATTAATAAAAAATGTAACTTACAATGTCTGCTAATCTGTTAATCATAAATAGCAAATTTCCAGGACTGGCAAGATGGTGGCTGCTTTAGCACTTTCTGATCAAGGCACAGAATGACTGGACTGAAGCAGATCGTGTACAGGACAGCTGTTCAAACAGATACTTTTTCTATATAAATTTTTTAAAAATGTTTATATTTGAGAGAGAGGGAGAAAATGAATGGGGGAGGGGCAGAGAGAGAGAGGGAGACACAGAATCTGAAGCAGGCCCCAGGCTCTCAATTGTCAGTACTGAGCTGGATGGTGAGCTCAAACTCACGAACGGAACCGTAAGATCGTCACCTGAGCAGAAGTCAGATGCTCAACCGCTCAATCTCCTCAACCACCCAAGTGACCCTCAGACAGACACTTTAACACAAAAACAGAAAGTTTGGTGTTGAAATACATATATATGTGTGCTGTCTCCTTCAGCTCCTAACATTACAGGGAAATCCCAGATGATAGTGGTGACGAAAGGGATGTGGGAGTATAAAACTCCTTTCTTGGTTTGGCCAACAGTGATTGCTGACAATGTCTTAAGTTGGCACAAGGAACAAAACAATGAGATATTTAATAATTATCTCCATTTGGCAATGGGTTTCCAAAACGACTAGCTTGTTTTGGGGTTGTTCAAAATATTAGCTCACTCAACAAATGCAAGAATTCTTTTACAATAAGCAACTATGCTGACTGGTTGGCTAGCAGAGATGGGGGGTCGGAGGAACTGTACCAGAAAATTGCTTGAACTTTTAACTAGAGAAATAGATTATAGCAAGTAGGAACATATGAAACTTTCAGTAGGGCAATCAGGTTTCACAGAGAAGTTTCTGATTAGAATGTTTCTCAGAGAAACAAACTTGAGTAGCAGGCCCTATGCAAAAAATCTGGGTAATAAAATCAGAGTAAAATCACTGACAATCACTAGTAACATGTATTATATCCTGTTTTTTTTTTCATAAGTGATTTAAAAAATCCATTACACTGTTGCGTAGTCTTTTTTGTACTAAGTGGAAACTGGGGTGCTAAACGAATGGAGCTTTTCTTTTGCTTCCTGTACTATCTCCATGCACTCACATCATGGTGTTGCTAGGTAATTATTTGCAAGCGTTTCTCCCAAGAAAAAATTTTATTTCAAAGGTCACATGGATTTCAGGACTAGCGTATCTAGCAATTGAGACTTCCTTCTACTGCTGATCCAGGAGTATTTAAGTTTCAAGTGTTTTACTAAGGAAGACCGAGTTTCATGCAAATGGAATGTATATTCTCACATGTATATTTATTTCCTTTACCCATCTAGATGTACATTTTATTTCTATTGCATCTAGATGTACATAATTTTATTTCTATTGCAACTTGCTTTTTTTGTTTGTTTGCACAATTTCCAATGAAACAACTTGGTTCACTCTTCGGTCCGGCAAGTTTCTAGCTACTCTCTAGAAAGGCACTTTCCAGATTTAGTTGAGAGATTAAATACTGTATCTTCGTAATACTTTTTTCTTGTAATTTGTAGTTTCTGGCCTGGAAATTGATGCTTTTGATACTTTAACGTCGTTTATACTAAAACACCGTGCAAAGTATTCTATTCGAGGAAAGGCACTGCCTAAGTTCTTTCGGGAAGCCATCTTGTAGTCCAGAGAAATGACCAACAGGACAGAAACGGATAGCCCCACTTTTCCCTAAGGGTCACGGGTAAAGAACAAAATAGCAGGACTAGCTGGAAGACGTACAGCTCAGCAAGTGTCGCCAGAAGGGGGCGCGAAGTTTTGAGGTTAACAAAGAGAGCAACCGCCGCGGGTTCAGTTAAGGTCTCCGCGATCGCTACCATCCACACTGGGCACTTCACTAACGTCCCGTCTGAGGCGGAGCCCTCAGAGACGCTCTTTAACACCGAAGCCTGGAGGACTCCAGCACTTCCGACCAGAGTCTGGCGAGCCTGAAGCGCCGCTCTGGCCGTACCGAGCAACACGCCGTAGCTGGTTCAGTTTGACCCTGACGCCCCGCCGTAGTCTTAAAGTAGCGCAGCGAATTCAGCCTCCCTTTTCCGAAGCGAAAACGTTCCTGGGGGAACAAAATGCCCCTTGAAAGAGGATCCGTTGCTAAAGTGTAAAAAAAAAAAAAAAAAAAATTTGAGGGCGTTCTGTGCTGAACACTTAAGCTTCTGGCTTTCAGCCCATTGTAAAGATGAAAGTGAGTTGAGCATGGCTCAATTAAGAGGTAACCTACAGGAATATTCAGACACTTGCGCGATCTCGACTATTAAATCACGGCGGTTTTGCCCAAAACAAAAATGGCACCAAGACAAATTAACCGGGTATAGTCACGTGCTCAAAGACCAGGATGGGGGACAATATGGCTTCAGATGACAAGCGGATGTTATTATTATTCACTTCCGGGTGCAACCAATCGGGCGCCATCTTGTCTTGTTCGTGAAGAAGTAGAAGCATCGAAAGGTTTGCAGAGGTATTACAGGAACTGTGGCGACAACGGGGTTCCGGAACCAGAGTGGGTAAGTGGTGGAGAACAATTAGGCGTGGGGACTTGCCAGGCCATCATAGCCTTCTTGGTTTCCTTGGTGAAGGTAGTATAACTTAAACACGTAGGCTGCGTACGCCGCTTGGCGCGACCGCTGGAACCTCATCTCCTTAAAGCGGCGGTGTCCGCCGGATTTGGTGAGTCAGACCGGTGCTCTCAGTGAAGAGGAAACGTTGTTATTAAAGAGAATGCTCACGACTCCTTCCTCTAACTCTAAGAGTTTTCTCTCGGATGAGAAGGGAGTAATTGTTGGACTCCTGACCGGCCGTTAAGCACTGCGCGTGCGCAGTGGGAGCCCCCTTATGGGGAGGGGGGTGCAAGGGGGCGGGAGGCGGCTGGGGCCCGGACCTGGACCTTTTGCGCTGTGCAGTTCCGACTACGCAGGCGCAGCCAGGGCAAATGCGTCCTGTTCACTCCAATTAGGTTCCCTGGTTTGTATTTTTCTTGATTTTTATACAGCGATGGGCTTTGTGTGATAAGCTTCAAGAGGGAAAGAGTAGTATCCAGCATTTCAGTTGTATTGTCTTGTGGTGGTTATTATTGTCATCTGAACATCATGGGCACTCGAGAGTTTGGTCGTTGGTGGCTAATTTATAGAAGAGCAAAATAAACTTGGAATGTGTGATTTGGGTGCAGCAAAGCAAAAATAAGAACAAAGTTGAGCACTAAAGATTCACCTGTAGGACTGTTGTGGGGCTGTAGGTATAGTAACAGTAAATCGGTTTTTTGAAGATGTTCATGAAACCATGTTTTTAAAAAATTTGTTAATAGATTTTATTTTTTTAAAGTTTTTGATTTACAGAAAAAATGAGCAGATAGTACTGAGTTCCTATAAAAACACTCCCGCCTTATACAGTTTAGTATTAATATACGTCAGTGTGATCCGTTTATTAGACTTAATGGACCAATATTGACACACTATTATTAGCTAGAGTCTAGTTTATTTGTATTTCCTAAGTTTAACCTAATGTTTTTTTCTGGCCTGCGATTCCATTTAGGATACTGTGTGACATTTACTTGTCATGTGTCCTTAGCCCTCTTTTGGTTGTGATAGTTTCTCAGACTTTGTTAGTCTTTGATGACTGTTACAGGATGAATTGTGTCCCTCCACAATTCGTATGTTGAAGTCCTAGCCTCAGTACCTTAGAAATAGCCATTGGTGGAGATAGGGTCTTTAAAGAAGTAAAGTGAAGTCGTTAGGGCAGGCCCTAATCTATTATGACTAGTGTTCTTTTAAGAAGAGGTTAGGACACAGAGAGAAGACCATATAAAGACATAGAGAGAAGACAGCCAACTATAAACCATAGAGAGAGGCCTTCGAAATAAATCAACACTGCTGACATTTTGATCTTGGACTTTTGGCGTCCGGGATAATGAGGAAATAAATTTCTGTTCTTTAAGCTACCCAGGCTATGGTACTTTGTTATGGCAGCCCTAGCAAACTGGTCCCGTAACCTGGATGGTTTTGAGGATTACTGGTCAGGCATATTATAGGGTTCCCTCTGGTTGGAATTTGATGTTTTTCTCATAAGACTGATGATAGGGATTTGGAGAGGAAGATTGTAGTGGAGCAATGCCTTTTTCATTACATCCTTTCAAGGGTATGTAATATGAATGTGATTTATCACATTGATTATTGACCTTGATCACCTGCTTAAGGCGGTGTTTGTCAAGTTTCTCCACTGTAAAGTTACTCGCCCTTAATCACTCCCTCCTTTCCATACTGTACTCATTGGAAGGAAGTCCTTTTGCACAGTCTGTAGTTGAGGAGTAGAGAGCTATGTTCTCACTCCTTTAGGGTGTAGTATCTACATAATTTAGTTGGAATTCTTCTGCATAGAAGATTTGTCTCTCCCTATTTAATCATATTTATATCAGTACAAACATCTAGATGTGTATGTCATAAGTTGTCTCAAAATCCAATGTTACTTTATTTTGTTGCTCAAATTGTTCCAGTTTTGAACATTGGGAACTCTTTTAATTATCTACTCTGACATGCCTCCATTCTTTTTTTTTTTTCCTTAGCATTTTCTTCTTGGCACTATAAGATGTTCCAGGCTCCTTTTGTGTTTTTTTTACCCCAGTCTTAAGAATAAGTTATTTCTCTAAAGATTCTGATTCTGATTTCTGATTTATCGGAGAATGGTATTAGAACCAAGTTATGTGTGCTTGCTTGCTGCTTGGGGTGTCGTTTCCTTTGGACTCTCTCCCTTTCTGTACGTTTACTTTTCAATTATCACTTTTTTTTTTTTTTTTGGTGTCTATAACCAAACTATCCAACACTCCAATTTTTTTGAATGCCTCTTTTGATCTGCAAGCTGCAGAGCATTTCAATATCTCCTAAAATGCATGTCCCATCAAGTAGCAAATTTTTTTTTTACTACATGGCAAATGATTACAAGGTTAGCCTTTACTAGGGCCATTTCCACCTAACCTGAATTGAACAAATGAATTCTTTTTGGCTTTGAGGTCAGTCATCTGGTGTAGTGCTGAAGTGGCAGGGGAGAAGATGACTGTTGAATTTTGTGGCTTCTAAACTTTGTGTGTGATATGAGAAACCTTTTACCATTTGCTTTAAAGGATAGGCATGCTTCCGTATCTCTCTGATTTTGCAATTGATGCTTCAGTGCTTTAAAATAAATACTACCGCTTTCATTCTCATTCATCTGTTAGTCTATGAGAGGACTTTTGCAAATATTAACGATTGTCGTTTCATTTAAAACAAGCAATTTTTAGAATCTCAGAGCAATGGATGTTCTAATATAGAGTCATCTAAGAAATGGAAAAGATAAGTGATGATTATTTCAGGTTGTGTTAGTTTCTTAGGCATACTGTAATAAATTACCACGGACTGAGTGGCCTAAAACAATGGAAATTTATTCTTTCACAGTTCTCTGGGCTAGAAGTCTAAAATAAAGGTTTCTGCAGGGCCATGCTTGCTTGCTTCACCCTCAACCCTCCAACCCTGCTTTAGGGGAAGATCCTTCCTAGCCTCTTCCTAGCTTCTGGTGGTTCCCAGCAATCCTTGGCTTTCCTTGGCTGTAGACACATCACCTCAGTCCCTGCTTCTGTGGCCACATGGTGCTATCCGTGTGTGTGTGTGTGTGTGTGTGTGTGTGTGTGTCTAATAAAAACACCAGTCTTTGGATTAGGACCTACATTAATCCAGTATGACCTCACATCTTGAATAAATCTGCAGAGACCCTATTTCCAAATAAGGTCACATTCATTGGTTATGGGAGTGGGGATAGGACTAAAACAAAATCTTTCTGAGGGGGCACAATTCAATCCATAACACTGGTCATAGTCATAAACTAGATTTTTCCAGTCATATGTGATAACTTGGATGCTCTGATGGCAAACCATTGTTATTGATCTTTATGGTTTCCCTAAATCCCAGTTGTTGTCAAGGAAATAGCAGTTAATTTTGTCCCATGAAGGGAAAGGCTTGCACCCTGGCTGATCTATAATCATATTTTCCAAACTTGAGAAGTTGAGCCTAAGCATCTTTAAAATTAAGGCTAAAGGAAGGACAAATACATTGGAATTGGTTTTTGATGTTATGAAATCAGAGTAGCAGTATTAGAATGTTCTTTTCATCATTGAATGTTAGTATATTTAGTTGATAATAAACTTCAGTGAATGAGTAAAATAATTTCACTACTTAATATGGACAAAGCACTGTGGAGAATTCATGTAATTATAAGACTCTGCCGTCAAAAGGATCTTGTTCAAGTCATGAAAAAAAAAATTAAAATTCAGTTTAAGTCTCTATAACATGTACACCTCATTTTCTTTAGCTTATCATCATGGAAATCTTCAAACAATGCAAAAGTAGAGAATAGTGAACTCTAGTGTACTTATCACTCATCTTTTACAGTTACCAGTATTTTCCAAATCATTATTAAACCAATGTGTAAATGTCATTTTTAATGGGATGAGGCAGTGTTACCTCATTGAACCATGCTGAAATTGTAGGACATCTTTTATTATTGCCATATGTGCCTTCATATTCTTTCTTTTCCAGATTTTGCATTTGTTATGTTTAGTAGTTAGTAAAGATTTTATGGTGAAGATGAAGAAAGTGTGGGGTTTCTAAATCCTTGCCATCAAATCACTTATAATCTTGTTCTTTAATCAAATAATCAATGAAACCCTTTGTCAAGCATTGTGCCAGATGCTGAAAATATCTAAAAGTTTATACTAGGTATTTGGGTATACTAAGTGTTTTCTTAAAATCTGTGCCTTTACAAAATTTAGCATAACTCTTAATTTTATTCTAATGACCAGAGAAAGAAACCCTTTTTGGACTAGATTATAGAAATTTACTCCAAATCCTTCATAAGAAAATGAGACAGAGGTTAGGTAATTTGCCCAAAGTCTCACAGTTCTGTTACATGTTTATTGCCTATATCTGTCATTATGGACTGTGCTGATCAGCTTCTGTTGATTTTTTTTTTTTCTATCTTTTAAAAATCTATACATTTATTTTTAAAAATACACATTATGGTAAAGTAATTCAAAGAACAAAGATATAAAACAATCAAAATTCCCTGATCTGTTTTTACTTCCCAGAGCCTACCAGTTTTTAAATTTTTGTAATTTAGGGATTTGCTATACTAAATTGCATTCTAATAAGAAAAAACCTCAAGTGGCATCATTATTCATGCTGTATCACATAATTTATTTCATTGCTTAATACAATTTGTGTATCATTATGTGTCAGCATAGAAAAGTCAGTTTTACTCACTGTAATGGCTGAATAGCAATCCACTGTATGGTTCACTTCCATTTCACCCATTGCCCTTTGAGTGGCAGTAAAAGCAAATGTTCACTGTTAAAAACATGCTGCAGGTTTTTGAGTTACATGGTGAGTATACTCATCCATGGTTTAAGTTGTGGAATTGCTAGTATTTTGATAAAATACAGTGATGCTAAATTGTCTTCCATCAAGTCTGTTTGGTGTTTTACTCCATCTTTCAACACTCATCCTTTGTAGCCAAGTTTCTCAACTGCAGCTCTCATTGAAGCATTTAATAAATACCTCCTAACTTCTTAATTCCTTGACGTAATTACAGTCACCTTCTTTGTTGTATTTTTATTCTGCTCTGTTTCTCATAATTTCACATCTCTGTTTTTCTTAGCCTAAGTGTATCAAACACTGGATTTGAATAGTAGCTTCCATAAAAACTTGGGGGACAGGGAGAATCTTTGGAACACATAGTAAAAGTAGAAGTGGCTGGTTTTAACAAACAGAAATGGCTACAAGTAATACAAATCAAACTCCTGAAAATATGCAAATAAAAACTTTTGTGCGTGGGAAAACTTTTGAACTTTCTTTTCTTTTTTACAGCTTCAATCAATATTGTGAGAGGTAGGAACAAGAAGATTATTTTTTCCCCCCAAGGGTATCTCAGGTTATTTTCAAAGAGAAAGAAGAGTTGAGTAGAAATGGCTTGGCTTGATTACAACCCCATTGCCTGCCCCTCTCCTCGAGCCCAGTTGTAAACTTGAGAAGTGCTATCAGAAATGATACTGAGAGGGGCACCTGGGTGGCTCAGTTAGTTAGGCCTCCGACTTCGGCTCAGGTCATGATCTCACTCACGGTTCATGGGTTCGAGCCCCATATTGGGCTCTCTGCTGGCATCTCAGAGCCTGGAGCCTGCTTCGGATTCTGTGTCTCCCACTCTCTCTGACCCTCCCTTCCTCACACTCGCTCGCTCTCTATCTCTCAGAAATAAAACATTAAAAATTTTTTTTTTAAATGATACTGAGATAACTGAGAAAGTCTTGATGGTGATACTAAGCTCTGCCTTTTGAAGACTCTTTTGCTGAGTTTTCTTTAATGTTTATTTATTTTTGAGAGAGAGAGAGAGGCAGGGCGGGGCAGAAGAGGGAGAGACACAGAATCCAAAGGAGGTTGTCAGCACAGTCTGATGTGGGTCTAAGACCTGTGAACCTCAAGATCATAACCTGAGCCAAAGTCAGACCCTTCGCCAACTGAGCAACCAGGAACCCTTGCTGAGTTTTCATGTGTTTCTCATTTAATCCTCACAATAACTCTATGAGGTAGATGCTTATTATGTCCTCCATTTTACAGATGTGAAAACCAAGAATGAGAGACTGGTTAATTTGCTGTTCATATAGCTGGTGAGTGGTTTAGGTGTGCTCTGAAGTCCAGGTTACAAGTGATGTTTAGAAAACTTAAAAAGAGAACTGAAAAAATTGTTCATGACAACCATTAAACATGATTAAGTGAAAGAAACTTGGAATGATTTCTAGAGAAGTAGTTCTATGTATTGGAAATGATGGTAGGGAGTCAGTACATATCATTTTCATCATGAAAGTGGTTTAAGAGCACATCTAGTTGCAACTCTGGTAGGCGGTATATAGAGCTAGTTATGATGCCTACGTTGTACGAGTTTATAACCTATGACGGAAAAATCTATGCATTGAGTTTTGATATACCATTTAGAGCTTTGGAAAACACAGCAGGCCATGCTTACAACAGCTTTGTTGTATTAGGAGCTAGAGTAAATAGAAGGAGCTAGAGACTATTCATTTTTTCAGTTGGTATTTAGAGACTCCTGTGTGCAAGAAACCATCCTGTCCTATACCTTATGGAAGATAAAAAGATGAATAGATTTGTCTTTTTATCAACTTTAAAAAGCTGTTGATCTGATGGAAATAAAATGAAAACATTTGAGGGACAAACTGTTTTCACCTTGCTGGTGTTAATTTTCAAACTTAGAATTCTATAGAAAAACTTAATGCATTTTATTGCTTATTTGTACCATTTAAGTTGATGTCAGGTGGATGGGATCTTTTCACATGTTTGGTGTTCCTTTTTTCTCAGCATACAGGACAATCCTTAAATTGTTTGACATTATTTTGTACTAATGAATTGTTCAAGTAAATAAAAAGACGTTTGAAAGGGGAAAAAAATGTTAAAGAGCTTTGCTTTGTCATTTGTGATGTACCTAATTCCCTTAACTTTAAACTGGTACATAGTTTCTCATTATAAAGTTAATGGTAGAAAAAGCTCCAAATTAATTTGGAAATGATCACACTTTTATGTTGCGTCTCTAGAAGTTTATTAATTCTAGTAGCTTTTCATAATCTAAGAGTAAACATACACTGTTTCTTTTTCCCCTCAGGGCATAAGTAATCTTGCTGCTATGCCTCCAAGCTGTAGTCTGAATCAACCTAAATTTTAAACAGAAGGTGAACCACTGAGGTTAGTCAAAATAGCAGTTGGTATTTCTTCTGGGGGTTTCTTCTTTATTTATTTGTTACCTTTTAATTAAAGTAAAGGGTTCTAATAAGTCACTTAGCTTTTAAAGTGTTTAAAGGTGTAGTTGAAAAAGAGGAGAGGGAAAAAGGTGAGAGGAAAGAAAATTTGAAGAGAGATTAGAAAAAGAAGCAGATGCAGCTTGAAATTAATACTCAAGTCAGTTGTTGGCCTCAGGTGTGTTGCTAGTTAGCATATTCTAATAATGCTATTATTATAGACAGTATCCCTGTGACTAGAAGTCTCATGTACTTGATTGTAAGGAAATCAAGGTAACAAATGAATGCATCTTTCCTAATTTACAGTGTTCTTCACTTGAAAGGTCAGGATCTGCCAATGATAGAACTATAGAACATTGTGTGAATGCTGCAAAGATTGGAGCTGCAAGCTCTTTTAAGAGACTGAATTGTAACAGCCAGTTGTCCTATTTGAGTGGGTGTCTCTTACTTCCTTGTTATCTGGCTTTTTTCTTTTTTTTTTTTATCCTGCAGTGCTAAGACTCGCTTTTGTCTTGTTTTTAGAATAGAGGAAAGGGTCAGTCTAGAAAAATTCATTTAGTAAAAATTTATTCAATGCCTTCTCTATGCTAACCCTTACTGTACAAAAATGAAGAAACATACTCTGTTTGTCATGCATTATCAGTTGTTCTTAAACAGAGTTGTATGTCAGTATTGGATAACGTACATCTGTGTTAGACTTGTAAGAATTTTAAACTTTTTATTATGAAAGTTTTTAAATAGTTTAGAGAAAAGTAGACTAGTGTGATGATCCCCCACCCCAACCACCCATGATCTAGCTTTAATAGTTATTAACACATATTCACTCTCCCTTTCTTTTCCATGCTATTTAAATGTTAAGAAACCTCCTCTTGTAGACGTATCTGACTTTCTGGATTTGTCTGATTCTTTCTTTTGATACTGTTTATATCATTCTTTTGTTCCCTTTAGTTTCTTTATACTAGAATGAGATCCAAAGCTCAGTTGGACTCAGTTAAACATTTTTGGAGAAAATATTCATAGTGATTTCGGGACATAATATTGTATATCATGAGGAGACATCTAATAGTCTGTAGGAGTGGTATTTCAGCAACCTTTGAATTTATGACTTCCCATCAACTTTTAAGATTTCCTGAATCAATTGTTCTAATTATAAGGAAGAGCTTTCCTTCATCAGCTAGAGCTGTTTGGTTACCCGTTTTAGGGAGTCTTGGTTGGGGAGAGATTAAATCACTTTCTTTCTTAGGATTTTTATTTATTTATTTATTTTTATGTTTTATTTATTTTTTTTGAGAGAAAGAGTGTATGGGTTTCTGGAGGAAGGGCAGAGACAGGGAGAGAGAATCTTAAGTAGGCCGGCCCTGTCAGTGCGGCAGTCGATGCAGGGCTTGAACCCATGAACTGTGAGAGCATGACCTGAGCCGAAACCAGGAGTTGGACACTTAACTGACCAAGCCACCCAAGTGCCCCTCTTATAATCTTTAAAATAAATACCAATATTTCCAAAGCTCTGTATTGGGAAAAAAATAGATATTTTTCCCACCTTGTTGAGCTAAGTTGATTAGAGGTATGCTTGCCGTCAAACTCTGACACCATTAAGATTAAATTTTATACTCTTGCTTGCCAGTCTAAAAATTCCACTTCCCTTTGGTAACCTATTGACCAGAAGTTTAGAGCTCTGGTCACATAAATGTATCATCGTATAATAATTTCTGATGTGTGAGCTTTTAAAATTAAAGAATTCTGATTTTCATTTTTAAACTTTATTTTGTTGAAGATAGAAAATCAAATATATTTTAAAAGTCAGGATGTGGGATCAAGGAGGACAGCCTTGGCAGCAATGGCCCTTGAACCAGCAACAGTGGATGCAGTCATTCCAGCACCAGCAGGATCCAAGTAAGGAAATCAGTTGAATTTGGAAGTTGGGGAAGGGGAGATAGAGATGAGTGGGGATAGGTGATGGGATTAAGTAAGGCAAATGGAATTGGGATTGGTTTATTGGATCATTTTATGATCAAAATAAATCTTTTCTCATAAATAATACTGCATTGCATACATATTAAGGAATGGATTTCTCGTTAGAAGACTTCCTCAAAGAGTGGAAAGCTTTATGAAGGTTTTACATTTTTAAAACTGATTTAGTTCTTATTTTTCTAAAGCAGGAGGAAAATCTTCCTTAAATGTTTTGCTTAAGTAAGGCATACATCTGTTGTTCATTCTGAATCTTTTAATTCTATGTAGCTCATAGTCAACTGAAAGTATGCTATATATATCATTAAAAATTTTCTTTTTATTATGGAATATTTCAAGCATATATGGATATGGAAAAGAGTAAGGGAGCCCTTTTTTATTACTTAGCTTTAATAGTTATTAACTCATGGCCAGATTTGCTTCATTGATATGACTTCTTCCACTGCCCTGCCTTTATTAGGTTAATCTGATTCTATTTCATAGCTACATAGCATTCTGTTATAGGACTCTACTATAATTTAGTAAATCACTTTTGGATGATTGATGGTAGCTTTGTACTTTTTGAAATAATTACCATAATTTTGTGCATACCATTGTGTTGTTACTTGTCCAGTTATTTTCTGAGGAAAGAAAATCTAAGAACTAGGTTTGTTATATCACTGTTGGCACATTTGAAAAGTTTTGGATACACATTGCCCAAGTTCAGCTCCACATGGGTTATGCCAGCCTATGGTTCTACCAAAATGTATGAGAATACCTATTTAATCTTCACTGATTAAAGATGTTATGTGAAAAAGTGTCTTATTCTACTTTGTTTCCTTTATTAATAATATTAGACTTAAAATGTTAGGCACAGACATGGAGAAGGAAGAGGACCTTTAAGATAGGGAGGTAATACGTTTTGAGTAAAGAATGGCTAAGGAGTTGCTAAGATGTATTTTGACTAAAGAAGGGAGTGGTAGCCAAAGAAGGGTGACTGAGGATGAGCAGGCATAGATAGCTGTACTCATCCTGAGTCTACAGGATCCATTGTGGGCCTGGATAAGATCTGTTGAGGAAGAAATGAGTGAGCTTGATCACTTGTTTTTATAGTAGTTTAAAAAAAATAAAGAGAAAAGACTTCTAAGACTCAGCAAACTAAGGTACAGAGGATAAATTTCTTATGAGTTAATATTAGAAGTCAGTTAAGAGTGATTTTATGGAGTTGTTTTCCAAAAGTCTTGTATTATTTTGTAGCCTGAATGTAGACTATTTTCTAAGCATCCTTTCAGCCATAACCAATCCAGTATTCAGAATCTCCAGTAAGGAATAACGGAGATGCTAGTTTTACATAGAGGCACTATTCTTCTAGCTCTTACTTTCTGAATGCTAACTTCTGCTGTGTTCAATTATGTTAGGCCAGATTGACTGGGCTGCATTGGCTCAAGCTTGGATTGCCCAAAGAGAAGCTTCAGGGCAGCAAAGTATGGTAGAACAACCACCAGGAATGATACCAAACGGACAAGATATGTCTACAATGGAATCTGGTCCAAACAATCATGGGAATTTTCAAGGGGATTCAAACTTTAACAGAATGTGGCAACCAGGTTTGTTGTTTCATGTTATCCAGATTTTAGGACTGTTTTTAAAATAAAATGAGGATTAAATAAATTGTTTAATTTGTTTAGTTTTATGACTTCTTGAAATTAATGCTCCTTAAAGAATAGGCAGTTTCATTTAGATTTGACCTTGAAATTTTGTGGTTAAAATTATTCTGTACTCAATCTGCTAGCATTGTGGCACTCAGTTTGATTCTTTTCTTGGTTCTTCATTCCTAGGCTGACAGGGGCTGGGAACACTGGAAACCTCACTTGGCATCTAGGGAAGAGAGCATTCTATGTCTCTCTGTTGCAACCTCTGGCCTTTTCAGAAGCAGCACTGGCAGAGCAAAACATGTCTAGCCTCTAATTAAAGAAATATTGTGTCACTCAGTGACAAATTAATCTGTTAAATATACTCTGCCCCTACCATCCACTCATCTTTCCTTTTTTTTTCTTCAGATCGTGAAGATCTTCCATAAGTTTTTGTTTTATTTTTTTTGTTTGTTCATTTGCTTTTTTACTTCACAGTATGATTTAGATTTCTTGATGCTAATTCAGTCTTCGTGTCTTGTGTTACTATTTTTAATAGTCACTGAAAAATACTTATAGAGGAATCTTACATTTGAGTATGCTGATGGTGAAGAATTAATCTCCCTTTCCCTGTTAATACTTATTATTATTCCTCAGTGTAAGAATGAAAAACTCAGGAAGTAATCCTCTAACATCACTTTTAAAAGAATAATGAATATTCTAATCTTTGATACTCTGAGGTCATTTATTTCTAGTTTTCTTGAAGTTACACCAAATTTGAAAATATTTTGGTTCCCAGGTTCTAGTTCATAAATGACTCACCCTGGCATTCCCACTCTCCAGCTTCATTCTACTGGCTTTCTTTGTGCTCTGGGCAAATGATTGACCTCTGTGTGCCTCAGTTTCCCCTCCTGAAATTGGCAAAGATTCCTGATTTCTCCCTACCTCACAGGGATGTTGTGAGGATAAATGTGTTTATGGAAGAAAGATATTATATATAAAACCTCAAGGTGTTATTTTTTATGGTGTTGTTACTAGACAGAAATAGAAAAATTCAACAAAAAATTGCTTTGGATTTTGTTACATTATTAAAAGTAATTTGGGGCATTCTATTTTTATATGTTTAGGATATGAATTAGAGTGGAGTTAGTTCATTTGAATTATTTATTAGTTTAATTAATTGCTTATTTTTAAGATGCAAGAGGAATTTGACCCAGGAAGTCATAAATTTTTAAATCTGTTTCTTTGCTGAAAAATCTTTCTTGAGATCTTAAACTTTTGTGTTGATGTTGTTATAACCCCCTGTTGAATGTTTTTATGCCTAAATCCTAAATAGAATGGGGAATGCATCAGCAGCCCCCACACCCCCCTCCAGACCAGCCATGGATGCCACCAACACCTGGCCCAATGGACATTGTTCCTCCTTCTGAAGACAGCAACAGTCAGGACAGTGGGGAATTTGCCCCTGACAACAGGCATATATTTAACCAGAACAATCACAACTTTGGTGGACCACCCGATAATTTTGCAGTGGGGCCAGTGAACCAGTTTGACTATCAGGTGAAAGATATTTTGTTGCTTTAATATTGTAGATGTGCACGTAATCCATTCTTTGGAAGTGTCTCATCAAGAGTTCCTAAGATCTGTGTTTCACTTTTCAGTCCTGTACAGATAAGCGTATATTATGTCTCAGAAAAGGTCTCAATTTTTGAGTATTAAAATCATTAGAAAAGATTTTTTTATTTCTGGTTTCTGATTGGTTAGGAGAATTATTTAAAAGATCATTAGGGAAAAATTTGGATGAAATGAAAAATGTGTAAGTGCAATAGCAACATGATGTTTTGTTTTCTAATTTATAGTTTCAAAATGGTATATTTAAATGTTGAATAAAGTTAAAAAAAATGCACAGTAGTTGAATACATTATTTGTCAATAATAGATCATGAATAAGACATGAATAAAATACATGGAGAACATAGATCATCTTCCTAAATGCAGTTCCTTCTGCTATATAGAGTTACGACTTTTTCTAGTGTTGTCATTTTTTTTCCATTCTGACATGACATGTTAATGGAATTGTACATGATTTCCTTTGTAGCATCTAATTCATTTCTAGGGACATAGAACTCTATGGGAAATAGTATTGTTATGTGGGGCTTTATTTTCTCTAATCACTCTGCCAAGGGTCCACCCTTAAGTTATAGTGATAGATGTCATTTTGAAATAACTGGTTGTAGTTGTTACATTATAAACTGAGCTATCATGATTTAAATTTTTGAAAATACTCATACATTATTTCACTAATTGTGTTAATAATGAACATAAATGTAAACAGTATGCACCTTGAGACCATAATCCTCATTTATATATATTCAGATACTTATTGTATACTCGCACTTATCGTATACTGTACTTGGTATACAGACATGACAGTGTGTGTTTGGTTTTGGTTTTGAAAAAATGTAGTGGCAGGGAGTTTCTCCTTATACCCCATTACCTTGATAAACCCCCATGTGCTAACAAGATAAAGAGCTCTATTGGCAATGGGCTTATTAGAAAAGCCTCTGAATATAGCAAAATTGCAGAAAATATTTAATGATTCCATAACTTTTATTTTGTTTAAAATAGATAATACTTCTTGTAAGATTATAGAAACAACTGAAGTTCATAAGAAATAAGTTGGAATTGATAAGAAAAAATTCCTGTATTTTCTAGTTATAGAAAAATTGACATTTGATTTCATGGTAGTGGAAGGATTAGTTTATAAATGGATTCAGAATGAAAAAGGTCATATATATATATATCTTTTTCTATATTTCTTTAAAATAGTGTATTAGCTGAATTTTAGATGACTTTGCATTTACATAGGCAGAAAGTCTTTATCTTTCTTAAGAAAAGTAAGCCTAAGTTCTTGGGGCTACAGAAATATCGGTGGATATTAGAACCATGGAATTCTTGGATTTGCTGCACACATGGATTTCTACTGTCCCAGTTCATAACACACGTGTGTCCCAGAGAGTATATTGTATTAATGTGAAGAAAAATAAACTGCAATACTCTTTCAGCATGGGGCTGCTTTTGGTCCACCGCAAGGTGGATTTCATCCTCCTTATTGGCAACCAGGACCTCCAGGACCTCCAGCACCTCCCCAGAATCGGAGAGAAAGGCCATCATCATTCAGGGATCGGCAACGGTCACCTATTGCACTTCCTGTGAAGCAGGAGCCTCCACAAATTGGTAGCTATTTAAGTTTAGTGAACCACAATTGGCATGATTCCTTGATCATGTAAAAAGGATGTCGTGTTTCCTTAACTTGTTCTGACACTTCTGATATGTTAGGAATTGATAGTTGAAAGCCCTATCATTTTATAGTCATAACTTTCAAAGTTACAAAAAAGATGATAGTCTAAAATATGAAAAGTTCTAAATAATTTTTTTAAAAATAAATCTTTACCTGATACTCTAGATTTTGTGATGAATTATAAATTTACCATAGCCATAGCATCTTGATATTTTCAATGTTGGGAATTTGGTACATTATGCTAGTATATGAACAGTTCCCCCTTTTAAAACCTCTTAGTTCTCTGTCTCTGGTCACTTTCCACTCCTAGTGTCAGATTAATTTTCCTTTGATTATTTTACTTGCCAGAAATACTTTGGCAGAAGATAGATTTTTTTTTTTTTTGAGAAAGAGAAAAGAGAACATGAGCCTGGGAGAGGGAGAGACAGAATCTTAAGCAGGCTCCATGCCCAGCCCGGAGCCTGACACGGGGTTTGATCCCACGACCACGAGATGAGATCATGATCTGAGCTGAAATCAGGAATCGGATGCCTGGGGCTTAAACTCAAACCCGTGAGATCAAGAGTCGCACATTCTACTGAATGAGCTATCCAGGTGCCCTAGAAGATTTGAATTAAAAAAAAAATTTTTTTTTTAATGTTTTTATTTATTTCTGAGAGAGAGAGACACACACACACATGTCGTGAGCAGGGGAGAGTCAGAGAGGGAGATACAGAATCTGAAGCAGCCTCTAGGCTCTGAGCTAGCTGTCAGCACAGAGCCCAATGTGGGGCTCGAACCCACAAACCGTGAGATCATGACCTGAGCCGATGTCGGACACCTAACCGACTGAGCCCCAATTGAATTTTTAATATAAGTACATAGGTCTATTGACACTTACACTACTTTAAATCAAGAAATCCAAATCCAACAGTTAATAGACCAGAACATGTAATACGTCTTTCATTTTTATCACAAAGTAGACATTATAGGAAGATTCTAACTTCTTTTTTAACTCATGAATCATAGTTATTCAGATGAATCCTCAGTGTGAAAAATGAATTTGTGCTTTTGTTGGACTCTTTTTTTTTTATATTTTAGGAAGCAGTGCAGTATAAAAGTTTGGCTTGGAATTAGCCCACATCACTACTACTGGCTTTTTAATTTTGAACACATCATTAATCTTTTTGAGCCTCAGGTTTCTTATTTGTAAAAAAGATTGAATAATAGTAGTGATTTTTTTTTTTTTAATAGAATTAAGTGAGATGATCATTTACTGTGCTTTCATAGTGTTCTGGCTTGTTATAAGCATTAAGACAGTGTTCACAGGGTTGCCTGGCTGGCTCATTTGATAGAATATGCTACTCTTCCATCCAAGTACTAACCAGGTCCGACCCTGATTAGCTTCCGAGATCAGATGAGATCGTGTGCATTCAGGGTGGTATGGCTGTAGACAGCTACTCTTGATCTCAGTTGTGAGTTTAAGCCCCACGCTGGGTATGGAGCTTACTTTAAAAACAAGAAAGACCGTATTCACTGCTTCTCATAAAAATGATCTTAAGGGAAGCATAATGGCTAATGGGTTGCTTTACCACTGTCTTACTAAAGAATGACAGTTATAGGCACTCAGATGGCACCAGAATTCTTTTATTTCATTTACTCACAAAGTTGCTAGAAATTCAAGAATAAGGAACTTGTTTGTTTATGATTTTTACTTAACTAATAAATACTTTTTACATGTGAAACAGATGCAGTAAAACGCAGGACTCTTCCAGCTTGGATTCGAGAAGGTCTTGAAAAAATGGAACGTGAAAAGCAGAAGAAGTTGGAGAAAGAAAGAATGGAACAACAACGTTCACAATTGTCCAAAAAAGAAAAGAAGGCCACAGAAGATGCTGATGGAGGAGATGGCCCTCGTTTACCTCAGAGAAGTAAATTTGTAAGTGTGAAGAGTCACTTGACATGAAACTCCCATGTTGTTTGAATGTGAAAATTATTGAAATAAAGTAATGAGTAATTTAGTTATAAAAAAGTATTATAATATTCTTGAGATTACTTTTAGTAAATGTTTTGAGGATTATGTTTTTATATATGTTGTTATTGAGGGTAAAGAGAAAAAGGGGGCGGTGAGTTTATAAAACATTTCTTTCCAGAGATAAATTACTCATTGGGATGCTAGATAGGTCTTACCTGGAGAAACAAATCCGTATTCTCTTGTTGCAGTGCAGCTGATTCCCTGGTGGTGGATTATAAAACGAAACTGAGTTAAAATGGCAAAGAAGAGGGGCGTCTGGGTGGCTTAGTCGGTTAAGCGTCCGACTTTCGCTTAGGTCATGATCTCGCGGTTTGTGGGTTCGAGCCCCGCGTCGGGCTGTGTGCTGACTGCCAGTTCAGAGCCTGGAGCCTGTTTCAGCGTCTGTGTCTCCCTCTCTCTCTGACCCTCCCCTGTTCACGCTGTCTATCTCTCTCTCTCCTAGAAATAAAAAAAATTAAAAAAAAAAATGGCAAAGAAGAAGTAAATCTGCCTTTTTTGAACACTTAAATATATGTTTATACCAGAGGATGTAATAACTTGCATAGTTTTTTTTTGTTTTGTTTTGTTTTGTTTTATTTTTTTTTTTAGCTGAGAGCATAGTTTTTGACATGAACACTGAAAGTAACAAAGTTAAATTTTTGGATCAGTTGGATGATCCATCAGTTGGATGGTGTGAGTGGCTTAGGAATTTTTTTTATTTAGTAATAATGTGCTTTCAGCTGACACTATCGCCACAGCACTGCAACTCTGGAAATAGGTCCGTTTCCCAAGGCCATTTTATGCTTCCGAAATAAATATCAAGGGGACAGCAGGGTAACTAGATTCAAGCCGAAATTGGTTTAGCTTAAAGTTCATAAATGTTGTAAGTTACTTTTAGTATTTCACAAAATAACCATGCCAAAGATGTGTTTTTGGGGGTGTCTGGGTGGTTCAGTCGGTTGAGCATCCAACTTTGGCTCAGGTGATGATCTCACAGTTTGTGAGTTCATCCCCACGTTGGGCTCTGCTGACAGCTTGCAGCCTGGAGCCTGGTTCGGATTCTGTGTCTCCCTCTCTCTCTGCCCCTCCCCCACTCATGTTCAGTCTGTCTCTGTCTCTCAAAAAGAAATAAACCTTAAAAAAAAAAATCAAAGTTGTGTTTTTGTTGTGGGTATTCTGAAGAACCAAAAGACTGCCATAATAGTTTATGCCTTTTTTAATGTAATTTTTAACTTTTAACATGAAATAGTGGATTTCCAGATTTGATAGATTTAAGTGTCAAAAAAAGTGGAGATTATCTTCCCTCTTCTCCCAAATGCCTTTGAGCTTGTGTTACATGTATTTTCCCTTGGTTCAAATAGTCTTCCATAGTAGTGTTTCAATGATCGCCTTATCTTTTACTTAGTAGGATTTTTAAGGGTAACTCTAGGATACTTCTTTGCTTAAAGGAGAAGCCCCTTTTTAAGGTGTGCTATTTGTATACTGAAAACCTATAGCCAGAAACAGATGAACTGCTGGCATGTCCTCCATCTGAAGTAGATCTCCTTTTTTATCTATCCATTTTGTAGCAAAAAAACACCACATTTTACTAAGTTTCAAGGCCAGCTAAGATCTGGAAACTGACTTAAAGTGACATGATTTTAGGTAAACAGCTTAAATTTATAGCTATATAAAGTAACACTGAATAATATAAATGTGGTCTATTTAATAAAGTTCTACAAGCTACTCATTTCAGGACCATGATAGATAATGGATGTTAATTGAGTCATTCTTGGTATGATATTATTTTTGGCTATTTATAAACTAAGACCAAATTGACTAAGGAAAAAAAGAAACTGAGGGGCGCCTGGGTGACTCAGTCAGTTACTCATCTGATTTTTTATTCTGGCTCGGGTCATGATCTCACGGTTGTGGGATTGAGCACCACATTGGGCTGTGCACTAGTGGTGTGGAGCCTGCTTGAGATTCATTCATTTATTCTCTCTCACCCTCTCCCCTTCTTTCCTTTCCCTTTCCCTCTCCCTCTCCCCCTCTCTCTGCCCCTATCTCTCGGCTCTCTCTTACTCCCAAAAGTAAATAAACTTTTTAAAAATTTGCAAAATAATTTATGTTCATAAGCTATCTTATAATCTTACATTTCCTTTCAGGTAACACTTTATACTACTAAATCTATAGTACAAATTTGTAGTGTAATTTAGAGAGAAATTTTATTTTTATATGTCTTGTTTCATAGACTTTTTTTTTTTAATGTTTTATTTATTTTTGAGAGAGAGACATTGTGAGCTGGGGAGGGCCGAGAGAGAGAGGGAGATACAGAATCCGAAACAGGTCCCAGGCTTTGAGCTAACTGTCAGCACAGAGCCCGATGTGGGGCTCAAACCCACGAATTGTGAGATCATGACCTGAGCCGAAGTCGGACGCACAACTGACTGAGCCACGCAGGCGCCCCTCATAGACTTTAATTTATGTTTAAAATAGAATGTGTAAGATAATGATTTTATATTATAAGCATGAATTTCGGCTACCCATAGTATTACTTCTTTTAGGATAGTGATGAGGAAGATGAAGACACTGAAAATGTTGAGGCTGCAAGTAGTGGAAAAGTCACCAGAAGTCCATCTCCAGTTCCTCAAGAAGAGCAAAGTGAGCCAGAGATGACTGAAGAAGAGAAGGAGTATCAAATGGTAGAATGTTAATTTCTTAACCATGTACACGGTTAAAAAAATATTTTTTATTGAGATATAATTGGCATAGAACATTATGTTACAAAATTTTATTTTGTTTAGAATTTTTAAACTATGAGTTGGCTGTCTTAAGCATTTAAACTGAATTCATGAAACAATTACAAAATGTATATTAATTATAGAGATGCTGGACAATAATGTCTGCAGTTTATAATAAGATATCACTGCTTATGCAGCAGTTATTAAGCATATTTCCTAACACTAATGTTTTAAAAAAAACAGTGCTTCACTATATGAGACTCAAGAGAGCATTTATTTTCTAAAGTATGTTTTTTGAATACTTAGAAACATTAAAAGACTTCATAGAAAAATAAGTTTAGGAAGCACTGAATTGAACACAGCTAAACCTATTTCTTCATTGCAAGACTTAAAGGCTTAAATATCTATAATGTGTATTGTCATTTTCTGAGATTGGGAATATAATATGTTGCATTTCTTCTGTTGAAAGACCAGTGATCTTTGGAATGTGTACTTTCATTAGCAGATGAGTAATCTGGAGCCCACAGAGGCTGAAGAACTAATGGTGTACATTTCAAACAGTTGCTGGTAACCAAACTAGTGCTAGAATCCAGCTTTTATTTCAAGTCATTTGTAGTCTGTATTACAGTAGTTAAGAAAAAAAGGACTTGTTCTAACAGAGTGGAATAGCTGCTTTTTCTTTTTTTTCCCCTTAAATTTCACCTTGAGCTGAGGCTTAACGTTAAGTTCCTAAGTAATTTAACTAGTGCTGTGCTGCTTACTAATATTATTATTAAATGAGGTCATCTCCTTTCAATTTAAAACATCTATGGAAATTTTTATTAATAAGGGCCTTTTAAAAATATTTTGTCTTCTAGACATAGAAATCAATCTCTCTGCTGTACAGATAAATTCATATTTTTTATTTCACGATTTTGACATTTTTAAAGTTTTTATATTTTAGAATAATTTTCAAGATACTCATTTCCTTAGAATGATGTTATTTAAAAATGTTTTATAAAATGGCTTTGCCTGTTAATTTTTTTAAAAAATGTCAAACAGTATTAATAACTATAATAATTAAATTAGAAACAATATATATAAATAATATATGAGCATATAAAATATTTTTCTGTAGATGTTGCTGACAAAAATGCTTCTGACTGAAATTCTACTGGATGTCACAGATGAGGAAATTTATTATGTAGCCAAAGATGCACACCGGAAAGCAACGAAAGGTATATTGTGGGTGTTCTTGGTTTTGTTTTTCTGGGAGTATTTTGGTTTTGGCGGCAATCTTGGACTTTTTTTGGTTGTCCTTGATGAATTCTAGCAGATATTTGAATATTTTCTTCTTGCATGTTTTAACACTCTTAAGAAAGGTTAGATTTGTAGATAACCATATTAAAAACTATAGAAGTGTTTTTCCTTTTAATCAACTTGCCTGAGCACAAATTAGCAATTATGCTGTTTTTCTATAAAATGTATAGTGGAAAATTCTTGATGTTCAATTTATTTCACCTATTTTTTTTTTATACATACCATGGTATTGGTGTATAACTTCTAGTATAGTTTAGTTTCACTAATGAATTATGACCCTTCAGTTTTCACAGTTTACCACTTAAAATTCTTATAGAAACAAGAGATTCACTCATCCCCACCCCCCATATTTTTAGTAACACTTAAAAAAGATAATGAAAGGAAAATTTAAATTATGGACCATCCCTCAAAAATAGAAATACTGATGTAGTGGTCAGTATTCTTCGTCATTATAAACCAATTTCAGCTCACCTCAGAATTAGAATTTTCAAGGCCAGACATGCTACTGGTTTAAAATGAATGTTATGTTTTTAATGTTTCTTCTCTCCCCAAAAAGCAGCAATAGTAGTAGATTTAACAATACCATAGACTCTCATGACTATGAAATCGTGGCTATTTGTGTTAACATGTTGTTCCTGTTGTTGATGTGATACAAAGCTCCTGCAAAACAGCTGGCACAGTCCAGTGCACTGGCTTCCCTCACTGGACTCGGTAAGTGTTTTCCTTTTTTGTGAGAGGGCCTTAAAGGGAAAATCACACTTACCTTGACTCTCTACATGTTCTGTTTTGAAACTGTACTATTCCTACTCAGTTTATAAAACCTAGGTCTTAGGGTTATATTGGTCCCTAAAGGTTTGCCTATTGTTTTGACTAAAGCATTCATAGGGATTATTATAAATGTGGTGACTAATTCATAGTTTATTGGGGCGAGTTGTAATTGTTAATAATTTAGCCCTGATTATATTTAAGCTCACTTTCAAAATGATTGCATACATGCTTTAGGGAAGAACTTATCCACTAATGCTGTTAACAAGGGACCTTTATTTAGATTGTGTTGTAGCAAGTCGAGTTTTAACATAGAGGAGTTTCTCTTATAATAGTGTAATAGTAATGATGTGTTCGTAATTTGCTCTTTGCATGATATATTCTCAAGTATATAAAAGCTTGATCTTGCCTTTTCCACATCATTTCAGATTAATCTTTGTGGGGATCAACAAAAATGGGTAGAACCAAATGCCCATGTGGTTTTGTTATGATTAATTAACTATTTAGATCTCTTCAGGGTGGGGAGTAGTTTTAGCATATTACCATTTCTGTACCAGTGAGAATTACAGTATTCCAATTTTTTTAAGGAAAAAATACCTTGCTACTACAAGGGGTTTCTTAGCTTTGAGCAATGAAAGAATTAATTTTAGAAATATTTTCAGGATCATTGGTAGTTGAATTAATTAGGCTTTAGTGAGGCTTTATTGCCCTGTTAAATTATTTTGTTGGTTAGTATGGACAGTAAAACAAGACCATTATCATGGTTCCTTTATGGTGAGAAATATAAATATTTCAGAAAGAATGAGATGCTGTCAATTTTCGTGAGGGTTCTATGAACTCCCTTAAGAATTGGAATTTATACTCCTCCCCACCCCGAATAAGCATATTCTTCCAAGAAAAGGCAATGAAAAAAATTAGCTTTCTTCTCAGACCTTAAAATTTTTTTGGTGTCTAGAATAATTTTTCCATATGATAGACTGGGCTTTATGCACACAGGTGGACTGGGTGGTTATGGATCAGGAGACAGTGAAGATGAGAGGAGTGACAGAGGCTCTGAGTCATCTGACACTGATGATGAGGAGTTACGGCACCGAATCCGGCAAAAACAGGAAGCTTTTTGGAGAAAAGAAAAAGAACAGCAGCTGTTGCATGATAAACAGATGGAAGGTATATCTTTTATACTCACTTAATGTTTGTCCAGTTTTATTTGTATTTCTTTTTGTTTTTTAACCAACCTAACAATATTGAGAATAGAATTGAGGTTAGAATATAAATAATAAAACTAAGATTTTTGACTTATTTGCAGTTTTTATGAAACTTAAAATTAATTGTGGTATTCAAAATATGTAGTTTATAAAAGGTAAACTTTGTTTTGTTTTGTTAAGACATTAATTTCAGTAGCGGTAAGTTAAGCTATTTAATGTATTTTTTTCTTTACAAAGTTACCAAAATGAAAAAGAAGACTTTTGAAATGGCAGAAATGTATTTGTAAAATTATTGAAAAGTAATTTGTAGTTAGGATATTTAATGTGTAGCTAGCATATTTAAGGAAATAGAAAGAGGACTTTTTATAGAAAAAAAATTTTAAACATTTATTTATTGTTGAGAGACAGAGAGTGCAAGCAGGGGAGAAGCACAGAGAGAGGGAGACACAGACTCTGAAGCTGGTTTCAGGCTCTGAGCTGTCAGCACAGAGCCCAACACGGGGCTCAAACCCATGAGCTGTGAGATCAAGACCTGAGCTGAAGACAAAAGCTCAACTTACTGAGCCCCTCAGGCACCCCTTTATAGAAGTTTTTAAATGTAAAATACTAAATATGACTATAGTTTTTTATAGTTTACATAATGATGTTAGGAATACTGAAGAGTATTTTGAATTTTTTGGAAAAATCATACTTGGACAAGGAAATTATTAAGAGTTATTAGCTGTCGAAAATTTCCTATCAATTACCTACCTTTAAGTTGTCTTTTGAGACAAAAGTGAAATCTTTTCTTATTGCTTCACATGTACCTTTATGCTTTGGCACTCTTTTGTTGTATTGTCCAGGAGCATAGATAGCTACTTCAATAAACTATTGAAATTAAGTTCATCTGTTTTTTTTTTTTTTTTTTAATAGCTTATTTATTTTTGAGACAGAGAGAGACAGAGCATGAGCCAGGGGAAGGGCAGAGAGAAGGACACAAAGAATCTGAAGCAAGCTCCAGGCTCTGAGCTAGCTGTCAGCATAGAACCCAATGCGGGGCTCGAACCCACGAACCGTGTGATCATGACTTGAGCTGAAGTCAGACATTTAACTGACTGAGCCACCCAGGCGCCCATGTTGTTATTTTTTTAATGTAACCACTAGAAAATTTTGAATTACTTACGTGGCTTGTATTCTGTTCTTGTTAAATAATGCTGTTCTACTGTTATCATTTGATAGTTTGAAATTTGGTAGTGTGAGAGTTTTTTGTTATAATTTGACTTCTCATAGTATTTTTTCTTTTTCTGTTTCAGAAGAAAAACAACAAACAGAAAGGGTTACAAAAGAGATGAATGAATTTATCCATAAAGAGCAAAATAGTTTATCACTACTAGAAGCGAGAGAAGCAGACGGTGATGTGGTTAATGAAAAGAAAAGAACTCCAAATGAAACTACGTCAGTTTTAGAACCAAAAAAAGAGCATAAAGAAAAAGAGAAACAGGGAAGGAGTAGATCAGGAAGTTCCAGTAGTGGTAGTTCCAGTAGCAATAGCAGAACTAGTAGTACTAGTAGTACTGTCTCTAGCTCTTCATACAGTTCTAGCTCAGGTAGTAGTCGCACTTCTTCTCGATCTTCTTCTCCTAAAAGGAAAAAGAGACATAGTAGGAGTAGATCTCCAACAATTAAAGCTAGACGGAGTAGAAGTAGAAGTTACTCTCGCAGAATTAAAATAGAGAGCAATAGGGCTCGAGTAAAGATTAGAGATAGGAGGAGATCTAATAGAAATAGCATTGAAAGAGAAAGACGAAGAAATCGGAGTCCTTCTCGAGAAAGACGTAGAAGTAGAAGTCGCTCAAGGGATAGGCGAACCAATCGGTCCAGTCGCAGTAGGAGTCGAGATAGGCGTAAAATTGATGATCAACGTGGAAATCTTAGTGGGAGCAGTCATAAGCATAAAGGTGAGGCTAAAGAACAAGAGAGAAAAAAGGAGAGGAGCCGAAGTATAGATAAAGATAGGAAAAAGAAAGACAAAGAAAGGGAACGTGAACAAGATAAAAGAAAAGAGAAACAAAAAAGGGAAGAAAAGGATTTTAAGTTCAGTAGTCAGGATGATAGGTTAAAAAGGAAGCGAGAAAGTGAAAGAACATTCTCTAGGAGTGGTTCTATATCTGTTAAAATCATTAGACATGATTCTAGACAGGATAGTAAGAAAAGTACTACCAAAGATAGTAAAAAACATTCAGGCTCTGATTCTAGTGGAAGGAGCAGTTCTGAATCTCCAGGAAGTAGCAAAGAAAAGAAGGCTAAGAAGCCTAAACATAGTCGATCGCGATCCATGGAGAAATCTCAAAGGTCTGGTAAGAAGGCAAGCCGCAAACACAAGTCTAAGTCCCGATCAAGGTAGTATACTTTTTAAAGTATTTTGTCTGATTTTTAAAAAAAATTGACTGAATTTATTCAAAGTTGAAAGTGTCCTTTCTCTCTCTCTCTTTAATAAACTCAGTTTGGTACTTGATAAATGATCATAGTCTTAAGTAATTTTAGAAATCCTATATAATAATATTTATTTAAAAATTGCAGATTCTTTAGTTTAAAATACATTTTTATTTTTAAATTTGTCTTTTCCCTTTTTTTTTCAGATCAACAACCCCTCCCCGTCGTAAACGCTGAGGAATGATGTGGCAAGAATGCCATGATGTTTAAAAAATTCCATGAGTTTTAAGGGCTTGTCTCATTATAGAGGCNTTCCAAATGCTGCTCCAAGTTACTTAATAGGATTTCTTTGTATTACATGTTTTTCAAAAAAATAGTGCTTAATAAGACTATAAACATGCCATTCTCTTTCAGCTGTAATGTTCTTAAAATTATTCTTGAATGTACTGTGATGTCAATAAAGCTCTTCAGTTCATTTTTGTTAACCTCTTGCACCTTAATTTTATGATTTGAATCTAAGGAACGTACTTTTATAAAAAGGCAGCTGGAATTTTGTATAACAGGTTTTAAAGGTACTTCCTCTCATCTCCCCCAAAGAAAATGGTTTTAATTTAATAGTTTGTCAAAGTTTGTAAACTGTACCCATGGATTTTTTTTTTGTCAAATTCCAACTTTAAGGGTGTGGAAGAGGGCCAAAAATAGATCTTTTCATTTGGAAACATTTGACAGCTTTCTAAACTTTTCTTCCTATTTGGAGGATTTTCAAGTAATACATTCTCTGTGTATAAAGTATGGTTTACTTCTGTACAGTGAAATTGCTGGAAACAATCAAGCCAGTACACCATTAGAGTTATTTATAAGGAACAGTTGTGTTTGACCCTAATAGTCCAGCCTGGAACTCTATTCTGCACTTATCCACTTCTGGTTTAGAAGCATATTTTGAACACTGGGGTATTACAGAAATAAGACTCACAGTCCAATATATTTACTTACATTTTTAAAATATAACTTCAACTCAGTGGAGGAATGCTGTATTATTCAGGTTTGTGTCAAATTCATAACATTAAAATGGTCTGGTTTTATCAGTTTCTTAACAATAATGATCAGTGAGTGGTCTAGCTATTTAAGGCAGTCATAACTTACGAGTAAAATGAGGCTCTGCAGGCATTTAAATGCTCCACTGCTTCCAGGGTCTGTTTTTATGTGATTATTCACTTTCGCCACAATAGATACGTGTCTGAAAACAAATGCTTTTAAGTTTTAATTTAAAAAGAAAAGAGCAGGTGCAGGTCACGGGGAAGTTTTAAAGTATGCCTTTTTACCAGCAATAGTTCATTTTAAAATAAGCCAGATTTTTGCCACGATCAGTGTTTCTTCAGAATGAAGGTAGAAATAGATTTGTACATGTGCTCTTGTACCTCTACATAGGTTCTTAAATAATTTTGAGCAGTTCTGCATTTATCTAGAAGAAATAAATCAACTGTGAATAAATGCATGTTTACCAAAATGGTTGTATTACAGTGCATTTAGTTCTGATATTTATAAAGTTGATATTTCACAGAATAACTTTTAAATATTGGAATTCTATATAGTTTAGACATCAGTCACATGTGGAGACAAAATGACAATGTGCAATATTTTTTATGTAGGTGAGCTAACACGGTGTACCTAATTGCAGAGTTAATTATCAGATTAATTTGTAATAGATAAGTTGTATAACATTTTCATATCTTAAAATGTTTTTTAGATCAATCTTCAGGTGAAATAATATTTTCAAAATAAAATTCTACAGAAAAGTTCTGTTGGCTATGATATGCACATTTTTGGACAAGATAAATGATTAGAGCCAAAAATAGTATTTGACAGTTTTATTTACTCTGCCATAATATGCAAGCTTCTTATTTAAATCTGTAGATATTTTTAAAAACACACTCATGATATATGTGATTATTAGTAGATACATTAGTGTTATAATTAGATATTTGGGTTTTTCAGATTTTTATGGATAATTTAGAGAATTCATCACTTCACTGACATGTAATGAAGTTATGTTTACCTTAGTGTAAGATTTTATAAAATAGGGCTTCCATGATTTGGAATGTGAATGCTAAAATACATAAGTTAACTAGATAAAATAATTCGGTTATGAAATCTAAAATGACACCATCACAAAATCAGTAGTTTCAATTTTTGAGACAATCATGAGTCTGAAGTGGTTAATAAAACTGTCTTGAGGTTCTTTTAAAATATTTCTAGTGTATTAATCATACTTGTTTTTGTGGAATGGGGGTAAACCACACCATTAAGTGAATAAAATGTTAACTTGGAAGAGGTAATTATAAGATTTGTTTCATGAAGGCCCCAAAATAAAAATAAAGAATGGTGTGGAATCACAGTGTATATGTTTTCTGCCATTGTAAAATGTCTTGTTTTAGCATCAGTTTCTAATGGTATAATACACAATAGGTAAACTTCCCCAAACATAGTCTTTTTTTTTTTTTAAGTAAGTTATTGTTTCTTCAAAGAAACAAATGAAGTGTAATTAATCAGTAGGTGAGATTTCTTTTATGTGGGAATTTTTACATAGGAATTGTATGAAGTCCAAAGTTCCTGTAATATTGTCCTGGAAACGTTTACATTTTAACAGATTTTTTCTTCTCTTATATACATTAAAGTCTATTTTTATTTCTTGAAGTTTCTAAAATGTACTTAATCATGGTTTAATGGAAATATTATTAGACTCATTGAATTGTCCTGACTCTGCTGCTTAATTTATTATGGGCAAATCATTTAAACATGATGGGCTTCAATTTCTTTAACGATAGAAGTGTGGAATTAGATTATTTTTAAGATCTTGAATACTTCTAGCCCTTAAGTTTTTTCAATTTTAAGTGAAATTTGGCTGTAATGTCTAATCCTGAATGAAAAAATAGGCTTTTTATCAACCCTTAACATAACTCAAGTGTGATGAGTTACATTTTATATTGTCAAGATATATCAGGTGTCCTCTATAGAGTTTTCCTGTAAATAAACAAAGATTAAATTTGCCACAATCTGATTATGGTAATGTAAGTAAAGAAGTTATCCTGAGCTACCAATTTATGTGTAAATATGAAAATTTACCAGTTAAATTCTTGAGTTGATGTATATCATGTCAAAGGGATAAAGATATTAGTTGTAAGGGAGTAGTACTTCACCCTTAATTTGGAAAAGTTTTTATAAAATTGAATTTCAAAATATTAAGTAAATTTTCAGTTTTTATAGTAAAATAAATCGTAGATTCTGGTTTACAACACACGAGTGAGACTATAGCAGTGGTCGGGGAAATATCTCCAGCATTGGCCACACACCACATTATAACTGCTAGTCTTTCCAGCACAACTCCAGTTGAAGTGTCATTGGAAAAGGCTTTTTTTGGTATCTTTAGAGAAAAGTACTAGGAGCTAGTTTTGTTTATCTGGGCCAAACTGGTGGGTATTCAAGAAGCTTTGGTTTCCTGTCATTATTAAAGGCAAATTACTGATTGCCTTTGTCCTTGAATTGAAAAGGTAGTGGGAAGGCCCTGAAGCCCAAGGAAGTGGTACATTCAAAGAAAGTACATTTAAATAAAGCTTTTAAAACTTTAAATCATACTTGCACTTTGCTTTTTCCTTGTATCTGTCATTCCAACAAGTATAACACATGCTAAATGTTCTTTTGTGCCAGAGCTTTGTGTCGTCATTTGGAGAGATGGTCATGTGTCCTGAGAGAGGAACTCTGAAGAGGACATAACTGAAAAATCTGCAGCCACTCTTAGGAGGAGGTCAATATTTTACTAAGAAGCCTTAAGTGAAAGACTATTACTGAGCAGTAAATTTCACTAATTCAAGGAATCTTTTACCAAATTGACCCTGCCTGTTGAAAATGTACAATGATTTTTTTTTTTTTTGCCTTGGAAATGTATTATTGCTCTTACTCAAGGAAAGGCTTTTGTACATTTAGAAGTCAAGTATTACTGATCACTGTTTTAGCTTTCAGTGAAGTTTGCCTAGCTAGAGTGATTAACAGCCCTACTACATATTCTATGCCCTGTCCAGAATATTATCAGGTCCCTTGTAGAAACTGTATTTTCAATTTCGACTTCTATACCTCTGTGGCATTTGAGGGCCTTGGAAGGGGGAACACTTCTACCCTTAGGAAAGAAATGCTTCCATGCATGCTTTTGTGATTCTAAGGGTCAGTGGCGCACAAGCGTGTAAGTGTCTTTGGGAGACCTCTGTTAAATATGAAAGAATTAGAGCTGTACGAGAATAAAAGCTAGTTTACACAGTACGAAGTAGCGTCATCTATGACTACTTTGGCCATGAGGTTTGAGGTGGACATACAGAAATAGGCATAAGACGACACTTCAAGTTCTTTTATAATAGAAACAATTACTAGTAATTTTACTATGTTTTGACTATATTGCATGCGCAATTTGACGGATGTTGAGCGTGAAGAGAATCGCTCCGCATATATATAACCTCCATTAACGCAACCATGGTTAGACTGGCCTCAGACACTGCGAGAGTGGATCGGAACCTTTTTGTTGGGGATCTTTTGCCGGAGGGACCGGAAAAGAGGTGGATCCTTCTGTCACGAACGATGTGGGGAGGCCGCAAGCTAAGCTGCTCGGGGAATCGTTTTTTAGGAGCGATTAGATCTAGGTGCTGGGGCACGCAGACTGAGGGTATTCGCTTAATCACGTCAGCAGGTGAGTGTCACTTTAACCACGTTTGCCGGGTGGCGGTCCCTCACAGAACCCACCGGGCGGGCAGGCTGTTCTGCGCAGGCGCGGAAGAGGGCGGCTGGTTGTCCCTGAGACCCGTGCAGGGTCACACGTCAAGACTACCTTCGGCCCTGTTCCTCGCTGTCCGTTGAACGCTGGCCTGGGCTCTCGTCCTCCCCTTACTAGAGGCTGGCGAAAAATCTGAGAATTGGTGGTTCTGGCCGCCGCCCGGCGTCCAGTGACTTGTTTTCATTTGGTTGAGCCCTTGCCCCCGGAGCCGAGCGACTATTCTGTGCCGGCCGGAGTCTCCAGGTCGTTTGTTTTCTTCCTTTGCCGCAGCGAGAAGACGCCAGCTGCTGTCTCATAATTCTTGATAGCTTTGTATTTGTGTTTTGTTTGCACGTATCTTGCCTTTTTTCAGAATTTAAGGCAGCCATACTATTTTTTTTAATTCAGCAAACCGTATTGACAAATAAGATCAAGAAAATAACGTACTGAAACTGATGATTGTAGAACACTTTTTTAACACAATTTTTTAACTCCCAGTATTAACCAGAAAGTTAAGTTTATCCTTTACCTGAAATTCATTTAACAAAAACTGTGTGCCATGCACTGGATTTTTTTTTTTTTTAATGAATGGTAACTCTGAGGTCTGTTTAAATAATGTTAAAATGAAACTAAGATTAGGATATAATGGGCAAAACGGGAAATTTACAGGCCCACCAACAGAGTTGATAAGTTGGTGCTCCAATACAATGAAAAATGGTGCAGGCAGTAAAAATGATTTAAATCAATGTGTGTCCACTTAGAAAAGTGATTAGGATATAACGTTAAGAAAGTAAGTTACAAATCAGTATGTATTATAAACTTAGAGATATATAAATGCAACTATAGAGAGAGAATAAAGATACATCAAAATTTTAGCAGTGACTATCTGTGGTGGAAGTGGTAATCTATCATTTTATCACTATGTATTGTTAGAACTTATTTTTTTTTAGTAAATATGTCTTTTTTTTTAAATTTTTTTTTAATGTTTTCTTTATTTCTAGGAGGGAGAGAGAGACAGCGTGAGCAGGGGACGGTCAGAGAGAGAGGGAGTCACAGACTCTGAAACAGGCTCCAGGCTCTGAGCTGGCAGTTAGCACAGAGCCCGACGCGGGGCTCGAACCCACGAACCGCGAGATCATGACCTAAGCGAAAGTCGGACGCTTAACCGACTAAGCCACCCAGGCGCCCCTAAATATGTCTTTTATAATCAGAAATTCAGAAAATACAAATTAAAATATTTTCAGATTTGGGGACTGAACATAGCATCTAATACATATTTGGGATCAGGGAAACTTTTTTTTTTTTAATTTTTTTTTTTAATGTTTTTTATTTATTTCTAGGAGAGAGAGAGACAGCGTGAGCAGGGGAGGGTCAGAGAGAGAGGGAGTCACAGACAGAAAGAGGCTCCAGGCTCTGAGCTGGCAGTCAGCACAGAGCCCGACGCGGGGCTCGAACCCACAACCGCGAGATCATGACCTAAGCGAAAGTCGGACGCTTAACCGACTAAGCCACCCAGGCGCCCCTCAGGGAAACTTTTTAAACAAAGTATTCAGGAAGATATCTGGAGGGAATTGGGCAATTTTAGAAGTTGTCAGAGTGACAAAGTACCATCTTGAGTATCTTGAGATTTCTGGGAAACTGCAAACTGTTCCTTGAAAAGGAGGGCTGGAGGTGAGGGCAGAGAGTGGCGAGGGTTGAGACAGACTTTTCAGGCCATGACAAATCAATGAAAGGCCATATAAACCTCCTGAGATTGACTTTATCTTGAGGACAGTGGGAAATTACTGAAAGAGCAATATAATCAGACTTGTGTTTAAGAAAGAACACTTTGCAGATGGGTAGAAAGTGGGATGACGGACAAGACTAGGCTCAAGGAGGCCTTGAGACAATAAGTGATGTCTAGACAATAAGTGAGGATTACTGGAACTAAGATACAGGCAGAGTAGAAGTCTTAATTCACTGTCAGCATGGTGCGTTTTAGGCTTTGGGTAAATGATGTTTTAATGAATTAGATTATTTTTTTCCTCCATTTCTTTAACATCTCAAATACCAGAAAGTAGAGAATGAATTGGTAGCATTCTCTTTATTAATACAAACTCAGTTACTGTCAGTTGTGGTGTGGTGGTTTTTATAGCTTTTGAGAATTCTGGCAATACTGATGACCAAGGGGCTAGTTTTACAGACATAGGGGAGGTGAAGGGGAGGTAGGGGTCACCAGTGAGTACAGAGCATGACTGTGTTAAAACCTCTGATGCTCAGTTGTATATTCATACCTTATATGTTCTTATCTATGTATCACAGTTTATGTAATTCTCTAATAATAACAGTATTTCATTTATCTACCTAATACCTAAAGTCATAAAGGAAGTGGTATTTGGACTGGCTTTTAAAATGTAATACAGATAGAAATGGTGGAAGAGAGAATACCATGAGCAAAGGCCTAGAAGCCCAAATAGTTTTTTTGGACAATGTTGGAATGACCTTGTGCCAGACTATGAAGATCGTATTAAAAAACAAAATTTAAAAAACCAAAACAAAAAGCTCAAGAGAAAAATATTCAGAGACTATGATAAGACAAGCCATGAAATACAAATGACCGTTTGTCTTTGTTCATTTGAATACTGTAACAAAGTACCACAGACTGGGTGGTTTATAAACCAGAAATTTATTTCTCACAATTCTGGAGACTGGGAATTCCAAGATTTGGTGTCTGGTAAAAGCTCATTTCCTGGTTTATAGATGGCACCTTCTTGCTGTGTCCTCACGAGGTAAAGGGGCAAGCTTGCTTTCTGGGGTCTTTTATGAAGACTCCATTAGAGCCCTCATCACCTCCAAAAGGTCCCACCTCCTAATGTCACTTTAGGGGTTAGGATTTCAACAGATGAATTTGGGGAGGACACAAACATTCAGACATAGCACCATTAAGAAAGGACATTTATCCTCATCCATGATAAATTCAAATAACCCTGAGATACCATTTTCACCTATTGAATTAACAAAGAAAAACATTTGATAATACATTGCATGGGTGACTATCAATGTATTATTGATGTAGGGAAGCCAGCAGTAGAAGCTGATATTACCCATGGGGTTGCAAACCCGTTCAACATCTGTGAGTGGCAATTACAAATTTATAAATACACATGCCATTTAACACCGTGATTCTTGGGATTTTACCTACAAGTTCTCTCTAAAATATATGAAATTACCTGTGGAATTCAATCTTATGTTTTGGGAATAGCAAAAACTTATAAATAATCTAAATAAATATGAATTAATAGGGAACCGTTGGAATGAACTGTGAGATAACCACATAATGGATGCAGCTCTAAAAGAAAAAGAGGGGAGCTTGGGTGGCTCAGACAGTTAAGCCTCTGACTTTGGCTCAGGTCATGATCTAACAGTTCATGAGTTTGAGCCCCACATGGTGCTCTCTACTGTCAGCACACAGCCTGCTTCACTTCACATCCTCTATCCCCCTCTTTCTGCCCCTCCCCCACTAGTGCTTGCTCTCTCCCTTAAAAATACAAGTTTAAAAAAAAGAAGAAAGAAAGGAAGTTCTTTATGCTCTGTTATGAAATCTCCAAGATACCTTGATAGGTAGAAAAAGGAAGGTAGGAGAGGTACTTTGTAGTATACCCTTTTGTGCTTTTTAATTTTGAAAAGTTAAATTGCATGCCTGGGTGGCTTAGCCGGTTAAGTGTCCAACATCCGCTCAGGTCATGATCTTGCAGTTCGTGAGTTCCAGCCCCGCATCAGGCTCTGTGCTGACTGCTCAGAGCCTGGAGCCTGCTTCAGATTCTGTGTCTCCCTCCCTCTCTGCCCCTGCCCTGCTCATGCTCTTTCTCTCTTTCTCAAAAATAAACATTAAAAAAATTTTTTTAAAGTGAAAAATAAAAATAAAATCATTTTTTATTTTGAAATAATCTAAGACTTAGGAGAAGTTACAAAAATAGTACAGAGAATCTCCATATGCACTTCATTCAGTTCTTCAGTGATAATATCTTACCTAACCATAATATATTATAAAAGCCAGAAAATTGACAGTATGATTCTATTATTAAATCATAGACCTTATTTGGATTTTACCACCTTTACATGCACTTGTATATGTGTGTTACCACAAATTCACATTTGTGTAATAACCACTACAATCAGAATATGGAGCTGTTCATAATCACAAAGAAATCTCCTAGTACTACTTGTTTGTAGTCAGACCCTACCCTGACCTTAACCCTTGGTAATCATTGATCTGTTCTCCATTACTATAATTTTACCATTTCAAGAGTGTTGTATAAATGGAATCGTACAGTATGTATCTTTTGAAATTGGTCTGCCCCACCCCTTGAATAAATACTCTTGAAATCTATCTCAAGTTCTTGTATCAGTTTTGATTTCTGATTAGTATTTCATGATATAGGTATAACATGGTTTGTTTGGTCATTCTCCTATTACAGGATATTTTGGTGTTTCCAGTTTTTAGCTATTATGAATAAAGCTGCTGTGAACATTTACATACAGGTTTTTGTGTGGACATAAGTTTTCACTTCTCCAGGATAAATGTCCAAGAATGGAATTGTTGCTTTGCATGACACGTGTATGTTTAACCTGAATAGAGACTGCTAACCTGCCTTCCACAGTATCTGTATCATTTTATATTTCCATTAGCAGTATGGAAGAGATCTAGTTGCTTCATATACCAGTGCAGCCTTGGTTATACCAGGGTGATTAAATTTTAGCCAACATGATAGGCATGTAGTAGCCTTCATTTGCATTCCTCTAGTTGCGACTGATATTTCACGTCTCTTCATGTGCTTATTTGCATCTGTATCACTTCTTTGATGAAATGTCTGTTCATGTCTTTCTATACCCCTTTGTATACCCACACCCATTATATAATTGGATTGCTTGGTTTGTTGTTTGTGTTTGTTTTTGTTTTATGGGAGTTGGGTTTTATTGTTGAGTTTAAAGAGTATCCTTACATATTCCAGATATAAGTTCTTTGTGGGGTATGTGTTTTGCAAATATTTCCTCCCCATCTGTGATTTGTCTTTTTCCTTAACAGAGTCTTTTGCAGGGCAAAAGTTTTAAATTTTAAGACCAATTTAATCAGTATTTTCTATCATGGATTGTGCTTTTGGTGTCAGATGTAAGAACTCTGTGCCTAATCCTAAGTCATGAAGACCTTCAATAGTTTCTTTTAAAAGTATTATAGTTTTGGGGTGCCTCGGTGGCTCAGTCAGTTAAGCATCCGACTTCAGCTCAGGTCATGATCTCACGGTTTGTGGGTTCAAGCCCCGTGTCGGGCTCTGTACTGACAGCTAGCTCAGCTCCTGGAGCCTGTTTCAGATTCTGTATCTCCCTCTCTCTCTGACCCTCCCCTGCTCACGCTGTCTCTCTCTCTCAGAAATAAAACATTAAAAAAATTTAAAAAAATAAGTAAATAAAAGTATTATGGTTTTGCATTTAGATCAATGATCCCTTTTAAGTTCATTTTTATATAAGAAGTGAGATTTAGGTTTAAATTTTCTTTTTTGGTTTATCATACCCAATTGTTTCTATCCCATTTATTGAAAAGACTATTTTTCTCCATTGAACTGCTTTTGTACCATTGTCAAAAAATGATTTGAGTGAACTTTATAATGTCCCTAGTAATTTGCTCTAAGGTCTACTTTGTCTAAATGTTTATTGGACAACTGTATGTTTGTGGCAGAGTAACTAGTTCATAAAGCAGGTCTCTATAAGTTTGAATGTAAAGACTGGATGAGTGATTATTTTAGGATGATATGTATACATACACACACATACACATACAGTTTTCTTTTGTAAAGGGTGTTTAGTATGTGTATAAATCCATTTCATGTAGCTAATATGACAGAATTTGAGCTAGTTTTGACATCTCAGAATTCATATTATCCTTGTTTTAAAAGGTCACAGTTTTGTTTTGAATATCAGTTTTTATAATTGTGCAACATAATCCTGGTGCAGAAACTAATGGCATGAAAAACTTTTACATATGCATTACCTTTTTTTGCTAATGAAAATTTCAGAAATTTCTGATTACAGTTAAATGGCAGAATGTAAGACCTTTGTTTTGTATTTTAGAATAAAACCCAAATTAAGGGGGAAAACTTTTTATCAATTGTAATATGAGATTGCCATGTGAAATAGTTTCTTCAGTTATATGCACATCAGGGATTTATACTGTGAAATGCTTTCTCAAGACATTTAATTTTTATTTTCAGGGGTGCCCGGCTAGCTGAGTTGGTAAAGCTTGTGACTTTTGATCTTGAGGTTGTAAGTTTGAGACCCACGTTGGGCATAGAGATTACTTAATAGTTTTTATTTTCAGTTTATTCAGAGAATCAGCGCAGTTGGACTCCACAGACTAAACCATGGATTTTCAGTGACTACAGAATCATGTGGTTCAAGTTCTATAGAATGACTTCTGCCTGCTTGAATAGAATAAAAATTCACAGGTAAGTTTATTCACTCCTCTGGCAAAAATTTACATAATTATGTACAATAATAAGTTCATATTGATTGTGTTTCATAAACGCTGTTAGTATGAAATAGCATATTGGTTCGATTAAGGTATATTTATTTAAATTTCTCGTTTTTCCAACAACTTTTAAATTTGGAAAATTTCAAACCTATAGAAAAGTTGTAATACGGTATACATCTAGTGCATACCCTTCATCCATGTTTAAATATAGCTATTACTTTTAATGTAAGACTGTATTACCTAGAGACATACTTTGTGACAAGATACAAATAATGCAGTGCTTAAAATCATAAATGATTTGGGTACAATATAAAAATGATCAGGTGGATAATTATACAGTTTCTAGGTGGTAAGATTGAATCAAAGAATGTCTTTCTGTATTTGTATTTTATAAAACAGTTTCCAACCTTGTGAAAAATACTGCATAGACTTGAGATATGAACTGTGTTTCCCAAGTGCATGCTCTACTTGTAAACAAGCTTGCTCATTTGAAATTGGATGTATGTGAACTCATTGGTAGTCAACTGAGTAACCACCTGCTGTTGCATATTATGAATTAGGCATTGATTATTGAGGCTTTGCATGAAGCATGGAAGAAAAAGGTGATATTCATAAGACAATATTGAAGAAGCATGATCTCTAACCCTTAAAAGGATAGTAAGTAATTAACATACACTGTTGTCTATGTAGCTAAGAAAAGCACAGTAAAAATTCGAAAGGCATTTCTTATTCTAATGTAACAACCTTATTCTTTCTTACCCGAGAACTTCTGGAGGATTTTCCTATTATATACTTTGACATGGAATATGGTAGAGTGTCTGATCCTTGTTTAGTCCCTGTTTGATCCCACTGTATTAAAAAATTTTTAGGTGAATTCTATACCTTACTGGGCCTTCTTTATTAGATTATTCATTTGACAGGTATTTTCTGAGGACCAGCTGTGTTCTAGGAACTGTGCTAGCCTCAAGGAATAAAATGGTAAGCGAGACAGTACATGTCCCATAGTGCTTAATGAGGAGACATAATCAGATTGTCACCTAGCTCCATGAAGAAATACAAAGTTATATGGGGGTTAAAATATGACCCAGTTTTGAGAGTCAGGGAAGACTTCTTAGATGGCATTACATCTAAACTAAGGTCTGAAGGATGAAAAGGAATTAATTACGTGTGCAGAGGAGGGAAGGGAATGTGAGAAGAATGGTCCAGGTAGAGGGAACAACATATACAAAGTATCTGAGGAAGAAGCAAGTGGGGTCCCTGCAAGGAAATGAGAGAAGGCCCATGTGGCTGGAAGGGGGAGGAAGAGGAGAGTAGTGGAAAGTGGGTTTGGGGAGGGAAGAAACTGGGGACCAAATGATTCAGAGAATTGTAGGCTGTGTTAAGGATTTCGAATTTTTTCCCTCATGTCACTGGGAAACCGCGGAAGCATTTTACGTGGAAAAATAGCATGATTGTATTTATATTTCAGAACACTCTGGATGCATTGTAGAGAACAGATTGGGGTGGGGGAAGGTAGGAAGCAGGAAGACTTATTAGACAGCTAGGACGATAAATAAATCAAGCAAAAGACGATAGTAGCTTGGACCAGGATGATAGCAGTAGAAATGAAGAAAGATGGGGGCACTTGGGTCCAGATCCTGGCTCTACTACTTAACTGACTGAGCCACCCAGGCGCCCCTTCCTGGCTTTACTACTGACTGAATCTCTCTGAGCCTCCCTTTTCTTTTCTGTGTAATAGGGGTAATAATAGCACCTACCTTATAGCGTTACCAGGACAATTAAATAAGGTGACATGACATATGTGGAGTTCTTAAATAGTACCTGGCATTTAGTAAGTACACAATAAATGGTTGCTATTACTATTTCTCCTTCTATTACTACTACTCCTATTTATATTATTATTATCATTACTGTTACATGTAACCTAGAAGGCCAAGTTTTGTAGTATTCCATTTTTGTTGCAATTTTCTTTGAAAGTAAATTAACTTTGTGTCATCTGTGAATACATGTGTATAAATACATATGTGTGTTTATAAATATATATATATTTGCAGTGTAATTATAAGAAAATTTGGTTTTAAAGCATCAAAAATGAGCAACACATGTATTTAGAATCTAATAAATTATGAATTAGAATATCTGTCTACAGGGGCGCCTGGGTGGCTCAGTCAGTTAAGCATCCGATTTCAGCTCAGGTCATGATCACACAGTTCGTGGGTTCGAGCCCCACATCGGGCTCTGTGCTGACGGCTAGCTCAGAGCCTGGAGCCTGCTTTGGATTCTGTGTCTCCCTCTCTCTCTCTGACCCTCCTCTGCTCACGCTGTCTCTCTCTCTTTCTCTCAGAAATAAATAAAAAAAACATTTAAAAAAATTAGAATATCTGTCTACAAAATAGATCCCATGTTACATTTTTTTTTAAATGTTTGTTTTTGCCTGGCTCTTTATTTTGACTTCGTAGGTACCCTTGGACAAGACTGTATAGCACTTCTCGGACCACTGTAGACAGCAGTGAGGTAAAAACATTCCTGGCCCTTGCTCACAAGTGGTGGGATGAACAAGGAATATATGCACCTCTTCATTCTATGAATGACCTGAGGGTGCCATTTATTAGGTAATGTTCCAGAAACTCTTCAGTCTTTTAAAATGTAATTCTTTTCAATACTGTATCTTCTTTTATTTTGAAAATAAAATATACATTTTAAAAATATGTATCTTAGTTTATTTTTCTCTTGGTTTATACCCAGGTTCAAAATGCTGCATTTTAAGTTTGCTTTAGAAATTGGAGACATTCTTTTCAGTGTCCATTGTTTGAAGTCATTAATTTTTTAATAATGTTACCTAAAATCTAGGCTGCTTTTATTAGTTAACTTGAAGCATTTTGGACAACTTCAGGTTTATTAGAATTAAATCTTTATGAAATGGAACTATGAAATGGTTTCAAGATTTTGACCTTTAAGCAGTATTTTTTTTTAATGTTTATTTATTTTTGAGAGAGAGAGAGAAACAGAGTGCAAGCTGGGGAGGGGCAGAGACAGAGGGAAACACACAGAATCCAAAGCAGGCTCCAGGCTCTGAGCTGCCAGCACAGGGCCAACGTGGGGCTCAAACTCACCAACTGTGAGATCATGACCTGAGCCGAAGTCGAAGTCGGATGCTCAACTGACTGAGCCACCCAGGTGCCCCTAGGCAGTCTTGATAAAGGGAATCCTACTGTGACAATTCAGTTCAGCAAATATTTATTGAGAACTTATCTTGTACAAAGCTTGGGGGACTCTACTAAGATACTCATCATTTGAAACATAATCCATGTTCTTCAGAAACTTACAGTTTTCTATGGGAGATAAAGACAAGGATTCATTGGACTCTATTTACCAAAGAATTGTTCATTCATTTTCTGTCTATTTATTTATTTATGAGGGATGCCTGGGTGGCTTAGTCAGTTAATTGTCAGACTCTTGGTTTTGGCTCAGGTCATGATTTCATGGTTTGTAGGCTTGAGCCCCACATCAGGCTCTGTGCTGATAGTGTGGAGCCTGCTTGGGATTCTCTCTCTCTCCGTCTCTCTCTCTCTCTCTCTCTCTCTGTATGCCTCCCTCCCACCCCCCTTGCTTTCTCTCTCAAACTAAATAAATACACTTAAAATTAAAAAGAAATTTTTGAGCACCCAGTATGAGCAAGGCACTGTAATAGACACAGAATCTCCGATTCAGACTGCCGTTAAGGAACTTCATTGTTTTTTGCTGGTTCATCCTGACTCAGTGAAGCAAAAGGGATATATGATCACCTTTCTATTACCACTGAATTAGTGCATCCCTGAAACACTAAGACAGAGAAAAGTAGAAATATCATTTCTTTAGGCTAGATCCGTGGTTGTAAGGGTGTAGGCCCTGGACTAGCAACATCAGTATTACCTGGGAACCTGTTAGGAATGCAAACTCCTCAGGCCTTACCCTGGACCTCCCGCTCTGGGGGTTAGCAGTCTGTGTTTTAGCAAACCTTTCAGGTGATTCTGATGCACACTCAGTTTGAGCATAACTCTGTTCAAACTACTGTGACCCCATTATTTAGACATCACATTAAAACAAATTATCCAAGGAAGTATACGTTATGTATATTATAACATTCTGAAGTTATCTACTTGACCACTATGTAGGTTATTCTTATAAGTCAGTCAATGTTAATAGCAATAAAAGATATCCTATCGTACCTCACTGGCTCAGTAGAGCATGCAGCTCTTAATCTCAGAGTTGTAAGTTCAAGCCCTACATTGAGCATGGAGCCTACTTAAAAAAAAAAAAAAGAGCTATTCTAAGGTATCTTCATTAAAGTATAATTAAAATTCATATATAGTCCAACTTACAAGTTTAGTTTATAGTATTGTTAGGTATATATCTTTGGGTGTATATGTGTGTGCTTATGTTTGTATATGTGGTAAAGTATTATTATGATCATTTTAGGATTAAGTTAACTTGATTTGGATGTCTATCTATATGATCATGAAAACACGACTAACTTAGAAGATCAAAAGAGAATCAATTTAGAAGGGAATATAGGTAAAATCTGATAATATAGATCACCAGTATGCTGCTTCTAAGCCCTATGAAATAGCCTATTTGTTGCTGGCATGAAATGGGTCTAACTAGTACTGACAGTGTAGGTCATAGATGCCTCAGTTGACATATTTCAAGCAAATAAAATTAGGTGAATGTAAACTAGATTGTTTTTAAAGTTTTTCTTTAGGTTACTACTGAAGTAACAATTAACTCATAATTATTACTAGTTTATTTCAAGAGCTTTACTTTAAATCTCCTTCCTGGGGTGCCTGGGTGGCTTAGTCGGTTAAGCGTCCGACTTTTGCTTAGGTCATGATCTCACGGTTCGTGGGTTCGAGCCCCGCGTCGGGCTCTGTGCTGACTGCCAGCTCAGAGCCTGGAGCCTGTTTCGGAGTCTGTGACTCCCTCTCTCTCTGACCCTCCCCTGCTCACGCTGTCTCTCTGTCTTTCTCCTAGAAATAAATAAAACATTAAAAAAAAAAATCTCCTTCCTGCTTTTGGTGATTAAAAAAGTAATTTAATGCTGAAAATAAAAGGTCTTTACCCCCCCCTAAAAAAATCAATAATCCATTTAAAGTAAGAGTTTCATGTTTCCTTGAAAATTGTACACTTTTAAGATTTTATTGACAGGGCCACCTAGGTGGCTCAGTCGGTTGAGCGTCAGACTTCAGCTCATGTCATAATCTCGCCATTAAGCCCTATGTCTGGCTCTGTGCTGACAGTTTGGAGCCTGGAGCCTGGATCAGATTCTGTGTCTCCCTCTCTCTCTGCTCCTCCCCTACTCGCACATTGTCTCTCTCCCTCTCTCAAAAATAAATAAACATTAAAAAATTTTTTAAGATTTTATTGACAAAATTAATAATTTGTTTTTGTATGTTTTGGATTTTAAAAAAAGAGACAATCTTTTAAAAACAGTTGCTGATCACCAGCCAGGAAAACCTTTGTCTGGGATGAAGATTCTTGATGTTGGCTGTGGTGGTGGATTATTAACTGAAGTAAGTAATTTACAACTTTTCTGCCATTTTTAACTGGGAAAAAGTTTGAGAAAAAGTAGGCTTATTATGACTCATTTATCCATTTAATAAATAGTATTGTTTGTTTAAAAAAAACTGAATTGCATAATGTTCTTAATATTTTCACCATTGTAACATTAATACATGCTTTTTGCTTTCTTAAAAAATATATAAAAGTTTCAGAGAATTATAGTGAGGATTGTTTTGGTTTTTTTTTGTTGTTTGTTTTTGCGTAAAATTGGGCACTGGTCATTCAAATAGCTTTGAAAATTGTTTTGTCTCTTCTAGGAGATTAGGCAATTTGCACTGGTTTAAATGCAATGATAAGCCATTTCTTTGTACTTATTTTAGTATCAAAACCTAAGAGTATTGCCTGCTTGTGGGGCTCTCTCCCCTTCTTAGGTGCTTTAGAGTACTTGGAAGAATACTCATTCACTGCCTTTAAGAAATATTTGCTTTAACTTATCATATATTTATTCCAGGCAGCTCTATTTTGTTGTCTTCTATCAACACAATATCTTCTGTGCACTTTAAATATGTTAATACTGTATTATGTATGTGTAAATGTATTTATAGAGGGGTACCTGGGTGGCTTAATCTGTAGAACAAACAACTCTTAATTTCAGAGTTGTGAGTTCAAGCCCCACATTGGGTGTGGAGCCTACTAAAATAAAATGAGATAAAATAGAACTTTCCCCCCCACTCCCCGCTATTCTCAAATAATTCTTCATAGGTTTTTTTTGTTGTGATTATCGTTCACTCTTAAGCTTTTTATTATGATAATTGTCAAATGTGTACAAACTAGAGAAAATGGTCTAATGAACTTCCATGTACCCATAAACAATCTCCAATAATTATCCTCTCATGATTAATCTTGTTTCCTTTTTGATACCCTTTTTATTGCCCACATGTGTCCTGTTTTCTTCCTGAGGATAACAGTTTTTTATCCCATTAGCCTTTAGGGCGGCTTGGAGCTTCAGTTATTGGAATCGATCCTGTGGATGAGAACATTAAGACAGCACAGCACCATAAATCATTTGATCCAGTCCTAGATAAGAGAATAGAGTACAGAGCATGTTCCCTGGAAGAGATTTTGGAAGAGATGATAGAAACATTTGATGCTGTTGTGGCTTCTGAAGTTGTAGAACATGTGATTGATCTAGAAGCATTTATACAGTGCTGCTGTCAAGTGTTAAAAGTAAGACTTACCGTGTTTACTTGTTTGTTTTTCCTCTTGAGTGTGTGTATGTATCCATAACAATAAATGTTTCATAGTACTTGACACCTGGAAGCTAGGATTAGGGGATAGAAGTAATTAGGCAATTACTTCTGCTTCTCAGTTTACACTCAGTACCAGGATTTTCCAGATACAGTATCTTGATATCCAAGAATCTTGGAAAATGTTGGTGCTGAACATTATAATTATAAACAATAGACTTAAAGTGGTAGTTTTCCATTGGTATAATCTAGATTAAATACCTAATAGATATTGAATGACAATTAGTAAGAAACTGATTTGGAGTAATACTTAAAAATCAACAAAAACCATTAGTAATATAAGTCGACTTAGATAACATTTCTTAAGTATCTCTATATGTGATATATATAACAATTTTTAGCTTTTAGAAGGATACGTCATATATATGATCTCACTGGTTTTCCCTACAACTAGATGAGGAAGGTAAACAGGTACTTGTGTGACCTACTTGGACCAAAGGAGATCACAATTTGAGAGATGTCAGAGGTTACTTGGTCTTTTGTGTTTTTTTTAATTTAGGTATAGTTGACATACAATATTATATTAGTTTCAGGCATATAACATAGTGATTTGACAATTATATACATTATGAAATGCTCACCACAATAAGTGTACTTCTCATCTGTCACCATAAAGAGTTATTACAGTATCACCAACTATATTCCCTGTGCTGTACTTAATCCCATTCACCTGTTTTGTCTGTCTCCCACCCTCCTGTCTTCTGGCAGCCCTCAATTCTCTGTATTTATGAGTAAGTTTCTAGTTTTTGTTCAATTGTTTTGCTTTTTATATTTCACATGTAAGTGAAATACATGTAGTATTTGTCTTTATCTGTCTGAGTTATTTCACTTAGCATAGTACCCTCTAAGTCTATCCATGTTGTTGTGAATAGCAAGATCTTCTTTTTTCTAGTAATGAAGTAATACTTCATTGTATATATATACCATATATTCTTTATCCATTCATGTACTTATGAACACCTAGGTTGCCTGCATATCTTGGCTATTGTAAATAATGCTGCAGTAAACATAGGGGTGCATATGTGTTTCCAAAGTAGTATTTATTTTCTTCAGGTAAATATCCAGAAGTGCAATTGCTAGGCTCTATGGTATTTCTAATTTAATTTTTTGAAGGAACCTCCATATTGTTTTCCATAGTGGCTGTACCAATTAACATTCCCACCACCAGTCCACAAGTGTTCCTTTTTCTCCACATCCTCACCAACACTTGTTATTTCTTGTCTTTTGGATACTAGTCATTCCTACAGGTGTGAGATGATATCTAATTATAATTTTGATTTGCATTTCCTTGATGATTAGTGATGTTGAGCATTTTTTTCATACTGTTCATCTGTGTGTCTTTGGAACAATGTCTATCCGTGTTTTCTGCCCATTTTTTAATCAGATTGGTTGTTTTCGTGTTGAGTTGTAGGAATTCTTTACATATTTTGGATATTAACTCCTTATCAATTATATCATTTGCAAACATCTCCCATTTAGTATGTTGCCTTTTTTATTTTGTTGATGGTTGGGGCGCCTGGGTGGCTTAGTCGGTTAAGCGTCCGACTTTCGCTTAGGTCATGATCTCGCGGTTGGTGGGTTCGAGCCCCGCGTCGGGCTCTGTGCTGACTGCCAGCTCAGAGCCTGGAGCCTGTTTCGGAGTCTGTGACTCCCTCTCTCTCTGACCCTCCCCTGCTCACGCTGTCTCTCTCTCTCTCTCCTAGAAATAAATAAAAACATTAAAAAAAAAATTATTTTGTTGATGGTTTCCTTTGCTTTGCAAAAGCTTTTTTTTTTTTTAGTTTAATGTAATCATAATTGTTCTGTTTTGCTTTCCTTTCCCTTGCCTGAGAAAACAGATCCAGAGAAATATTGCTAAAGCTGATGGCCCAAGGGATTGCTGCCTATGTTTTCTTTTATGAGTTTTATGTTTCAGGTCTTACATGTAGGTCTTTAATCCGTTTTGAGTTTATTTTTATGTATGGTGTAAGAAAGTGGTCCAGTTTCACCCTTTTGCATGTAGCTGCCTAGTTTTCCTAGCACCGTTTTCCATTGTAGGTCCTTGCCTCCTTTGTTGTAGGTTAATTGACCATATAAACATGGATTTATTTCTGGGCGCTCCATTCTGTTCTGTTGATCTATTTTTGTGCTACTACCATACTATTTTAATTATGGTAGTTTGTAGTATAGGTTGAAATCTTAGATTGTGTACGTCCAACTTTATCCTTTCTGAAGATTTGGGGTCTTTGGGGGTTTCATACATATTGGAATTTGGTAGAGATTGCATTGAATCCGTATATTGCTTTGGGTAGTGTAGACATTTTAACAATATTAATTCTTCCCATCCATAAACATGGTGTATCTTTCTATTTATTTGTGTTGTCTTCAATTTCTTTCATCATTGTCTTATAGTTCTCAGAGTTTAGGTCTTTCACTTCCTTGGTTAAATTAATTCCTAGGTATTTTATTCTTTTTTGATCCAATTGTAAATGAGATAGATTTCTCTTTCTGCTAGTTCATCATTAGTGTATAGAAATGCAACCAATTTCTGTAAATTAATTGTATACCCTGTAACTTTACTGAATTCATTTGTTAGCTCTCATAGATTTCTATGTATAATAGCATGTCATCTGCAAATAGTAGCAGTTTTACTTCTTCCTTACCAATTGGAATGCCTTTTATTTTTTATTTTTTTATTTCTAAGTAAATAATTTTTCTGCATCTATTGAGATGCTCATATGATTTTCATTCTTTTGTTAATGTCTTGTATCATGTTCATTTGCACATATTGAACTATTCTGGCATCTCTGAAATAAATGCCACTTGGTCCTTGTGAATGATCCTTTTAAAGTACTATTGAATTTGGTTATTGGGATATTGGTCTGTAATTTTCTTTTCTTGCAGTGTTTTGGTCTGGTTTTGGTATCAAGGTCGTGCTGCCCTTGTACAAGAAATTTGGAAGCATTTGTTCCTCTTCTACTTTTTGAAATAGGTTGAAAAGGATAGGTTTTAACTCTTCAAATATTTGGTAGAATTCACTTCTAAAGCTATCTGATCTTGGACTTTTGTTTGTTGAGAATTTTTAAATTACTGATTCAATTTTGTTTCTGGTAATTGATCAGTTCAGATTTTCTATTTCTTCCTGATTCAGGCTGGGAGATTGTGTGCTTCTAGGTATTTATCCATTTCTACTAGGTTGTCCAGTTTGTTGGCATTTAATTTTTCGTAGTTGTTCTTATAATCCTTTGTATTTCTGTAGTGCCGGTTATAACTTTTCCTCTTTCATTCTATTTTATTTATTTGGACCCTCTCTTTTCTTCTTGATGAGTCTGGCTAAAAATTTATCAATTTTGTTTGTCTTTTCCAAGAACGAGCTTTAGATTTCATTGATCTTTTCTATTGGTTGTTTTTGTTTGTTTGTTTTTATTTCATTTATTTATGCTTTGATCTTTATTATTTTCTTCCTTCTACTAACTTGGGGCTTTTTTATTCTTTTCCTGGTTCCTTTAGGTATAAGGTTAAATTGTTTTATTTAAGGTTTTTCTTGTTTCTTTGAGGTCAGTCATTGCCATAAACTTCCCTCTTAGAACTGCTTTTGCTGCATCCCAAAGATTATGAACCATTTTGTTTCCATTTTCATATGTCCCCAGGTATTTTTTAATTTACTCTCTGAATTTTTGGTTGACCCGTTGGTTATTTAGCCACATGTTGTTAGCCTTATGTGTTTGTGTTTTTTCCAGTTTTTTCAGTTTAATTCTGTTGTGGTCAGAAAAGATGATATGATTTCAGTCTTCTTAAATTTATTGATTCTTTTTTTTTTTTTTAATTTTTTTAAGGTTTATTTATTTCTAGGAGAGAGAGAGAGACAGCGTGAGCAGGGGAGGGTCAGAGAGAGAGGGAGTCACAGACTGAAACAGGCTCCAGGCTCTGAGCTGGCAGTCAGCACAGAGCCCGACGCGGGGCTCGAACCCACCAACCGCGAGATCATGACCTAAGCGAAAGTCGGACGCTTAACCGACTAAGCCACCCAGGCGCCCCTTAAATTTATTGATTCTTGTTTTGTGGCCTGATATCTATCCTGGAGGATGTTCCTTGTGCACTTGAAAAGAATGTATATTCTGCTATTTTTACATGGAATGCTCTGTATTTCCCTATTTAGTCTATCTGGTCTAATGTATCAATCAAAACAACTGTTTCATTATTGACTTTCTGTTTGGATGCTTTCTCTGTTGATTTAAGTGGGATGGGTAATAAAATCTCTTACTATTATTGTATTACTGGCAATTCCTCCATTTATGTCTGTTAATATTTACTTTATGTATTTAGGTACTCTTTTGTTGGTTGTATATATTTTTACAATTGTTATATCTTCTTGTTAGCTTCATCCTTTTATCATTATTAATGCCCTTCTTTGTTTCTTGTTGTAGTCCATGTTCTAAAGTCCGTTTTGTCTGATGTATGTATTGCTACAGCTTTCTTTTTCTTTGCTTCCTTTTGCATGGATTATCTTTTTCCACCCCTTCACTTTCAGTCTGTATGCTCTTTAGGTTTGAAGGCAGTCTCTTAAGAAGCAGCAAATAGATAGGTTTTGTGTTTTTATCCATTTAGTCACTCTGTGTCTTGACTGGAACATTTAGTTCATTTACATCTAAAGTAATTACTGAGAGGTATGACATTATGTTAATTGTTTTCTGTTTTTTGTTTTGTTTTGTAGTTCTCTGTTTTTTTCTTGCTCTCTTTCCTTGTGGTTGATGACTGTCTTTAGTGCCATGCTTGGATTCCTTTCTCTTTATTTTTCACGTGTCTATTATAGGTTTTTGGTTTGTAGTTACCACGGGGAGGTTCATATATAACATCCTACATCTATAGCAGGCAGTCTATTTTAAGCTGATGATCACTTAAGTTTGAACACGTTCTAAAAGCACTACAGGTTTACTACCTCCTCTATGTTCTATGACACTGTATTTTACATATTTTTATATTGTGTATCTCTTAACTAATTTTTGTAGATATGATTAATTTTACTACTTTTGTCTTTTAACCTTCATACTAGCTTTTCTAAATGATTAATCTACTGCCTTTACTATATATTTGCTTTTACCAGTGAATTTTTTTTTCCTTTTAAAATTTTCTTACTTCTAGTTATGGCCACTTGGGCTTTATGTCAAAGTTCACTAGGCACTTAAGTGGGGTTAACATAACATCTTTTGATTCCACGCCTGGTTCTTCCCCTTACATTATTACGTTTACATAATTTGCCACAAACTTGGTCCTCTGAAGGTGGTTCCAAATTTTTTAAAAATAAATCTCCTAAAATATTGTTGTTGTTGAAGTTGTTATTAATTGACTCTTTTGTTAATGTAGAGGTAACACCCTAAAGGTCAAGAGCTAAAAGAAATACTTAGCTCTTACCTAATTAGAGGTTTTTAGAAAGACTGCTTTTTAAATAAGTTTAGTTTTAGAGATGATTACAAAGATAGTACAGAATGTTCTCATATGTCCTCCCCCCAGTTTCTCCTGTTAACATTTCACATAGTAAGGACAGGAACTAAAGTGAAGCAAGTGAGGCACCTTGGACACAAAACTGAAGGAGACATCCAGGCTTATGTGCCAGCCCTGCACGTGCCCACTCCAGGAAGTGAGTGCTTCCTTTGATTTTGTTCCTGAGGTGACTCACCTGCCTCACCATAGGCCTTTCCCTGTATATAACCCATTGCACATTTCTCAAAGCTGAGGAATTAACGTTCACATTATACTATTAACTTCACTACAGACCTTGTTCAGACCTTATTACATTTCTTTTTTTTTTTTTTTTATGTTTATTCATTTTCGAGAGACGGAGCTTGAGCAGAGGAGGAGCAGATTGCAGGCTCCAGGTTCTGAGCCCATGAATTGTGAGATCATGACCTGAGTCGAAGTCAGATGCACAACCGACTGAGCCATCCAGGCACCCCCAGACCTTGTTAAATTTCATTAAATTTCCGCTAAGGCCATTTTTCTGTTCAGGATCCAATCTAGGGTTTGGCATTGCATTTAGTTGCTGTGTCTCCTTAGTCTTCTTCAGTCTGTTACAGTTTCTTGGTGTTTCCTCTTAAATGAGTTTTATTAAGCTTATCTTCTATTTTTCAAGCAAAACTCTGTAATTATTTTTTGTGTTATATACCAGTCAGTATATATGAATATATGTCCTATGACACATAATAGGAATGCTGGCATTGTGGAATTTAAAACTAATTTCTGCATTAATGGAAAGCCTATTTAAAAAAAATGACCATTTCTTACCCCTTTTTCTTAGAGTCAGATTTTGTAGGACACAGATTATTCACAAGCTATTCTTTTCCCTGGTTTTATTGAGATATAATTGACATGTAAGTGATTCTCTGTTATTGTTGTTTAATTTATTTAATTTTGGAGCGAGAGGGCAAGCAGGGGAGGGGCAGAGAGAGAGAGAAAGAATCCCAAGTAGGCTCTGCGCTACCAGCACAGAGCCCCAGGCGGGCTCAATCCTACCAACCGTGAGATCATGAACTGAGCTGAAATCAAGAGTCAGATACTTAACCAACTGAGCCACCCAGCTGCTCTAACATATAAGTGATTTTTTTTAAATGTTTATTTATTTTGAGAGAGAGAAAGAGATGAAGCGTGAGCAGGGGAGGGGCAGAGAGAGAGAGAGAGAGAGAGAGAGAGAGACAGAATCTGAAGCAGGATCCAGGCTCTGAGCTGTCAGCACAGAGCCCAGTGTGGGGCTTGAACTCATGACCCATGAGGTTATGACCTGAGCCGAAGTCAGACGCTTAACTGACTGAGCCACCCAGGCGCCCCATATAAGTGATTCTTAATAAGATATTTTAGAATATTAGACTTTTAGAGAGAAAAGCTACAATGTGTGACTAAATAATATCTATATTTCAGTTTTTAATTTACGGGCACTTTGCAATATTTCAGGGTTTCATCCTTTTTTGTTTTGGGGTGGTATTTGAGATATTTTCTCTCACTTTCTATGTATCTATACACACTCATACGTATAGATAATTACTTTGAAAGGAACCTTTGTCACTTTATCCCCATCAGACTAATGAGAATATGTAAAACAGGGAGAGAACATTACTCTTTGCCATTTGTGGAAATAAATATAGGAAACACCATAAGTACAGCCACTAAAAAATGGCAGACTAAATAGTCCCATAAATGGTTTGTATTCTTCTAAGTGCTTATCTTGATCTCTTCGTATTCTTTATACTAATGAAATCAAAATGAAACAGAAAACACTCGAACCTTAATCGTTAACATTTTCATCAGAGGTCACTTAGAGTTACTCACCTTCAAGAGAACGGGGCTGTATGCTGCACCAAACAAGTTAGATGGACTCAGCTCCCAAAGGAAAACAGCATTGACACGTTACACTGTAAATGTGGACGTGCAACAAGGAAGAGTAGCCTGATCTCATTTCTATGTTTTCATTATAAAAATATTTGATATGTACAAAAGAAAGTATCTACTATAAACCTGTCACAGTGTGATTTTAAGAGTTCTAAGCACTGTTGCATAGAGCCAGTGAGTACATCTGTAATAAACTGCCTTTAGTAATGAATTTCCCAACAGAAAAGTATTTTGGTAAATTATACTTTATACTTATGTATCTTAACTGCACTTAAATTATTTGGAAGGAAGGAGGAGGTGGGGGAAGCCAAGCCTTTACCTAACTGATACCCCTGACATGTAAAATGTGACTTCTGTCCATACAATTTTTGGTTTTAGCCTGGTGGTTCTTTATTCATTACTACAATCAACAAGACACAGCTGTCCTATGCCTTGGGAATTGTTTTTGCAGAGGAAATTGCAGGTATTGTACCAAAAGGTACTCATACATGGGAGAAGTTTGTATCACCTGAAAAGCTAGAGAGCATTTTGGAATCAAGTAAGTATTAAGAATTTTTCCAGTGTTTAAAGCCTAACTGAACTTTTAATATACCTGTAATTGTTAATCGCACAGCCTAGCCCTTAATTAAATGGGCCACTGTTCCTTGGATGTTGGTTTCATCTCTCAATCAGATCATAAAGTCCTTGAATTTAGGATTAAGTATTAGATACCACTTCTGTCTTACCGGGTGCACCTAACCCAGGGCCAACCAAATCACAGATGATCAATGAATACTTTTTGGTTTGCTTAGTCCTCACTTGTTGAAGGATCAGGTACAGATGTCTATTACTTACACATCCTCAGTTCATCCTATTGAGTCCCTGCGTGCATCAGTTTATCTTACATGTTATTTTTTCTGGTTCCTCCAAACTCAGATATACTTTGAACTTCTTGGTCACTTTTTGTTTATTTTATGATACTTATAGCATGCCTTGTGTTATGATTCTTTGGATGTTTTTAAGCCCCGTCTGGCCTATGAAGGCAAGACTGTCTTCTTTTTGTACCCCTTGCAGTGCTTAGCTCTGCTTTACATACTGTGAGCTTGTGATTTACATGTGGAATTCCTGCCAAGTAAGAATATTTAGTTGGCCTTTGGTGTTCCTTTTGAGTACTTAAACTCATGTATGTCTCCAGGGTTTTGTTCACATAACAGTATATCAGAATCGATTTTACTTGGAATATTATCAGTCCACTGTGATGTAGGAAGTTCTAAAGATTTCTCTAAGCAATTGTTGAAAACAGAGGAGGAGAAAATATTTTAAGATGCTTTCTAGGAGCAATCACTTTTGGCAGATGTTTTCTAAAAACAGCTTATGTTTATTAAGTGCTTAACCAATTCCAAGCACTGTGCTACTTTATACACATATCTCATCTAATTCCAACAATTCTATGACTATATGTTCTATCCATGTGAGAAAACCCGAGATTCAGAAAGGTTAAGTGACTTGCACAGGGTCACCATTGAATTTGTGCCAGGCTGGGATTTGAACCCAAGCAGTCGGCTTTAGAGTTTTATGTTCTGTGTTACAATGAGGAATGATCTGTACGTATTTTTTCCCATTGAATTAGGAATCCTTTTTTAATACAGAGCTGCAATAGAGTCTTGGCATTTGGAAGGTAAATACTTATTAAATCCATTCTTTCTGCTTTTTTCTTTTCCCAGATGGTCTGTCAGTTCAAAGTGTGGCAGGAATGCTCTACAACCCCCTGTCAGGTTACTGGCATTGGACTGAAAACACCAGCCTTAACTATGCAGCTCATGCCGTGAAATCCGGGGTACAGGACCAGCCGGTACCTGCTGAGTTTGCTTTCAAGGAGGAAACAGAGGAGCTCAGAGGCCAAGACTCTACCACCCCAGGTGCTCAGGAGGAGCTGAAGAAATGAATGGTTTCTAAGGACCGTATACTATGGCTCGAAAGTCTGATGTTTACATTTGGAAAAAATATGTAATTGATCTTTTGTGAGAGCATCATGAAGGAGAGAAAAATCAATAAAAAGGGCTAAATCTTGGATAAAAGTTTTTGTTGTTTCATCTAGTAGCAACTCTCAAGGGATTATTTTATGATTTAGGATAAAAAAGTTTTGTCAAGGTATTGTGTAATCTAGGCGCTTAAATTCCTCAGCCTTGGTTATATACATAGAATATGCATATTTTACCTCCTTTTACAAATTATACATTCATCCAGCATGGATGCACATATATATATGCTGTAATGTGTTTTAATTTAAAGGAATCTGCATTATATATGTTTTTTATTGGGTTTTAGCTAAAGGTAGTTATGCTTCTGACTTATGAAACCAAATATAGTTTTATGCCACTTATATTTGGGAAGAGAAAATGTATTTTTTCCTTTAAATTTTAGTTTGTTGGAAAGCAAATGGAGAGTTAAATGTATGCTGGATTTGGATTCAAACATTAAAATCAAGAAATTTGGATTATGTTTGGACATACTTCTATATACCCATAAATGCTTTTTTGTGACTTTTTTTAAGTAGAAAGGACTTTTTAAGACTCAATTAAAAATTCAGTTATGGAAATTTTCTTCTTTGGCTAACATTTTTATAATTAAAGGAACTGACTTGAAAGATATTTTTATGCCTCTTGAAGTTTGAGAATGTCTGGCTTTTTCTGAAAATCCAGATGCTGTATAAGGACATTCACAGAGGCTGTTGACCCCATGTGACAAACATGGATTGAATGCATGTGACCCAGGTGGAAGGTAAGCTTTTTACTTTCTAGCAGTTTTTACCTTTAAGCTCGTATGTTTTCTCTCCCTTTGTTACTGCCTGTTAGATTGAGCTCCCCAGGCAAATACTTCCCAGCCATCTTAATGTACCATTTGCTTATTCTCAGCAGGATTTCAGGGGAGGAAACTGAAATTTAAAGAATTAAAAGAGGAAATTTAACTTCACTTGCTACTGTATAATTTTTTTTTATGAAGTTAGATATTTATTTTTTTACTTATTGTAAGATATTTTTTAATTAAAAAAATTTCTAATGTTTATTTTTGAGAGAGAGAGGAAGAGAGACAGACTGTGAATGGGAGAGAGGCAGAGAGAAAGAGGCAGACACAGATTCTGAAGCAGGTTCCCAGCTTGAGCTATCAGCACAGAGTCCAACATGGGGCTTGAACCTACAAACTGTGAGATAATGACCTGGGCCATAGTCAGATGCTTAACCAACTGAGCCACTCTGGCATCCCCTGTTGCTATTGTGTAATTGGAGTATTAAAAATTAGGAGCTTCCACTAACCTCCATTTAAAAGTTAGATTCTTAGTCTGAATTCTACTGTTTTTATTACAAAAACAAAAGCTTCCTTGTTCTTTCTCTTAGGAAAAAAATAAGTATTGGTATAAAAGATTAAGAACCATACAGTGGAATTAATTAAAAACAGTCCCCCAAACAAGTGTATTTGTTTTAGAGAAAAAGAAATAACACTAACTTTCAGTTATTAAAAATACATTGTTAAGTGCTGGAAATTCAGGATGATTCAATATCAGCTATCTCTATGTTTCACTTGACTTCCAGTGGAATGAAGAAATGAAAATGTTATGCCCTCTGTGTGTAACCTAATTTGACCTTTCAGGCCAATTTCAACCAAATTTCAGGGAAAATGGGCTCAAAAAGATACTACAATTTTTTAAAGTGTATATTTGTACGATGAGGATTGCCCAGCTACACATTTTTATTTTGAGAATTACCACCTTTTGAAAAGCAGTAATCTAGCAATTAGGGCTATGCTGGGCATTTAATCTGCAAGCCTTCCCTCAGGAACTCTGGGTTCACAAGAGTGCCCTGCAAGAAAACATGATAGAGACTTTATGACTGCAGCAAAAGAGACTGTAATCCTGTCTTAGAATGAAAGAGAACAAGGCTGAGAGAGCAAGAAGGGGAATTGGCCAGCAATCTTAGTTTGGGGGGAAGGGAACAACCGTGGGAAGCTGGGCAAGCACATGGACCACCTGCAGTCGTGGAGGGAGTCAGATTGCTCAGTGGGACCACAGCTAGCAAAACTGCTAGACCATGTAAGATTGGCTCAAAGGGCTACAAGCCGTAGGAGAGCAAAAACTTTCAGCACTTAGAAGTAGCTGTGAATGATGGCAGGAGCATGTAAGACAGGTGGTGACAAGAGACAGGTCAAGTAGTGTAGCTTTTCTCAGAACGTGCACAAGGAGCAGTGGGATCCAGCACCCAGAACATACATGCTAAACTCCTTTGGAACCTGAAAGAACCTTCTAGATGCAGGATTCTAGAAACTAGTGTGGTTAAGAGACTAGAATAAAAAGCAACAGCAGTTGTAACTAAAGCTTTGATTTTTCCCTAAGTTACTATGTTTTGGGGAAAATAGGTACTATGCAGTCATATAAAACATTGCTGTATTTGTGTGGTCTATATTTTCTCTGAAGACATAACATAGCAAAAGAATCTTCTTTAAATCTTTTGCTTTAGCTTGAGGTGCTAGAAATGCTATCACATTGTCTATCCCCTAAATCATGCCTACTGCTCTCAGATGAAAACGTCAATATCACCGCAACCTGTGATCTTAGGAAACTTTCTATTTTTTAATGAACATATTTGGATTTGGAAAGCAGGGGAGGGGTGCCATTTGGGTACTAAGGTCGAACATTTTGTTTGGTTATGATTTGTTAACAGAGTCATTTTTGTAGATAAGGTTAAGCTTCCACAAAGAGCCATTCTTTGTAATTATCTTGCTTTAGAAAATTTGTTAAAGGTCTTCCCACTGTTGCAGTTGATTTCACAATGGATAATTGGAAAGTTTACGGAGTGATGTCTGTCCTGTGTTTCCTTCCCCTCCCCAGCATAGCCACACATATCAAAAGAGTTGTCTCCATCTCCTCATTCTAGAACTTCTCAGCTTGCTCTGGTCTGCCTTCCTCCATTATTGTTTTATTGAAACAGCTCTCACCACTGTCACACATTGACCACATGACTGTACCCACAGACCATTTTTCAGCTTCTACTCATTGACATTGTTGATTACCTCCCTCCTTCTGCCTTTCTCCTTCATTTTCAGGACTTCACCCCCTTTGAAACTGCTAACTGCTCCTTATCAGCCTGAGTTCCCTTTTCCTGCTCTATCCACCTGTTGGCTTCAGTTGGATGGTTCTCTCTACCTATACTTTTATAGTCTCCTGTAAATAAATCTTCCTCAAATTATCTTATTTCAGTTGTGCCATCTGTTTCCTGTTTGGGCCCTCACTGATAAACTGACTCAATACCAAGCTCTTCTTAAAACCCTTCAGTAGTTTTTCATTGCTCCTAAGGAAAAAAACCTAAATCCCTTACCATGGCTACCAAATCCAGACATGATCTGGCCCGGCCTGCCTCTCAAGCCTTATTGTTCATTTTTTGACAAGTATGCTGGATTTTAGTAACAAAAGAGTTTATTATAGTTCTTTTGGATTATCTTAAACTTTACATTTAAAAAATAATTATAGGGGTGCCTGGGTGGCTGAGTTGGTTAAGCATCTGACTCTTGATTTCAGCTCATAGTTCCTGAGTTTGAGCCCTACATCAAGATCTGTGCTGACAGTACAGAGCCTGCTTGGGATTCTCTCTTTCTCCCTGTCCCTCCGCTGCTTTCTCTCTGTCTCTTAAAAATAAGTAAAACTTTTTTAAAAAGTTTGAAAATAATTATAAAATAATTTGAGACTTAGAAAAAAACTTCCAAAAGTAATTCAAAGGGTTCCAAATGTTATCTTTGACGCAGAAAATTAACTTTGACACAACATCCATAATTTGTACATTACAACCCAGTCTACAAATCTTAATCAAGTTTTACTCAGATTTTAAATTTAAGTGTCTTTTTTAGGGGGAAACAAGATCCCACATTGCATTAAATTGTCATGTCTTAGTCTCCTTTATTTTGGGACAGTTCCTCATTCTGTCTTTGTCATTCATGACTTGGAGACTGGACGTTTGTTTGGAAATACCTCAACCTGTTTGTTTTTCTGATTTTTCTTCACAAGTAAATTCAGATAATGTGTTTTTGGCAAAAGCACCACCGAAATGATGTGCCTTTGTCAGACACGTGATGTCAGTATGTCTTATTACTGGTGATGTTAAGCTTGATTACTCAGTGAAGGTCGTGTCTAGCAGATTTCTTCACTGTAAGTCATATTTTTTCCCTGTATGATGAATAATTAGCTTATTGTGAGATACCTTAAGAATATGCAAATACTCTGTTTTTCATACTTCTGCCCACTGGCTTTATGATCCAGTGATGATTCTTGAAACACTTATGACTGTGATGTTGGTTAGTGGTAATTTTCATCTTTCTACACTTATTAATGGAATCCTGAAAGAAAGAACTGTCCCTTCTCCCCCATTTCCTCATTGATTTAATTATTTATTTTTATTAGTATGGACTCATGGACGTTGTCTTCTATGGGTTATAACCTAGTGCTCTCATTGTCATTGCCTAAATTGTCCCAGATTTGGCCTTTGAAAACCCTTCCCATGTCCTCTCATGTCCCTGTAATTTTTCAAGCACTTCCTCGCGTTCTGGTGTCACAGGGTATTCCAGGCTCAACTTGTATTTGTCCTGATCTAGCCCTGGTGTTCAAGGAGTCCCGATTCTTTTTCTTGGAGAATAGTATTTAGAAACCAGGATCTGAGCACCAAGTGTCCTCATGCTACTGGGTGTCATTGCTCCTAGATCCCCTCAGCTGACAAAGCTAGGTATATGAATATCTATACCTGTACACATCTGTATTTGTTTCTCTCCCCTGCCCCGTCTCCGCCCTGTGTGTGTATGACCGTGAATTCGTTCTGATACCTCTGATGGCTGTCCAGCATCACAGGGTTTATTCCAGAATTCTGCTTTCTTTATTTTACTTATTTGCTCAATCCTAGAATACTCATAATTTCACAATTGATAACTCATACTCCTATGAGAAACAATTTATTATTATTATTGTTGTTTTTAATTTTAGAGAGGGAGCATGCTCGTGAGTGGGGGAGAGGGACAGAGGAAGAGAGAGAGTATCTCAAGCAGGCTCCATGCTCAGCACAGAGCCATATCCAGGACTTGATCCCATGACCCTGGAATCATGACCTGAGCCAAAATCAAGAGTTGTCTGCTCAACCAACTGAGCCACCCAGGTTTCCCGGGAAACAAATTTAATTTAACCTGAGTATATATAGTTAAAATACTGTTTTCCAAAGTTACATTGGGTTAGTTCTTTTCTTCCCCATCCACTTACATTGTTCATTGTAGTTAGTTTGTAATCATTTATATTCAATTAGGTTCATATGTTACTATTTGTATTTCTTTTTGGGTTCTCCCTCCCCAACATCCTGGCTGACTTTTGGGGTATGTTCCATTAACATGGCTCTAAAAGTCAGAACTATGCAAGAAGTGCTACTCCGAGAGCTGTCACTCCCCCATGTCCCCTCTACTCCCATATCTCCTACTACACCTGATTCTTTCCACTCCAGTCCCACTTACTCACTGCAGGTAGCCAAGTGCATTATTTTTCTGGTTTGTCACATATGCGTGTGCATATTTGTTTTGCACAAATAAACAGATACATGCATATTTTCTTCCTGTCTTGCTTATGAGAAAGGTAGCAAACCATGGTACCGTTTCACACTTCGTCTCAAGCCTTGTTATGGTTACATGGTGCTCAGTTCTCCCTCTGCTCAAGCACACTGAAACTCACTAGCCAGCGTCCTGCCTTCTCCGCTTAGTTCATTGGACTTCTTCTTCAGGCCTCAGCCCCAGCATCACCTCCTCTGGGAACGTTTCTTTGACCCTCCTGACAAGGGCAGACACCCTTTTTAACATTACAGTGTATTTCCCTTTTTTGTAGCACTTATCACAGTTACAGACTTAGTTTTATTTGTCTGAATAGTTGATTAGAATCTGTTTCACATACACACTATGTGGGCTGGGCCATTGTTCTGTTTCACTATTATATCCCCTGACCCAGCTCAGTGCCTGGTCCTTGATATTTGTTTGTTGAAAGGGAAAATGAGTAAATGAAATGCTGGCAATATATTTCAGTGAAATTTCAGTAAAGTCAAGTAATCTGGATAATCCAGCAGGTTAGTACTGGTTATTTTTAAATGATAAGCTGCGTACATTTACTGCACTGTGGGGCTACTTCTACCTTCACAAAAACCCAAATAAATAAATACAGTTTTTCTTGAGATCTGTAAAGTATTTAATCTGCTGTTCTTTCAGTCTCAATTTCCTGTATCTTTTCTAAGAATATGGTCTGCTTTCATTTCCAATGCCTGAAGAGCCTCCTTTTTTTTCTTCCCTATAACAATTTCTCAGTGACTCTTGTTTTAAAAATTTTTTTAAATGTTTATTTTTGAGAGAGACAGAGTACAAGCAGGGGAGGAACAAAGAGAGAGGAAGACACAGAATCTGAAGCAGGCTCCAGGCTATGAGCTGTCAGCACAGAGCTCGATGCAGGGCTCGAACCCACAACCGTGAGATCATGACCTGAGCTGAAGTTGGACGCTTAACCAACTGAGCCACCCAGTAACCCCTCAGTGACCTTGACCACCTGCCTCTCTTAATCGACTTGGCCAAGGTATCCCCTAAATCTCATCTTCCCTCTGTAGCAGTAGGACCCCTTATTTTAGCTACATTTCTCGACCTTCCCTGAAGCTAGATGTGGCCATTTAACTTAATTATGGCCAATGAGATGTGAATGGAAATGGTATGTGTAACTTCCAGGAAGTGTCCATAGGAAGAGCGCACTTTTCCTTCCCTTTCCTCCCTCCAGCTGGCTGAAAAGGGGACATGGTGGCTTGGGTTGGAACAGTCCGTTCAGACCTAGAGCTGGAGTATCAAGTCAGAGGAGCCTGATAAGTGCATTACTGTGTTAGCCTGAGGCTGTCTTCCTCCAAACTTTGATAAAAAAGAGAGAGTGATGGAGGGAGGGAGGAAGGGAATGAGAAAGGGAGGCGGAGAGAGAGAGACTGAATGACTTATCAGCTTGTTTAAACTACTGCTGTTTGGGCTTTCTATCACAGCCAAATCAAATCTTAATTTATTATAGTTTGCCTTACCGTAACCTCCAGACCTAGAGTCAGTAGTACCAGTTAGTGGGTGGGGATAAATAACCTAAACAAATATTTGTTGAAGGGAAGATCCCACACAAAGGAAAGCAGTGATTTAGGGATCCTTACCAGTGTGGCCCACTTAAGGTGCAGGGAGCCAGGACTACAGGGGCACTGGCGACAAGCTAAAAGAAACTGTTCATAAGGGAAAAGTCAAACAAATCCACACTGTGAGACATTCTACAAGTTACCTGACCTGAACTGAGATGTAGATTGAAAGTGATCAATGCAATGCAAGAACTTTGAATGGATTCTGATTAGGATAGCAGCCACAAAACACCTATAAAATATTTTTGAAACAATTGCATACATTTGAACATATACTAGATCTGAGATAACTTTATGGAATTACTATGAACTTTTTTTTTTTTTTTTTAGAGAGAGGGCATGTGTGAACAGGGGAAGGGGCAAAGACAGAGGGAGAGGGAGGGAGGGAGAGAGAGGGAAAGAGAGATAGAGAGAAAGAAAGAAAGAATCTTAAGCAGGCTCCATGCTCAGTGTGGAGCCTGATGCAGGACTTGATCCCATGACCCTGGACCCTGGCATCATGACCTAAGCCAAAACCAAGAGTTGACACTCAACGGACTGAACCACCCAGGTACCCCTATTATGAACTTTCTTATGTGTGATAACATTGTGTCTTTGAAAGACGGTGTCCTTATTCTTAGGAACTGCATACAGTTGGAAATGTAGGTTCTGAAAAACAAGATATATGCAACTGTCATCCAAAGGGTTTAAAAGTGAAGGGGCACCTGGGTGGCTCAGTCAGTTAAGCATTTGACTTCGGCTCAGATCATGATCTCAAAATCCATGAGTTCAAGCCCTGTGTTGGGCTCTACACTGACAGCTCAGAGCCTGAAACCTCTTTGGGTTCTGTGTCTTCCTCTCTCTCTCTGCCTCTCCCCCCTCTCCCTCCCTTTCTCAAAAATAAACATTAAAAAATTAAAAAAAAAAAAGTTTAAAAAGGAAAACAGGCCATATTGTTAGAAAAGGATAAGAACAGTTAGATGAAGACAGATTAAATACTTCTCAGGACTTTGGGAAAAGCTATATTTATTTAGGTTTCTGAGAGTGTGCGAGTCTGTATAAACACAAAGAAAGTGTATGTAGTAACGTTACCAAATGGTGAATTTTGATGAAGGCTGTATATATGTTCATTGTACTGCTCCATCAATTTTTCTGTAATTTTGGAAGTTTCAAAAAAAAGACAGAAAATGTTTGGGAAGATTGTGATATTGAAGTGGTCTAGCAAAGAAATTCTGCATCAACTAATGTAAATTCTGTCTTATACTATTTTTTAAAAAGAATCCACAAATAATATTGGCCACTTATTGTAATCTTTTTGCTTTTACGGAACGCCAGACCCTGTGCTGAGGCCTCTGAATGTATTATCTCATTTAAAGCTCACAGCAGCCCCATGAGGTAGGGACTGCTATCCACTCCAGTTTCACAAGGCTGTTAGACTGTGTGCAGCGTCACACAACTATTAAGATGCACCTAGGATCTGAGCCCAGACAGTCTGATACCTGAGCCTGTGCGCCTCTGCATTTACAGTTGGCCCCAGTATCTGTGCCAGTAGATGGTCATAGTGGTAGTACGACCGCCCACAACTGGCTTATCGCCATATCTGCCTTGTCTGTGTGCAAGGTGACATCTTCCAGCATTTATGCCAAACAGAGCTTCACAAGGTCTACAGTCTGGGCTATTTGCCTCAGTTCTCTTAGAGCTTCATTACTTCATCACTAAAACAATGGCATGCTACTAATTGCAACTTGAGAAAATGCTTTAAAGGCCCAGAATAAAATTATATCCTTACTTATTATTATAGTTATAAGTTTTGCTACTGTAAGAATGATAAATTGAAGAAAAGTATTAAAATACAGCACATCCAAAACATCTCAGTCAGGCAAAAAAGTCACAGTGCTGGACACTATTTGAAATGGCTTTATGATGTGTACTAGGGACGTCAGGAGGGCCTCCATGCTACTGTTGACCTAGAACAGCATTGAGAGGCAACAGGTAGAGATTTAGAGAGACTGCTTGGTAACCAGGCACAGGGGCAGATTATGTTTACTGGAAATATATTTCAAACTTGGACTGGTGCGGTCCCTTCAATTCCATAAAACATATTTGCATCATAATAGACTTACAGAAATAGGTCCAAAAATCTAAGAATCCTAAGAAAATATGGATGTAGAAATAAAGATGGAAATGACCAAATGAAAGAAAATACAACCAACACATACTTGCTTTTATTAACTTAACAATGTGACTTTATTAGAAGGGAGATTCTTAGTTGATTACTATTAATGAGATGCAAATGCCATGCAAGCCTTCTCTGTATTAAAAAAAACAAAAACAAAACAAAAAAAGTCCTGACACTGAGGGTTTGCATGAATGAATGAAAATCAAGCAAAAGAATTGATTGTGAGATCAAAAGCCCTTGTGTCCCAGCAAGAAAAGGATGAGCACTTATAAATGAGCCACTGTTTAGGAGCTAAAAGGCACCAGTTAGACCCAAAGAAAAAAATACGTTCTCAAGATGGTGTGGCAGAGCTGAGAATGGGGGTAGGTGAAGAGTTTCAAGGTAAATATGGATACCAGATGTTTCCAATTTGCTGGATTTGAATTTTTGTTTCTTGTTGACAGAACTAATGGACATAGAGCTCACTGACATGTGGTCTCCATTCATTTTTCTAACTCTAAAACAGTCTCTGTAGTATCTGGGGCCTAGAGACAGGCTTCTGAGGTTCCAGGAAGCACTTAAATAGGGAAGAAAATGCGGGGGTGGGGGTGGTGGCAACTGGTTGGCTCAGTTGGTAGATCATATAAATTTTGATCTTTGGGTCATGAGTTTGAGCCCCAGTTGGGCATAGAGCCTACTTAAAAAACAAACTGACAAACATTTGTGTGTGTGTATGTGTATTTTTCTGCTGAGAATGTCCTATGGCTCTCGTCAGAGTCTCAAAAGAATTTATGACCACACAAAAATGTTAAAAATTACTAAAATACTGCAGTGGGAAATACAGTCTTTACTTAGCAAAGTATGTCAGGAAAAGAAAAATATGGTCACTCCATCTTTTGTCTGTAACCTGTAAAAGTGAACATGATTATTCAAAAGTTGTGAAAGGCTAAAAGTGGGATATTTAAATTGCCTCTTTTTGTTTGTTTGTTTTTTAGTAGGCTGTATGCCCAATGTGGGGCTTGAACTCATAACTCCCAGATCAGGAGTCAAATGCTCTAATGACTGAGCCAGCCAGGTGCCCCATTTTTGGTCATTCTCTTGATACTGAATCAGAGAGATGTTCTGGGATTCTGTTTTTAGACTTCGTTTGTCGGGATGGCATGGTGGAGGGCCAGCCTGAATTAATGAACAATCAGATTTCTGCAACATTTAAAGAATTTCAACTCATGAAAGAGATTGAGATAGAGAAAAACAGATCAATAGATAGATGGCTAGGTGGATGGATGAATGGATGAGAAGTACTCAACTATGTTATCAAAGAGCTTAAGGGAAGGGCTGTAATGCACTGTGATACCCAAGCAGCTCACCTCCCTGCCCTCAGCTACCCCCACGCTCACACAGAGCATGAGGAGGCACCCAAACCCACCTCATAGTAGCCAGACCTTTGCCCTTGCCGGCCACTGCTTATTAACTTGAGCACCCACAGACCTGTCAGTTTTGCATCCAGAACTTTCCCTAAGAACCAGTCAAAGGAGGCTGAAACTTAACTCTTCTAGAAGCAAATCTCTCTGTGCTCCTGAGGTGACACAAACTGATCAGATCCAGCGCAGGTGTTCATGCTCCAGGGACCTGCTAGGGCCAGACGTTTTT
>NW_027530084.1:337495-339863 GCF_008692635.1 Crocuta crocuta
ACCCCCATCAGCCCTCAGTTTGTTCTCGGCATTCAAGAGTGTCTCATGGTTTGCCTCCCTCCCTCTCCCCCACTATTTATCCCCTTCTTCTCCCCCATGGTCCTCCATTAAGTTCCTCCTAATCCTCCTATACGTGCAAACATATGGTAGCTGTCCTTCTCTGCCTGACTTCTTTCGCTTAGCATATAGCCCAGTAAGGATCCCTGCTAGCCATGGTTACTGCCCAGGAGTTAGACACCCCCGCACTGATTCTTTCCTATAATCTCTACTGGAGACTGTCTCTTGAGTTCTTATCTGCCTCGGTCTCCCACTGCTCCCTTCTGCACTTCCTGCTGCAGTTTCTAGAAGGCCCCCTTTCATGATTTACCGATTACCCCACTTCTCCAGCATTCCTCGAAGTTTTCTTTACCTCCTACTTTAACTGTCCTCTGAGGATTTGATTGCATCTGGAGCCATTTTGAGAGGAAGTTTCACATTCTCAGAATTGAGAGATGGAGTTTGTGTCCTCTTTACTCATGGCCACTACTCTTGTGTCACAAAGCTCTGGTGTCTCCAAGCCTCAAGTCTGGCTGTCCTGTCCTCCACTTGGTCACTCCCTTCAGTCACAACATCTTTTTTCTTCTTCCCTGTCCCCTGTTCTCCCATCTTCCTGAGAAACTCCAATGTCTATGTGGGTGGTTTGTGTCTTACCTCAGCAGCAACAGGGCCTTGTCTCTAGAGGCTTCTTCCTTCACGGTTACACCCAGTACTTGAGGTCACCTAAGAGCATCTGAAATTGTGGACTGAAACATCCCACTCTGTGGAGGAAGCTCTCTAAAACTATGATAGAAAACCAAGAAGCAGGCTCCTGGGTGGCTCAGTTGGTTAAGCGGCCGACTTCGGCTCTGGTCATGATCTCGCAGTTCATGAGTTCGAGCCACACATCGGGATCTGTGCTGACAGCTCAGAGCGTGGAGCTTGCTTCTGATTCTGTGTCTCCTCTCCATGCACCTCCCCTGCTTCATACTCTGTCTGTCTCTCAAAAATAAATAAACGTTAAAAAAAAATTAAAGAAAACCAAGAAGCCATAGAGGAAAAAAATGGAAAAATAACAAGCTGGGAAAATATTTGCAAGTCAATTCAAAAAGAGTTGTTTGTTTGTTTGTTTTTTGCAATTAGAAACTCAGATAAATTAATTAAAAAGTTCTTATAACCCAGTAAAAAATGGAAAGTTCACAGAAAAGTCAGTACAAGCGTATTTTAAAGATATGCACCCAACCTCACACAGTAACAAGAGAAAGTAAAATTTAAAACCAAAGTGAGGGCCGCCTGGGTGGCTTAGTCTGTTAGGTGCTCAACTTCAGCTCAGGTCATGATCTCCTGGTTTATGAGTTTAATCCCCACATCAGGCTCTGTGCTGATAGCTCAGAGATTGGAGCCTGGTTCCATTTCTGTGTCTCCTTCTCTTTCTGTCCCTTCCCTGCTCATACTCTGTCTCTCTCAAAAATAAATAAACATCAAAAAACAGCTTTTAAACCAAATGAGACACTTTTCTCACTTACCAGATTAGGAAAGATCAAAGCATTTAAGAGATGTGTGGTAACGGTATGTATGAGGGAACAGTTTAAAAACTATCGAGAGTTTAAATTGCTCTCTATGACTTGTTGGGATGAGTACTGGGTGTTATATGGAAACCAACTTGACAATAAACTATAATAAAAAAAAACTTTAATAATAAATAAACATTAAAAAAATAAATTGCCCTCTATGGAGGGCAATATGCCAATATATATCATAATTACAATGCATGGCTCCTTTGACCCAGAAATTCCACTTCTAGAAATATAAATGTATGATTAAGTATGTGTGTGTGTGTATGCATGTATAACGAGTATATTATATGCAACTATAAAACAAGAATCAGGAAGCTTAGAAGTTCCATATTTAAGATAAAAAGGCAAAGAAAGTAATGTGGAGGACAGGCAGTTAATGATACAATTTGTGTAAAAATAACTTAAAACAAATATGCATATATACAGGTACATGTATATATAGAAAATGCTTTTATAATGCATAGACTATCTCGAGGAATAAACACAGAAGGCGATGGCTATATTTGTCTCCGGGGAGGGAAACTGGGTAACAAGAACAAAGTTAGGAGGGAGACTGTCTCTTAGAATCCCAGCAAGAGGGGCCCCTGGGTGGCTCAGGTGGTTAAGCATCTGACTTTGGCTCATCATCTCTCAGTTCCGTGAGTTCGAGCCCCTGGCATATTTCTTATCCTGTTTCTCTCTCTGTCCTCCTCTACCTCGCACACTCTCTCTCTCAAAAATAAACATAAAAAAAAAAAAGATGAATCCCAGCAAAAAAACTGAAAGCACACATAATA
>NW_027530084.1:340014-356851 GCF_008692635.1 Crocuta crocuta
AGAAACTAGAAAAAAAAGAAAAAAAAAAAAAAAAAAAAAAAAAGGACTATTTACAAAACTGCATCCCAGGCCAGGCAGCAGCAGGATGTCATTCCATCAGCTCCTGAAGGTGTGTGGACTTGGTTCCTGAAATCCACAGAAGGTGGCAGTGTGGAGCGACCTGCGTGATAGGAGCCATGGCCCTATGGTGACTGCAGGAGAAGACACTATGGCTTTCTCATCCCTTCCCTACTCTCCTCCTCTCTTCCAACCTCTGTCATGGGGCACACTGCATGAGGGACATTTCAGTGCATTCAACCAAAAGCCACAGTGCAAGGAAATCATTGATGTTCTTTATGAAGGCCAGCCTCCGGAGCGGGGAGCAGCCTCCGGAGCGAAGACTGAAGAGAAGAGAGCCCCTCTGGAGGTGAGGGGAGGGTATCTGGCATAGAGAGCTACCTTTCACTGCATTCTTTGTAGCTGTTGAATTTTGCACTGTGTTTCTGTATTTATATTAAAAATAAATTACATAATCTCTTTCTTAAAGAATGGGGAAATACTTATTTCCCTCTCTAATGATCACCTTTGCTTTCCTCTTTCACAGTCAAATTCGTGGTGGGTGTTATTGACACCTCCTTTCCTTCATTTTTCTTTTTTTTTTTTTTTAAATGTTTTCTTTATTTCTGAGAAAGAGAGAGTGAGAGAGACAGCGTGAGCAGGGAAGTGTCAGAGAGACAGGGAGACACAGAATCTGAAGCAGGCTCCAGGCTCTGAGCTAGCTGTCAGCACAGAGCCTGATGCAGGGCTTGAACCCATGAACCGTGAGATCATGACCTGAGCCGAAGTCGGACCTTTAACTGACTGAGCCACCCAGGCGCCCCTCTTTTTCTTGTTTTTTAAATTTTTAACGTTTATTCATTTTTGAGATACAGAGAGGGACAGAGTGTGAGTAGAGGAGGGGCAGAGAGAGGGGGAGACACAGAATCTGAAAGCAAGCTCCCGGCTCTGAGCTGTCAGCACAGAACCTGATGCGGGGCTCAAACCCACAAACCTGAACCATGAGATCATGACCTGAGCTGAGGTCGGATGCTTAACCGACTGAGTCACCCAAGTGCCCCTTAAATTTTTTTTTAAAGTTTATTTATTTTGAGACATAAAGAGCATGTGTGCGTGTGCACACAGATACACGTGCATGCACACACACACACACACACACACACACACACAGGGGAGGGGCAGAGAGAAGGAGAGACAGAATTCCAGGCAGGCTCTGAGTGCCGCCATCATTACAGAGCCTAATGCAGGGCTTGAACTCAGGAACTGTGAGATCATGACCTGAGCCATCAAGATCAAGAGTCCACCGCTTTGTGCCACCCAAGCACCCTTGTCTCCTTTCACTTTTATAGAAACTGAGTTAATAATCTTTCTGCTCTGTCACAGGCCTAAGAGCTAAATTTTAATTTGCACCAAATAAAGATTATATTCTAGCTTTTCCCACAGAATTTTATTTACATGTGCATCTAAAAATAGTTCACCTCACGGTGTCTCTGAACATTTAAACCACATTGGAACCAAAGACCAGATAGTGCTCAAAGATGATGTGCTAAGTCCAGGAAGGCCACAGGCCTCCAAGAGTGAGCGGGGCAGGTTTGCCTACCAGAAGAGCTGTGACAGTAAAATGCAGTAAGTGGCTCTTGGGATCAAACCATTAAACTTCGTCTGGTTTCTAACTTGTTTCCCGAACACAGATTTTGCCAGTATTGATTCTCCTCTTCGCCTTCCATGAAGGCTTCACTGAAGGTAATTTATGCTCATCCCCATGACTGAACCTAGATACTCAGGCCTAGCGCTCAGTACCGAGTAACAAACGATTACTCTTTAAATATTGGCTCGGCATTTAAGGAGAGCAAAGGTCTCAGTGCTCTGTGGGAAGGGCATACAGGAAGAATGAAGAATCACTGGTGTCAGCTCCTTGTCCCATCTTGGCACAGAGCGTTTCTGCTCTGATCCCAGACTTGCCCCCTCTGCTTCCTATGAACAAGGCTCCGAAGCCCTCTGGTGCCTCTCTCTGGAGGAATCTGGGGACCACCTGGGTCACTCCAGCAGCCCCTGGGTTTCACTCCCACGACCTGCTCGTGGGAGTTCCGGTTCCAAGCACATGCATTCCTCTTCCAGAGAGGTCACAGGGTACCTGCACAGTGGTGTACGGGCCCCTTTCCCCAAGCCTGGCCAGCACCTCCCGTATCTTCTTCAGGCTGGCAAAAAGTCCCTATTTTAGGAACATGACAGCATTCACTGCTTTTCTAAGGACCTGATGTGGTAGCGAAGTAGAAAGGAAGCGGGGAGCCTTCCTTCACCCCAGTGTCCCTCCTCTCATGCAAAAGGTTTGAGGGTTCACACATCTATCCTTTCACCTTGGGAGTGATAGATAAATCCCGTACTTGAAATTCTTTTCAGTTCCTCCAAACAATTTAAAACTATCCATGCTCTTGCTAAAATTTATGTGTATATCATAAAACTATGAAACATGGCCCTATTGTTTGGACTTAGGACTTTTTTTAAGTTTATTCATTTATTTTGAAAGGGGGGAAGGGGCGGAGAGAGAGGCAGAGAGAGAATCCCAAGAAGTCTCCCCGCTGTCAGCACAGAGCCTAATTTAGGGCTCCAACCGCAAACCGTGAGATCATGACCTGAGCCCAAGAGTCCCACGCTTAACTGACTGAGCCACCCAGGCGCCCCTCGATTTACGAACTTTTAAAATGAAATTAACAATGAAATTAAAGGAAGAAAATTGAATACACACACACACACACACACACACACACACACAGAGTTTGCCAGATTCTCTGCATCGAAAAGGAAAACAAATCAAAACACCCCCATCTGCGAGTCCCCCCCCCCATGACTTCAAAGGGGAAAGAACTGAACTGGGTCAGAGGGGAAATCTCTCTAGAGTGCATTTTTGCTGTCACTTGTCAAGCCAGACATCTCTCCGTGAGCACATGGCCAAAACCTAGGTAACTGTGCGCTGTAATAAGAGTGTTTTATAAATTATGCAAATACACGGCGCTTTCCTGATGGCCAGAACAACCTAATTCCCGACCTTAATCCGGGCGCTCGTTCCCAGCCCCCGCCGGGTGGCGTCTCCTGCCTGCCACTCGGCGCGGCCTCAGGTGAGTCCCGCGCGCTCCCCGCTCTCGGGCCTGCGGGAGGGGCTGGAGCGACAGCGGAGGGCAGGCCGGGGCTTGGGGGGGGCCCGAGGTCCGGGCCNTCCTCCGGCCTCTTCCCATGCGGGCGGCGCGGGCCCTGGGAGGGGCGCCTGCAGCCAGCCGCGCAGCATGCACTGGGGGGTTGGCTTTGCCTCGTCCAGGCCGTGCGTGGTGGATCTGAGCTGGAACCAGAGCGTCTCCTTCTTCGGCTGGTGGGCCGGGTCCGAGGAACCCTTCTCCTTTTATGGGGACATCATCGCTTTCCCTTTGCAGGATTACGGTGGGATCATGGCAGGGCTGGGCTCCGATCCCTGGTGGAAGAAAACACTTTACTTGACCGGGGGAGCTTTGCTGGCCGCAGCTGCGTATCTGCTCCACGAACTCCTGGTCATTAGGTGAGCCGGAGAGAGGGCCCCGCGCAGGGGCGCCGAGAGGGGCACCTGGCCAGGGCAGGGCTGGCGTGAGGGGGGACCGTGCCAGCCTCTCGGTCACGCCGCCCCAGATGCCCAGGAACCCTGCCCTTACCTTTCCCTAGAGGCAGTCCGTGGTCACCTGGCCTGAGGGGCAGTTCGGAGTTAACAGGAAAATTAACCTGGTACGGGGAGGGGAAAACATTGGTCTCCCGATCCTTCGGCGCTAAAAGCAAAAATCCTCTGGGTTGTTGTGGAGCAAAATAGTCTTGTTATGAAATGCCCTTAGTAAGATCCTAAGTGCAATGTTTGCAACAATAGAACTAGGCCTTGTAGAAATATTAAGGTACGCTCGGATGAAATGCCTTATTTGTTTATAGGTAATAATGCCGGGATGCTAACCACTAACCTTATCTTTTACTTAAAGGTTAGTTCTCCACTCTCCCTCCCCATATGTCAACATCATCAAAAGGCTGAAATTGCAAAAGCTCCAGAGACCTCTGGGTCCCTGTTAAAGAGGCATGGTCAAGTGTAGTGGCGTGCAGTTCTGATGCAGCCTTAACCTGGTTATCTGCTGATCAGGTATTTACAGCTAAGCACCATCTTCCGGTTTCAATGCCATTGTTGTGTGAACAGTAGGAGATCCGAGGACAGCACTAGCACATGGGCGTGTTTGACAGGAACAGGGGAGTCACCCAGTGCCGTAAACAGTTTCGTCGGCCGCCTGCCGCAGAATGTTTACAGGTCTGACTCGGAAATAGCAGAAAATGGAGGCCCCTACCGTTGCTACATCTAGAGCGACGTGAGATCTTTGTTTGAGTAGGATAATACCATAGGCTCCTGTGACGGTCCTTTGGCTCGTGGATGCATCAGTTTATGGTTAAAATTTCCAGGCGTTTGAGCCCTCTATCACTGGGAGATGACCGGAAGCAGCAGTTCTCAGTAGCTCAGAAAATCCCTTCAGCAGGTATTTTTTAAATAGTGAGAGATGGGTTCACACTGCCCTTTTCTAGCGGGGAATCCTACACAATAGGTATAAACAAAGACAGTGACAGGTGACCTTTAACAGGCCTACAGGGATTCCTGGGCATGGTGACAGGCTAACGTAGGTATTTTGAATATTTCTAGTCTCTGAGAGGGTGGGAGATCACTTAGGTCTGAGGAAATTACTGGCTTCCACTATTATTTAGCCACAATTGAGAAGTTTTATCTTGAACTTATTATATACATTGAATTCTAACAGCACAGTGCTTGAATCATCTAGATGAAGCAGATAAAAAGATTTTAAGTGAATTATGTCCCTAGCTTATTTCCTACTTTTGCTAGTTTTAGAACTCTATTTCAAGTTAGGTGTCAAGCTATATGGAAAAGTAACGTATTTGTCAGTACGTTAAATGGTAACCCCGTGGTTTTCGGTCCTATTCCAGTCCAGAGCCTTTTCAGGATCCAGAACCATGTGGCTTCTCACCTGTTTTAACGCTTTGTGGAGGGGAGAAGGCACAGCTTCACAGGACCGGGTCTAAACCTTGCTTAAATGACCTTGCAGAAATAGGCAGTAGCCCAAAGCTCATCCGTGGGAGCAGGCCTCACCCTGGCAGGTGGGGTCGCTGGACAAGGAAGACTTTCTGCCCAGGGGAGTGTCCTTCCCCACTTAGCGGACTACTTGCATACTTACCTAGATGGAGGGGTTTTTAATCCTTGTTTGATTCACTTTTGCTTCTTGACAAATATTTAAACCCTGAGTAGGAAATATGTTATAATGCAGTAGACAACCCTGTTATGATGCAAATAATAAAAATGGCTGCCCATTTTTGATCCCTTAGTAGGGACTCCGAATGGAAGTGTTTTACTTGCATCTATTTATCCCTCACAGCTATCGTTGGATGCTTGATTCCCATCTCGTAGATAAAGAAAGTACAGCTGGGGGAGGTTAAGGCACTTGCCCAAGATCACATGTAAGAGTAGCAGGATCCAGACCTGGGAAGGTGTGTCTGCGGAGTCTGTAGTTTTTACCACTGGCTCCTAGAAAGCACCGATGGTGAAATAAACTTGGATGGGAGAAGAGGAAGAGAAATGTAGAGAATTGGGGCATTGCTCAGGCAAGAGAGGCCTGTGGCAGGGACCTGAGTTTTTGACAGCCTCTAGGGTCACAAAGAGATAGGGGGGAAAATATGAGCAAGGTCTGGGACTGACAGAGGTCACAAGACAGAGACTTCCATTTAGGATGAACTCTGAGTTTCAGTTGTCTCTGTAGTTTAGGCAAAACAAAACAATCCGGAATATGCAGGATGGAAAATACACCTTGAAAAGATCACAGTGTCTGAGGTCACGGGCAGGGTAAAGTTGTGACCACTTGAATTTTCTGCTGCATAGCCTTAAGCCCAGTGTATGGCCGTGCCTCCAGTGTCTAAAGGAATGCTGACCAGTGAGAATTATTTGGGAGTTTAATTAATGAGTATAAAACCAAGGGAGGTATTTTGGATCTTGTGCATGGCTTTTCCCACTGCAGTATTTTTAAACAAATAATTGTCTCAACCCTCTACTTTATTTCCTTCAGTGGGAATAGCCTAGCAGTTATCTTAAATTCAGTCCATTTGGAAATGTGTTGTTTGTAAAGTGAATGAGTAATGATTTCATTGTTGGTAGCTCATTTGCACATTGGGCACTGGGCTCAGACTGTCCTGGAGAACTTAGGGAATCAGAGTAGCCCACAGGTCAGCCAACACCTGACGCCATAAGTGAGCAGCTCATCAGCTGTGCACAGAGGCATTGTCATCTGTGATAGCCTTCATGGGGGCAGTAGAGGCTCGTCTTGCTGCTCTGTAGGTATTCTTTCTTTTTTAAAACATTGTATTTTATTTATTTTTTAAAGTTTGTTTATTTGTTTAGAGAGAAAGAGTGCAGGCAGGGGACGGGAGCAGAGAGAGAGGGTAAGAGAGAGAATCTCACACCGACAGTGTGGAGCCCCACATGGGGCTCATGAACCCTGTTAAACTGTGAGATCATGACCTGAGCTGAAATCAGGAGTTAGACAATTAACCCACTGAGGCCCCCCCACCCCCCGAAGCTCCTGTAGGTGTCCTCTTTTACAACCCTCATTATAAGGCCACTTTAGAAAATACAGCTATGCAAGTGTATATACAGGTGTCTTATAAAATACCTGCTCCTCTGATCCTGAGTTAAAAGAGTAGTTCCTGATGTGTGGAAGGAGGGCTCTGGAGCCAGAGTGGGTTCAAATTAACTTGGCTTTTAACCATGTAACTTTGACTATGACAGTAAGCTTCTGGGCTACTTGGTTTTCTCATCTGTAAAATGGAGATAATAATGGTAGACNCGAAATCAGGAGTTAGACAATTAACCGACTGAGGCCCCCCACCCCCCGAAGCTCCTGTAGGTGTCCTCTTTTACAACCCTCATTATAAGGCCACTTTAGAAAATACAGCTATGCAAGTGTATATACAGGTGTCTTATAAAATACCTGCTCCTCTGATCCTGAGTTAAAAGAGTAGTTCCTGATGTGTGGAAGGAGGGCTCTGGAGCCAGAGTGGGTTCAAATTAACTTGGCTTTTAACCATGTAACTTTGACTATGACAGTAAGCTTCTGGGCTACTTGGTTTTCTCATCTGTAAAATGGAGATAATAATGGTAGACTTCCTTATAAAGTTAATTGAGTTAAACGTGAAATGCTTAGAACAGAGTTTGACATGTAAGAGAGTCTTCTATAAAAGTTGGCCATCGTTAGCTATTATAACTCTATCAGAAAGTTCCAGGCTTGAGTGGCCTGAGTCAAACTGGCTGTTTTGACTAAATTAACTAAGAAATTGCCCATTTCAGTATACTTGCTTAAGACTTTGGGATCTAGAGGGGTGCCTGGGTGGCTCAGTCGGTTAAGCTTCCTCTTTCAGTTCAGGTCATGATCTTGTGCTTCGTGAGTTCAAACCCCACGTCGGGCTCTGTGCTGACAGCTCAGAGCCTGGAGCCTACTTTGGATTCTGCGTCTCCCTCTCTATCTGCCCCTCCCTTGCTCGAGCTCTATGTCTCTCAAAAATAAACATTAAAAAAAAGAAGAAGAAGAAAGACCTTGGGATATGGAGCTATTAATGACCTAATCTCGAAGTGATATTCCTTGGACAAGTTATTTAACCTCTGTGAAGCTTCAGTTTCTTTATCTACTGTATAATACACTAAATTTAAACCCTGACAATATTCACTCTATGGTGTTATTGTCGACATGAAATAAATTAATATGCATGATGTATAAAANGGTATAATACACGAAATTTAAACCCTGACAATATTCACTCTGGTGTTATTGTCGACATGAAATAAATTAATATGCATGATGTATAAAAAGTCATTGGCATATGCTTGTCACATCATTATTATGGTATGGCCCAAGTTAACCATTAGAATTAGATGTTTCTGGCCAGTGGAGCAGAAGATTTTATATTTATCTTCCCTCTTTCCAGTTCTTAAATTTTTGCCTGGCTAATTTACATGAAAATACTACTCTGTGACTTGAATTATTTGACTGGACAAAATCAGTTAATTGTCAAATCTAGTTCACGCTCTCTAGGAAGAGTCTAAATGGCTCCTTGATTTTTATATTTGGCCTCCCCTGCATTTCATCTAAATGAAAGTCTTTGTTTTATATAGCAAATACTGCCAGAAAGCAGCAAATATTTTTATTCCTTTGACTTGACTAGTATTTTCAAAATGAGTTATTCTGAACTCTTTAAGTGGAATGGATGCTCTGGTGGTAAACTTCTCCAAAAGAGTTTGTTTTACTGAACGCTGCTACTATAGAAAGTGAGCATCATGGGATGATGATACAAAGAGCTTGCCTCTTGCTTGGGTAGAAGTAGGCGTGGGATTAAACTGGGAGTGAAGTGAGGGAAGCAGAGGCTCAGGGAAGGCCACCGGGGTTATCTGACCGACGAGTGCTCTGGTGGAGTGAAAAGATGAACTGCAAAAGGTTCCTGAGGGTGGTGTAAGAGGGAAGCTGTGCCGAATGATGAGACCATATCTCTGTGAATGAGAATACGTTCTATGACTCTTATACAGTGTTGGATAGCTTGACAAATCTTTACCGATTTTTGCAATTTAATCCTCATGAGAATTGATGCAGAATTGATACTACAGACACTTTCCATGTGTGAGAGGAAGAAAGGCCTAGGGTAACATGACCAGTAAAAAGCCAAGGTTGGATTTGAACCCAGGTTTCCACACTTGGAATCTAGCGTTTTCTCTATTATACTGTGTCTGTGGAAAAGCTGTACCAGGGAAATCCTCCCCTGGAGAAAAGAAGCCAAGGAAAAGACAGATGTGTGGCTGAGTCTGGAGGAAGGGTAGGGGCAGGGGTATTAAGCTATATGCCGTGTGGTGAGAGTAGGGACCCTGGGAAGCTGGAGAAGATGAAAAAGAGCCCAGAGGGCAGCTTCCTTGGCATCACACAGGTGAAAGGCCAGGTGAGGGCGCACATAGTTTGGAAGAGGGACCAGAATATTCTGGGTCTCAGGTTCCCCACAGACTGGTTCCCAGCAGAGAAAATCTGCCCTGTTATTCTTGGGTTCATGGACAGTTTCATGATAGAGTCTAGGGGTCAAGAACACAGACTCACTGCCTGGTTCAGTCCAGGTTCTGGCGTTGACTAGCAACGTGACCTTGGGCAAGTTAATCCACTCTGCCTCAGTTTCCTCAGCTATAAAACACGGATAATAGTAGTACCCCCCTCATAAAGTTATTGTGAAAATTGGGTGAAATAATACCAGTGAACCCCTTAGAGCAATGCCTAACACCTAGGAAGCACCTAGTTTATATCCATCCAGCTTGTCCCTGGAAGGTACCATAGCCGGCCAGAGAAGGTGCGGGCCTGTTATAGGACGTACACTTCCTGCTCATAGGCTATCAATACCAGAAGGAGGTTGATGTATAGTCACTTCCTGAGCCCTTGGGGTCATGGTGACAGTTTGTGAGATTCTCCTATGGTTTGGCTACGCTTCCACCTCTACATGCTTCTGGGTGAGGTGAGCCCCTGTGACAAACAGATCTGCTTGCTCGTGGAGGAGCTACAACCCAGCAGGGGCCTCTGAGGAACTCGGAATTGTACGTATAACATATGGATTGTTCTTTATTTCTGTTTTGGTTTTGGCAGGAAACAGCAAGAGATTGACTCCAAAGATGCTATTATTTTGCATCAGTTTGCAAGACCTAACAATGGTGTCCCCAGTTTGTCTCCTTTCTGTTTGAAAATGGAAACTTACTTAAGGATGGCTGACCTACCCTATCAGGTACTTGTGTGCAAACGTCTTTTTTTTTTTTTTTTTTTAATTTTTAACGTTTTTTTTTTTTTTTTTGAGAGAGAGAGGGGGAAGGCGGGAAGGGGAGAGAGAGAGAGAGAGAGAGATTGAGAGAGAGAATGAGTGAGGGAGAGGCAGAGAGAGAGAGGGAGACACAGAATCCAAAGCAGGCTCTGAGCTCTGAGCTGTCAGCACAGAGCCCAATGTGGGGCTCGAACCCACGAACCTTGAGATCATGACCTGAGCTGAAGTTGGCTGCTCCACTGACTGAACCATCCAGGAGCCCCTAAACGTGTTTTATTTTCATGACAGTCATGTCAGAGGAGGAGTTCCTAATCTCACACCGTGGGAAGGGCTTGCTCTTGGTGTTGAAGGGGTAGGTATGAAATGAGCAGTACCCAGTCCTTACTAGATACTTAGCAGAGACTTGATTCTAGTGTCTGTTGATTTTTACATTTAATTTAATGAGGGATCCAAAGGGTGTGGACTTTTGTGGGGTTCAGTGTCATGGTATTGTTTCTCTGACATAGAGTAGGCTTCGGTTAAGCATGGATAGGCCTTCTAGGCAGCTATTGATATAAGTGGGTGTACCATTGCTCCACGTGGTTTTTTCCTTTAGATTTCTGTTTGACAGCATTATATTTTGTCCTTCAGGAATCCTGGGGCCACCAGGGGGATAGTTGTAGATTTTGTGAGAGCTTTACCATGGTGCTCCATGTTGTGTTCAGATGGCTTTCAGGGAAACATTTGCTCATTTCAGCATTAAAGAATGAACAGAGGAACGCAGTTAAAGGTATACATTTTTCTGTGACTTGTGTCTTGCAAATTTGACAGGTTGTATTTTTGTTGTCATTCAATTCTATGTATTTTCAACAAGTCCCTTTTCTTTTTCTTTTTTTTCATTATTAGTTTTTTAATTTAAACTTTTTTTTTTAATAGTTTGTTTATTTTTGAGACAGAGAGAGACAGAGCATGAGTGGGGGAGGGGCAGAGAGAGAGGGAGACACAGAATCCGAAACAGGCTCCAGGCCCTGAGCTACCAGCACAGAACCTGTTGCGGGGCTTGAACCCATGAACCGCGAGATCATGACCTGAGCTGAAGTCTGACACTTAACCGACTGAGCTACCCAGGTACCCCCCCTTTTCTTTTTCTTTTTCTTTTTCATCTAAGATTTAGCCACATACAATGTTTTAAAGCTTTGATTTTTGTCATTGTTTTTTTAACTTTAGGATCAGAGCAGTGATCTATGCTAGTTGATAGGGATTCCTTGGAATTTACTGAGGCTTTAGCCTAATGTGTGGCTAGTTCTTAGAAATGTTGAAAATAATGACGTATTCTCTGTTTGGGTGAAGAGCTCTCTGGATTTACTTGCTTGAGTGTGTTTAGTGTATTTTTTAGATCTTATATTTCTCTGCTAATTTTTTGTTAGCCTGTTCTAGCAGTTTCCGGAAGGAGTGAGTTAAAATATCCAAGGGTATTTGTTGATTCATCTTTTCTTCCTGCCATTTTCTTGCTTCATGCTTTATGCAAGAGGTTATAAGGTTAGGTATTCATCACATGAACGAACACATTTGTACTCTTGTTTCTTTTCCCAGTATATAGCACTCGGCTGAGTTGCCCTTTTCTTTTTAACCTTGAATTTTATATGATCAGATATTGAGATTGATTCTCTAGCTTTCTTTTTGTTCATAATTGCTTGGGATATCCTTCTCCAACTGCTGTCTCTTTTGTTTGTGTATCTATCTTTCAGGGGCAATGTTATACTTATAGCCAATCTAAGAGTCTTTACTTGGTGAGTCTTTTCATTTAGGCTTGTAATTATTCTCTCACTATGACTTATTTCTAACATCTTACTTAAAGTTTATTTATTTATTTTGGGAGAGAGAGGGAGGAAGAGAAAGAGAGGCAGAAAGAGAGGGAGAGAGAGAATCCTAAGCAGGCTCTGCGCTGTCAGAGCAGAGCCCATTGTGGGGCTGAACTCACAAACCATGAGTTTATGACCTGAGCCGAAATCTAGAGGCGGACACTTAACCAACTGAGCCACCCAGGCACCTCTCTAACATCTTATTTAATATTTTTCTCCTTACTGTACTTTGTTTTTTATTTCTTCTCATTTCCTGCTTTCTGATGGATAGGTAAAAGAAAAACTTTGTCATTTAAAACAAATTCTGTTTTTGTTGTTATGGTGGTTGCTCTGAAGTCCCCAAAATTGAGTTTATTTATCCCTCCCCATTTCTCAACTATTATGTTGGTCCTCTGATGATACAAGTATGTTACGGGCTCACCTGAGTCTTGAGTCTCTCTTTTCCCAGCCCTGATCCCAAGTGTGTTGTCTAACATTTTAATTCTGGAATTTTGGAAATGCTTTCCTTTTTCCCCGCAACAAACCAGACGTGTCTGACTAGCCTTATTTCCCATATAGCTTCTCCTCTGGGATTATTTCTTTTTGTTTGAGCACTTCCTTGATATTTTCAGATTGAGCCTCCAGTGAGGCTCATTATGCAGTGAGCCTCCAGTGACTTTGCGTGCCCGACGACATCTTTATTATGTCCTCACATTTGACATGGATATGTTCAAAGTTCTTTTCCTTCAGGGCTTTACAGGTATGATTCCTCTGTTTTTCTGCATTGATATTGCTATTGAAAAATATGATGTTAGTCGGATTCTTTTCCTTTCTCTTTCTCTCTGGAAGCTTTTAGAATTTGCATTTAATCTCAGCATGCTTACATTTCACTATGATGTGCCTTGGTGTGGGTCTTTCTGTATCTTGTTCGGTCCTTTCTAAATTCTTTTAGTCTGAAGTCTTTAATCTTTTTTTGATTCTGGGAAATTACTTTCTTCAAATACTTCCTTTTCCTTTTTATTTGTTTTATCCTTCTTTTTTTATAAGTTTTTTTTTTAAGTTTATTTGAGAGAGAGAGAGAGAGAGACCAAGTGTGAGAGAGAACAAGGGAGGGGCAGAGAGAGAAGGAGAGAGAATCCCAAGCAGGCTCAAAGCTGTCTACACTGAGCCCAACATGAGGCTCGATCTCATGAATGGTGAGATCATGACCTGAGCCGAAATTGAGTCAGATGCTTAACCAATTGAGCCACCCAGGTGTCCCTACCTTTCTTTCTTGTCTCTTATTATCTGGATACTGAAATCTCTGCCTTTATTTTCTGTATCTTTGAACATACTCCTTCATTTTTCTTCCTTTTGAGTGTGTTTACCTTTCTGAGCCATTGCACCACTCTGTTCTCTTCTTGTATCCATCATCCTATTTATCTATTGAGTTCAACTTTTATATTTTTCTTCATAATATTTCCCCTGCATTTGTGTTACAACTTCTTGTCTTATACCTTAGATGACATGTAGTATGCTAGTTAAAATGGTTTGGTCTGTCTCCATAATCCTGCTTCATGTCCTGTATATTCAGTCTGGTGTTCTTCTGTTATAGTGATGTGTGCCTCAGGCGTCTGTTTTCATTTGAGATTTCCTTTTACCAGAGATGTCAGCTTTCCTGCCCGGGAATTTGTACTGGGCAAGGGCCACAGCTTAGCCTCTGAGGGAATGTAAGAAAAGTAAGGAGGTGAGCCCCCGCCATCCCCAAACCACTCCTCCAGATGCATCCTACTGGTCTTACAAAGTAGCAGCCTTGGGAGGAGGTGGTCTCCTTAGCTGGTAACCGCTGGGCCAAGCTTTTGGCTTCCCAGATAATGATGTTCCCCCTCCAACTCCTGATGCCCCCGGGCCTGTGCTTTCTGAGCTAGTTTCTCTACAGAGGAGAGGGATGGGGTGGTAGTGATCCTCCTAAGATGGGGCCGGGATGAGAGGAATGGCATCCTCTTGGCTTGGAGGCCCCACTGGGGGTGTGATGGAAGTGGACCTGGGCCTTGGGTGACGGGCTCTGGGAGGGCACGTGGTGCTTGGGGAACAGAAGGAGGTTCTTTATGACCAGGAACTGGAATGCAAGGGCTGAGTCTGGAGACGGGAACAGGGAGATCACGCAGGACTTTCAAAGCAGGGATAGAGGACAAAATAGCACAGAAGACAATAGCACAGAACCATCTAAAGGCGGAGGATCAGATTTCAAAGACCACTGTTCAGCTCGGTGTTGGCACTCAGCACTAGAAAGCATGTGCACTGAGGGGTTCACACGGAAGGAAGGAACTGCTACCCAGCAGCTGCCTGTCTCTGTCCCATCGTCGTCTTGACCAAGTCATATCCATCAGCCTTGCCAGCTTTGGGGCCATCAGGGCGCCAATACGGGATGCCGTGCTGTAGTCTCTCATGGCTTTCTGGATCTCTTGCACCCCCTTTCGTTGATGAAGGATTCTGCTCTTTGTGGTGGCTGTGACAGCTGCGGGACAAGCTCCCATTTCCCTTCTTGCCTTCACGCCTGCCNAGCTTGAACCATCTAAAGGCGGAGGATCAGATTTCAAAGACCACTGTTCAGCTCGGTGTTGGCACTCAGCACTAGAAAGCATGTGCACTGAGGGGTTCACACGGAAGGAAGGAACTGCTACCCAGCAGCTGCCTGTCTCTGTCCCATCGTCGTCTTGACCAAGTCATATCCATCAGCCTTGCCAGCTTTGGGGCCATCAGGGCGCCAATACGGGATGCCGTGCTGTAGTCTCTCATGGCTTTCTGGATCTCTTGCACCCCCTTTCGTTGATGAAGGATTCTGCTCTTTGTGGTGGCTGTGACAGCTGCGGGACAAGCTCCCATTTCCCTTCTTGCCTTCACGCCTGCCAAGTACTGCCAGGTCCTTACCAGTAGCCTGACTACCTTAGTTCATGTTGCAGCTGCTTCTAGTTAGTGTGGCTGGAGCAGCAGCACACATGTCTTGCCACGAAGCCTGAATCTGTTACAGAGGCCTTCGAGGAGGTGACCGCTTACCCCCTTCCAAAATTATTATTTCTTGTTATGAGTATATACATATTTTTAAAAAGAAAAGTATAGGACTGCTTTTTCTTCTGTGAGGTCTGTGTGGAAAATAAAGGAGGGGATGTGCAGCTCGGGGCAGAGATTTAGATAGAGAGAAATGGTTCTGTGGTTTAGAAAGGGCTGCTCCGTGCCTGCCCCGGGTGTCTGGGGACCTGTGTGCTGTCAGTGAGGGCTTGTGCTAATGCAAGTGGTGCCTGGGAGGTGCTGGTGGGCTCATCGCCTGGACTTGTCTGTGCAGAGACATTTTGTCAGCGGTCCAGAGAGCTCTGCTCCCTGCCCCTTCTTTCCCCCATGCCTTAAAAAAAAAGAATAAAATGCCATATTCCTAAGAGCACGAGTTTATATTTGAAGCTTCTATATTTTTTAGCCTAAGAGAGACTGGAATAAATATTTGATGACCATTAGTAGAAACTCACAAGGCCTTTGTTGTTGTTGTTGTTGTTTAAAAGCCTGATCTATTGGCACAGTTATTATCTTTTTAAAATCAGGCTATAAATATTGTGAGGTCAATTTCAAAAGCATTTCATTTTGTAATAATTACAGATTCATAGGAAGTTGCAGAAAATGTACAGGGGTCCTGCAGATATGGCTAATTATATTTTTCAAAATGAAAATAGCTTTTTTCTGATTCCATGTAGATGCTATATAGTCCTTATAAGATTTGCTAACAATACTTACACAAAAGTACAAGTGGAAAATGGAAATCCCCTGCTATCTTACGGAGATTACCATCCCTGATACTTTGGCCATCCTTCCATGCATTTCCTTAGACGTGCACAAGGACACCTACATCATTTGTCATAACCGGTTGTGTAAGAAGCATGTATTGCACACAAAAATTCATTTTCAATGTGAGAAAGAAAATGGCTCCTTGGGAACTCTGTGCTCTGGCTTTCAGCCCTAACTTTTGATTGTTCTGTTTATTTGCTGATCTTGTCTGTTTTCCCCCATTGCCTTTTTATTTTGAAATTTTCTAAGCTAAAGACAAGTTAAAAGAAGAGTAGTATATGAAATTAAAAAATTCTTTTTTAATGTTTTTTATTTATTTCTGAGAGAGAGAGAGACAGCATGAGCAGGGGAGGGTCAGAGAGAGAGGCAGACACAGAATCCGAAACAAGGTCCAGTCTCTGAGCTAGCTGTCAGCACAGAGCCTGACACGGGGCTCGAACCCACGGACTGTGAGATCATGCCCTGAGCCGAAGTCAGATGCTTAACTGACTGAGCCACCCAGGCGCCCCAAGAAAAATTTTTTAATGTTTATTTATTATTGAGAGACAGAGACAGAGCATGGGTGGGGGAGGGGCAGAGAGAGGAGGAGACACAGAATTCGAAGCAGGCTCCAGGCTCTGAGCTGTCAGCACAGAGCCCAATGCAGCATTTGAACTCAAAAACCACAAGATCATGACCTGAGCGAAGTCAGACGCTCAACTGATGGATCTACCCAGGTGCCCCAAGAATAGTACTATAATACCCGTATGACTTTCACCTAGATTCACCAATTATTGCCCTTTTTTTTTTTTTGCTTTATTTCTCTTTATATATACCTTTGTGAACAATTTTTTTTTTTATGAACCATTTGGAAGTAAGCTGCAGAAATCATGACACTTCACCCTTCGTACTTCAGTATGCAGCTCCCCATTGGGGCTCCACTGGGTGGCTCAGTTGATTAAGCATCTGACTCTCAATTTCAGCTCAGGTCATGCCTGCATCAGGCTCTGTGCAACAGTGTGGAGTCTGCTTGGGATTCTCTCCCTTTCTCTCTGCGCCTCCCTGCTTATATGCTCCCGCTCTTTCTCAAAATAAATAAATAAACATAAAAAATAAGGATATTTTGTTTACAAAGCTACAATATATAGTTGTAAAGGGAAGTACTCAAGTTTTTTCCTTCTTACACTGGGGAAAACCCAGCTTTTCCCTATTGTGTGTTTCTTCCCTGTGAGGCTCCTTTACTAACATAAAACACCTCATTTCTGACACTTCTGATCACCAAATGTGTAGAGGATATCCCCCCC